>NC_082641.1:17941520-18278520 GCF_028023285.1 Balaenoptera ricei | reverse complement strand
ATCCAGAAATGTGACTTAAATTTCCACAATGGAGAAGCCTAGCCTCTCACTCAGTTCCCCAAACAAGGCCAGTTCACATATCTGGAACAGCTTGATTGACAGGGATGGTGGGCTCCCTTGAGTAAAGACCAGCCACACTGTATCAAGTATATTTTGTAAATTTCCCTCCATGCCTGCTTCAAAAAAGCCTATGGTCACTTACTAGGGTGACCATACAAATAAGAGTAGAAAATATCAATCCCTGGAAAGTTACTTTCTGGCTGTGTAGTGTTGCTAGTTTCTGGTGACCCCAAATACATGGTGATCTACCAAAGTAAGAGATTATGGTGGTCAGATGATATATGAAATTGTGAACTACATTTGAATCACAGTGGGCTCAGTTGTTATGTTAACACACTCTGTCATTATTTCCCTGATTTCTGAAAGTATACTTAGTATAAAAATAATTTGCTGATGGCAACATTTCTGACCCTTAAAGTGACAATATTATGTAGGGAAGAGGCAAGTGAGATTTTGGAGGAATTTTCTCCCCTCAAAATGGCAAACGTAATATAGCATGTAATAATGGCTAAACAAAAAGTTTTCTAATGCAAGATGCTTTGCAAAATGTGAGACAATAAAGAAGAAATCAGTTACTTTTTTTTTTTTTTCACTCAATCTGCAAAGGGGTTCCAGAGAACTTGATGCTTAAGTTGTCTCTAAAATGGTGATAAAACTGCCCGAAAGAACTGGAGGGAAAGGGGGGATATTCCGAGTGACCGTGGAAGGTTGGGAAAAGTGCAGGTAGCCCAGCTTGGTTGGGATGTAGGGTCTTTATGAGGATGCAGGGGCTATTGGTCCTGGATAAATAGGCAAACTGATTACCGAAGTATATTATATATGACATTAAGGAATATAAACTTCATGGAGAAGCCTTTAAATATTTTCAGTTCATGGGATAATATGATCTAATTTGCCCCAAAATTATAAGTTGTTATCTTAAATGTTAATAATAATAGAATACATGTGCTCTGGGTTCTTTCTCCAATTGGAGAATGTGGGGCAAACATATTGGATATAGGCCTCTCTACTAGCTTTTTCATTTCCTATTGCAACCTGAGTTAGGTTCCATTTTGTTTTGGCTAATAACAGGAGTTTAAGGAGTTCTGTTGGGACCACTACTGTACTAGATCTAATATAAATAAATGAGTCGCCTAAAGCAGTAGGACTTCCTCAACATATCAGTTAGTGTTTTAAGCATGCTAAGCACACTTTAGCTCTGTCACAAACAGCTGTTCAATTTAAGCTTGTGACTGGGTATCTGAACTGCAGCAGCGAAAGATCTTAAAACCCAGTGAACACTTATTACAAAACTATTCACTAGCATTTAAATAGTTTCCTTTTTCAATGTTATTTATTTATTTTTTAAAAGTTGAACTTATTGTCAATAATTAAATGGAGGAATATTAAAGAGACATTCAAGACCTGGCTATGTATACATGCAAAAAGTATAAAAGAACATAGCTATTCTGTTAAAGATTAAAACAGTGCTCCAAAATGCTGATCAAACACGGAAAAGTGTGTCTAGAATATTTTAACTTGTAACTTTTAGACTGTTAATGTGTTTAAAGGATACCTTCATATATATGGTGTCACAAACTTAACCTGAGAAACACTCCCTGCTGATACCACTGTGCTTTTCCCCATTCTACCCCGACCCCTATTTTCCAGCTGGATGGTACTGGGAAAATAAAAACATAGTTTAGTTGTTGTAGAGTCACATGCATTTTTGCTCTCATGCTAGAGTCCTGTACTAATGATCAACTCAGAGTAAATTCAGATCTCTTGCCACTTTTGGAATTATGTTTTCCATGTGTTGTAAAAAGAATATTCTAAGTTAATTAGTGGATTATGGTAAAAACTTTTCCTACTCAAGGTATGATCCATGTACCAGTAGAACTGACATTTACTAGGAGCTTGTTAGAAATGGCAGAAATACACTAGAGTCAAATGAACTAGTATCTGCATTTTAGCAATATCCCCAGGTGGTTTACAGACATATTAAAGAATGAGAAGTACTAAACAAATTAGTTATTCTATGATTTAAACCTAATTGTATTATTTTTATTAGATGGTACTAGTATGCCTTTGAATACTTTTGTACAAAGTATTCTGAGTTGACTGAATCCTTGGTAACCATTCCTCTATATATTTCATATTATTAAAATGTTAATTAATAACCCTGTTTTACATTTTACTTAATAACTGAGGTACATAAGGCTGCTCTAAAGTGTTTCCTCAAATATTCCCGCACTCTGATCCTAGGAAGATTCCTCAGGCATTATTGAAAAATGATAGCTATATGCCTGCTTCTTGTCCCCAAGCAATTTTAAAACTCTTGATACTAATTTCTCTTTCTCCTTTCAAAAGTTTATTACAAATATTAACTCTTACGAGTGAAAAATCATTTCCCACCAAATTCCTTTACCCTTCGGATTTGTGAATGTTCAAAGTAGGTCACCTATTTTCTTTTGTATTATATATATCTAGTTTTTATAAGACTATGTCTTCTATTAATTTTCTAACACCTAAATTTTTATCACAAAACCTTTGCATATTGTTGTAAAAATCATTGCATCCCCTTGTGTGTATAAGAGGCAACTTGATTTGAGACTTGTGGTATAAGTGTTAACATAGTATCAGAATTCATATTTTCAAGTATAAAATGCAGGAAGTTGTTTTGTTTTAGACTTTTTGTTAACTGAAAAGATTAATAATGAAGATATTACAATATAAGAATGACTAAATGAGTTGTATGTATAATCTTGTTCAACTGTGAACCTGGAATTACTTAGATTAAGGGAATTATCTTTTACTACATATACACATATATATATTTTTCCATTTAAATCCTTTCTGCTCCACCTATTCACCCCTCCCTCCCCTCGACTCATGGCAACCGCTAATCTTTTTATGGTCTCCATAGTTTTGCCTTTTCAAAAATGTCACAAAGTTGGAATCATATAGTAGTTAACCTTTTCATATTGGCTTCTTTCACTTAGCAGTATGCATTGAAGATTCCTCCATATCTTTTCAAAGCTTGGTAGTCCATTTCTTTCTGCACTGAATAATTCCATTTTCTGGATATATCCCAATTTATTTATCCATTCACCTACTGAAGGACCTCTGTGTTTTCCAAGTGTTGAGAATTATGAATAAAGTTGCTATAAACATCCCGGTACAGGTTTATATGTAAACATACGTTTCCAGCTCATTTGCTGGATTGTGTGGTAAGAGTAGTTTAGTTTTATAAGACCCCTCCAAACTGTCTTCCAAAGTGGCTGTCCCCTTCTGCTTTGCCCCCATCAACAGATGAGAGTGTGTGTTGCTCCAGAGCCTTTCCAGCATTTGGTATTTTCAGTGTTCTGGATTTTGGCCTTTCTAATAGGTGTGTAGTGGTATCTCGTTTTAATTTGCAATTCCATAATGACATATGACGTGGACCATCTTTTCATATGCTTATTTGCCATCTGTGTATCTTCTTTGGTGAGGTGTCTGTTCGAGTCTTTGGCCCATTTTGTAATCAGGTTGTTTTCTAATTGTTGAGTTTTTAACACTTCTTTGTATAGTTTAGATAACAATCCTTTATCAGATGTGTCTTTTGTAAATATTTTCTCCCAAGCTGTGGCTAGTTTTTCAATTCTCTTTATACTGAATATAATTTTAGAATTTACTTTTCAATTCATTCACCTACTTGAAAAACATTCACTGTATACTTTTGACCACAATAAAACTGAATCCATCCCAAACTTAGTCTAATGGAAAGGTCTAAGATTTTTAAAAAATCAGCTTTAACTGAAAGAGTTGTCCTGAAGGTCAGGCTGTTTCTAACTGGGGGAATCTGTCGAGGATACTTGTTGAAAAGGAGCTGGTGGCAGCTGAGATATCTCTACTCTGGATCTCTCAGCTATTGAATTACCTTTGACTTTTCTTTTAATAGATATTTGTTTTCTTTCTTTTTGCAGTGTTTAAAGTCATCAGATGATTTCTAAAATGTTATTTCAACTCTTCAATATTATATGTTATTTTATCAAATTGTATTTAACTTGAGATTTCCACTGACACCTAATAAACCATTAAAAATGTAGTATAACTATGGCTATGGATCCAGGAATTTGGAAAATGGATGCTGAAAATAGTGTCCTCTATGACTATGTAAAAGTCATGAAAGTCCATAGGATAATATATTATTCTAGGGCAAGTCCCTTTAAAAATCATGCCTGTCAAACAAGAAATTCAAAAATCTGTGACAGCTCGGGAGCTTGATGACAGAAAGAACGCTGATTCAGTCCTTGAATTTTCCATGATGACTTCTCACCTGCACTTAGCAGCTGTTTATTGCTTGGTTCACTGGAGCATATGATGCTGAACCAAGCCATGGGTCAATAAAGTCATTTACAATGATCAACCCTCTGAGTGAAAGAGGTGATGAATCAACCAAAACTCCTTTAGGCAACAGACCTAGCAGGGAAATTTTGCACTTTAGGTAGAAATATATAATCGAATGAATCAACAGCCTGCACATCTCCCTAATTAATTTTACTACCTCTGGGGAAAGCATGCAACAAACTTTTAAATGCTTTCCTCTTTTATGAGGGATGTTAGTGGTTAGATATCAACCTCTGCAGAAAACCTTAAACCTTGACCTTGGAAGTATTTAGTGATTTCTGGCTTTTTATATTATCAGATTTAATTTTAAATTCAGTATTATCTTTAATTTCCTTCACATTTCTATACAATATTTTCCTATTAGATTAAACTGAGAAACCTGATATGTTTGTAATTATTATAAAAATGTCATTATTAATTACTGTCAATAAAATCATAACAACTGCTCTTTTCTGAGTGCCTACTAAATGCTATTAGCTACATGTTTTACACATACTATGTCATTTAACCTTCACAAGAAACTATGAAGCAGATGATGTATTTAGTCACATTTATGGGAGCTGAGTGAATAAACAGGTTAAATGATGTTCTGGAGGTTGTAGAGCTTGTAGGTGGTCCAATTAAAAACTTGAATATACATCTCTCAGAATTGAAGTCTGTGCTTCTAATCACTACATTATGAGCAAATAATGACATGAGATTTATTTAGATACTGGTTTTCATAAAATTAACATGTAATTTCTGAAATTTTAGCACTTTTTAACTGTTTTAAATGGTTGCTAGATTATATTCCGCAGGATATTTCAAAATTGATGTATGAATTGAATAATAACTTGTAATATATGTGTTTTAATTGTAAGAATGACACTTTATTGAATAACAACCATTAACATATTTGGAGTCCAGAGAATGTGGCAACATGCTAACTGCTTACATGTATGATCTGACTAATCTTCATATTAACACCGGGGAGGGAGGTGTTAGCAAACTGTGATGAATGGATATCTACCAGTTAATTTTAACTTTGAATAGAGAAAAATATATTCAGAATTACATAGTTTTTCTGCCTGAAAATCCTACATGTTAATGCAATCCTATTTTTTTAAAAAAAATTTACATTGCCAAATAATTTTTCACATAGGCATAATTGTGAGTGACTTCTGAGACAAGAAGTGAAGTGTTTGGGTCCTTTGTGGGTATTAATCTACTCTGCCCATAAACAACGTTTCTAGCTTCGTACAGAGGTTCGTCAACTCAACGAGTATTTGTTCAGTGCCTACTTGAACAAGGCAGGAGGTAGGTGGTGTGTAAAGTCAAAATGTTTTCTAAAACAGACCCTGCCTTTTGGCAGTTTATAAGTACTTCCTGAGGCATGATACAAGCACATGCAAATGCGAACAGGACAGCCTTAATTAAATGAGTGTTCCAAACAGCAAAGTGCAACCCAAATTATTGCATGGTGCATGTTAAGTGAATTGAGTTCAGAGAGGAGAGGGATCGTTTAGGGCTAATATGGTCCAATAAGGCTGTAACAGGCAGAACAGATGGACTTTATATAAACCAGCTGTCAACTGGGATTTCCTGTTAGCTATCAAAGTTGTATTTATTTCAAGTCAGCCCACTTTCCACAATTTCAAGGAATGAAATACCCAAAGTTTTCTCTGAGAGTGCTATGAAATCCTGGAAAATCATCAGGTCCACATATAGGCCTTCTTAGTTTATGAAAAATCTCTCTGGTCTTCAGGTCCTTTTTTTTCCTTCTGAATTGCATAAGTCTGGACCTAATCTTGATCTCTTTTTGAGAACTAGCTCCTTCCCAGTGTCCACTGATAAAATAAAAATGTAAAAACATTCTCATATGTCACTTTGTGTGGACAATAGTGTTTAATCCAAACTTGAGAGGAGAGGAGAAGGGATGGCTGCATCACAGGAACGCTACAAACTAAGCATGGAATCACAGACACCCCTGTCTCTAATGTTTTCTACTACCAAACCACCAGAGATTTTGCTCTGGCCTCTTTGCTATAGGAAGCACCTGGTCATGTCTGCTCTGAGGCTGTTCTGTCTCTTTCTCCCTAATTTCTCTACCTCTTTCCTTACTTCCTGACTTATTCAAAAGAATTTCAAGTTCTTTTCACTTTGTAGTCTGGAGCTATTCATCTCTTTCTTACTGCTCCTCTCAAGCTACAGGCTAACCCATAAAAGCTTTCAGAAGGCCAAAAAGTCTTCTACAAAACAAGATACACTCTCCTTAGGAGGCACTTCCGTTCCTCTCTCTATATATCTGTACATATACATGTCTCTATCTATCTATCTATCAATCTATATTTTTTCCTCTCCGTGGCCTATGTTGAATTGTAAATGTGTAAAATCTTCCACCGAGTAGTCATCCTTCCTTTTTATTGAGCAGCTCAAGTTACTGAAAACTGAAATAAACATGTCTGATTGTTATAAAATTATTTATACCAAGCCAAAGTCTGTGTCTCTGTGATTCCCATTCCTTGGCTTTAGCGCTCCTCTGGGGCTTTCTCATGTTATTTCCTCATTCCTTTGAACTATCTTCACGTAAACCCTCACCACTGTAGTCACTCTCGTTTACACCTTTTTCCCTATGGTGCCATTAAAATATGGTGGTCAGAACTGAATACAGTCCTTCAGATTTGATTTTATCAGTGAAGGATAAAGGACGTAGCATCTCCCTAATTATATACAGCACTTTTGTTAATGAAGATATATACCAATTTTTTTTTGTAGCTACAAAGCAAATTATTGAATTTACTGACATGGAGAAAATCTGAGTTTTCTTCACATATGTTGCTGCTAATATATATCTCCTCTACCATGTTTTTATATAACTATCATGATAAGAATTCTTATTCATTTTATTTTACTCTTGATTTTGCTCTCCATTCTCTTGGTGTGATTGTTTGCCTGACATTGTTTTGGATTTTCACTTCCAAACTCAGGTGTATATTATTTTTATATTCTCTATAAAACGTTTCTTATTATATGTGAAGCAAAGAAAACCAGTAAAGTATTTCTCATGATAATAACCAGTTTTTATTTTGTGCCTACTACTGCCAGGAATATGAACATACATGCTAGTAATTTCCTGAAATAGCCTCTTTTGTCTTTCTCTTATTTTAACGTAGGAGTTCCAATGAATATTCTTCCCCACTAAAGCTTCAAAGAAATATTCTTGTTTCCTTTTAAGAATTTGTTTTCTCATCTCTGAGGTACATTGCTTAAGATAACTCCTCTTTGAATTATGACATAATATCTCCTCTTGAAGACTCAATATCTTGAAGAAATCCCATTTAACTCCACAGACTCTTAGACTTACGCATATATTGCCCCTTAAAAAAATTGGCAAAGTTAGTAAATTAAAATGCTTAGAAGTTTGGAAATTTGTTGAAGATACCATCTTTGGCCATTACAACATAGTCAGTATAAGGAGTAACATTCTGAAGAGACAATGAGGCGTCTGTTCCTGTGACAGTCAAAGCAGAGGCGCTGCAGGTTAGAGGCAACAATCAGTGTTAAAGAAAGCTGGTGAGGCAAGCAGGGCAAGTGTCTCTTTCTTTCTGTTTTCATTAACAGTGGGTGGAAATAAGACAGGGGCTCCGTGGCATAAAATGTAGAAAGGCAATTACAAACTTAACTTGGAGTAATTAGACCAATTTTTTCCCTGGCAGAGCTAGAAGATTTGGGGTTAGGAGACACTTAAGAGCTTCCCTTTGAAGGGGTAAAAACCTAGTTAGCAGGTTTTGACACCTCTCTAAAAATCAGGGGCTGGTTAAGCACCAAAAATCATCCCTGAGCAAACTACCTTTTAACCAAAGTCTTTTAAATGAGTGACAATGAAAGATTTATCTTTATGGAATAAGAAAAACAGGAACATATTAAAAATAATGACATTTTAGATAATATTTTATCTCTTTGCTAAATTTTCATGTGAGAGATTGAAATCTGTTATTAATGTTTCTTTCACTCAATAATTTATTCTTTCAGCACAAATGTGTTGAGACATGTATTATTTTCAATTGCTGCTATAACACATTACCAGAAACTTTGGGTCTTAAAACAGCACAAATGTATAATCTTATAAAACTAACATGTGTCTCACCAAATTAAAATGAAAGTGACAGCAGGGTGCATTCCTTTCTGTTGACTCTGTGGAGAATCTGTTTCCTTGCTTATTCAGGTTTCTGGCAGAATTCAGTTCCTTGTGGCTGTAGGACTGGAACCCCTGGTTCTTTTCTGTCTGTCATCTGACAGCAGTTACTGTCTTTTATAGGCTGCCCACGTGCCTTCTCACAGGGCCTCCTGCCTCCATTTTCAAAGCCAGCCAGTGGCTGGTCTGGTCTTTACAACTGTGAATCTCTCCTCCTTCTTCTTTTGTTGTCACATCTCTCACACTTCTGTCTTCCTCTTGAACTTTTAAGAGCTCACGGATTTAAATTAAGCCCACCATGATAATTGGGTAAACTCCTTCTTTTAATATGTTTAACCTTTATTATATCTGCAAATTACCTTTTGCCACTCAAGGTAACATATTCACAGATTCCAGGCATTCAGACCTGGACATCTTTAGGAGACCCCTTTTCTGTTCAACACAAGTGCTTGCTATATACTACGTATTTGCTAGGTATCAAAAATATCATATGCATGTAGACACTGCTATATTTAAAATAGATAACCCACAAAGACCTACTGTATAGCACAGGTAACTCTGCTCAATATTCTGCAATAACCTAAATGGGAAAATAGTTTGAAAAAGAATAGATACATATGTATGTGTAACTGAATCACTTTGCTGTACACCTGAAACTAACACAACATTGTTACTCAACTATACTCCCATATAAAATAAAAATTTAAAAAATCATGTGCAGTGAAAATTAAAACTATCCCTGGGATCATAATTAGATGTGGTAGGTAGATAATCAGTCACATAAATGTAAAGTGACACCTGTGACATGTCAGACAGGTTTTTTTTTGCTCTAATAAACTACTCTAAATATTAGGGACTTAAAATGAAAAGTTTATTTCTCACTCATGTCACATATTTTAATTTGTCAACAAGGGCTGCTCCATATAGTTCTGACTGGAATTCATACTGAAGTAGCAGGTGCCACCTGAGGGAAAGAGAGAGCCGTGAGAATTGCATATTGGCTCTTAAAGCTTCTATGTAATAGTGATACCTGTCACTTCCACTCACCTTTCACTGATTACCCATGTCACACATCCAAACTTAACTTCAGCTTGACAGGAAAGATCCTACTGGGTCTCTGGGAAGAGAACTAGGCTATTTGGAGTCCATCGTAAAGTGTTAATAAATAGATGTGAACAAGTACTTAAGAGGGAAGGTCCATGCTGCTAAAGGAGGATTTTTCAGGGGAGTTTGCCTAACGGGAAGCTTCCCTGATGAGTGATTTTTTTTGAGCTGGGACCAAAGGATGACTAAAAGTTTAAGAATTGAAAACCTGACAGTAAGAGGAAGAAGCTGCAGGTCAGAAAGGACAGTAAGTTCAAAGTCCCAGCAGGTGGCAGGAGGCATCTTGAAAGTTATTCGATCTGGTGTGCATGCAACCTGGTATTTTTTAATAAAGACATATTTTTTTAAGAAATACTACACAATAAGATTCTGTGTTAATGTGTTAATCTAGTCTAAAAAATTCTAACCATAAATAAATCCTAATCAAATTCACTTAATCACTGCTTTCCCAATATTTTAAATAAGAATTTGAGACATTTTTAACAGATGGAACCTTTAAATCAATGTTTTCTAATATCTCAGCAGTGAATCATCTCCATCAAAATCATCTGGGATGCCTGTTAAAGTATATAACCCCAGCCAATCAATATTTAGAATTGGATTGAGATATCACATTTTTAGGAAGCTCTCCAAGGGATTTGTTTCACTATAAGTTTTAGAAACACTGGTGTAACATAAGGCAAATTTCCGAAATCCACAAAATATTTGCATGATTGCAATAAGAATTTGAGCAATGCACAGTTCCTTAATTTGAGGACAGATACATACTTGTGAACAGACATATACTTTTGTGTTTATATTTATGATGGCCTAAAGAAGACTAATATGAGCACATTCTGAAACAAGACAATCTAAGTGCCAGAACTACCATGTAAATTGTTTGTTATGGACTGAATGTTTGTGTCCTTGCAAAATTCATGTGTTGAAATCTAATCCCAATGTGATGGTATTAGGAGGTGAGGCATTTGGGAGGTAATTAGGTCATGAGGATGAAGCTCTCAGGAATGAGATTAGTGCCCTTAGAAGAAAAGGTCAGGGAGCTAGCTGGTTCTCTTTCTCCAAGGGGAGGGGTGTGGTGATGCAAAGGGAAGTTGGCATTCTGCAACCCAGAGGAAGGCTCTCCCCAAACTCAGCCATGCCGGCACCCTGATCTCAGACTTCCAGCTTCCAGAACTGTGAGAAACAAATTTCTGCTGTTTTCAAGCAACTCATTCTATGGTAGTTCCTTACGGTGGCCCTAACTGACTAAGACAGTGTTCGTACTTCCTTGTATTCTCCACAGTACTGGCCATAGGATGAGCTACTCTGATTTTCATGATTAGATAAAGTAGGAATGAAGATCACCTTGATATGTAAAAGACGCATTATTGTAAGGTGAGGGGAAAAAACAAACATGCATAAAATAACTAACTGTGAATGAAGACTCCCCAGTGGCTTGAATGTTTCAAGAGGAAAGAAAATTGAGCTAGTATTCAACTTGGTTGTATGTGCATGCTCTCTACAGCAGTTTCTTATATTTATATTTGCTTTATATTCCACAATAAGCAACTTTATTTCCACAAAATTTCATTCTTCAATTACATCAATATTAATTTAAATTTTGTTTTATATTGTTGTTATTAAGAAACTTGTTTTGTTGAGACTTTATACTGCAGTGTATGCGATAAGCTACATATATGTTTATATTTAGCTTTATAGTTGAACATAGTCAAGTTATATTTAAATAATTTAAGCCGATTTTAGAGCCTATGGGTTTTTATATTTTTCTTTCCCTCCTAAAATGGGTCTGTGAATGATTGTACAAAAGTGTGAGAAATATGGGTCTAGGATATGAGACTACTCTCTTTGCCTGGCTAATTCCATCTCATTCTTAGTATCTCATAATAGGAATTTCTTGCTGTGTGTTGCTTTCGAGGACCTCAGCAGAACAGAATTAAGCACAAGTGGAGTTATTCACTGCTATCAGAGCAGGCACATTCAAGCACTGTGATCACCTGCCTACTAGATTCTGTAACTTCTGGGTGTTGTCCATTCGCTCATTGAGAATTTTCTCCACACACTCTGCCCTCCTCTCTTCCATGGAATGTCAGTGAGGATGAATGTCATCAACAGGCCCCTTACGCTCTGCTCTCCATTTGGGTTTGGCCAATTTGAAGCCCCAGTACAAGAGCAGAGAGGCGGAAGTGATGGAATTCGATATTATTTTTTCTCTTGTTCTTTTTTGTAAGGTACCTTGGGCTGTAAGTGCCTCTTGACAAAAGGCACTGCCCCTCTCAGCGCGGCTCTATCTCCAGAACTCTCGTACAGGGTTGCAGTGACAGATCCCTCTTCTCATCTCTTCAAGCCTGTGGGAGGCAATGACTTTACCATTACTAGCCTTGCCTAGTTCTGCTCTACCTTGTCCATGACTTTGTAAACAGTATATTTATTAAGCACCACTCAAATGATTCTAATATTTCTTATTAGTGCACTCAATAATATACTTTGTGGTGACAGATTCTTCTTTCAAAATTCCATTCAATTTCTAGCACAGTGTGTGCAATGCATGCGTTCCATAGATATTTCTTTGATGGATAACATTACTATTAGCTAGAGGTATTGATTAAATCAAAATTAAAATTCAGATATAGAGAAAGACAATGCTATTGGCCACACTATTACTTTAAAAAATATTTAACTTTCATTTATTATTCTAACCTCCAGCTACTTGTATTATTAAAATTCTGTGGATTGCAATCCAAGCTGCCAAGTAGTTTTAAAGTAATAACTGTGACTTTAAATCACTTTGCATAGATGGTAGGACACTAGTTCTTTAAGCTGATGTTTTCAACAGAACATCAACATGCACTAGAAGTTTCTCCAATATGCCCAGCATTGGTTTTATTAGTGTTGTATTAATATAACTGTTTACAGTTATCTTGCAAAGTAACATTAGTCACATCTTTCTACCTAAACTTAATGATACCTAGTGTTCAGTCTTTAAACATGATGAGTATAATAAATCTCAAAATTAAACAAACCATTTTGTATGAGATAATCACTGTCTTTTAGATATTTGGATTAGTTGATAGACTGTAAAGGGCACTTTAAATAGAGAAAAATGTCATTTCAAAGATTTAGGATGCATTAGAAAAATTTTACATTGAAGATGCACTAAAAAATATCATTGATGTTTTATCTTCACCTCCAGTATATGTGTTGAAAAAAAATTTGTATTGCTACTTTTCTTTGAATAAGAATTCATCATATATGATAAATATGCTGGAGTATAATAAATACATAAGAAAACTTAGGAGTCTCTTCTACACACTTCTTTTTATGTACCCTCAGATCCTATAAGATCACTATAGCTCTCCATCGTCACTGCTACTGTCTTAGAGTAAAACTGCAACTGCCTCCTGAATTACTGTAGCAGTCCATTTTACTACTTCTCACATCTCATTCAGTCTTGCCTCACAACACTTCCTTCTTTATGGTAGCTAAGATAATACTTCAAAGTAACACATTTAATCTGCTCACTTTCTTGCTTAAAATTCTGTAATGTTTTCCCATGGAATCAAGATAAAGTACAAACTCCTTAATTTTAAGTATAAGATTCTCTGTTATTTGGCCCATGGTTACCTCTGTAACCTACTATCTCCAGTCTTTCTCAAGTGTGTCTCTGAATATTCCACAGACACTGAAGTCCATGCAGTTCTCCTAAAGCAACAGCTGTAAAAGTCTCTTTGAATTAGCATCTCTGTCTTTGTAATATGTTTGGCCACGGTCAAATCTGGCAAGACAAAGAGGGAAATAGATTCAGCAGTAAACCTAATCACCTGTGAACTGAAAAGCCTTGCACATGTTTGATCTTGATCATTGAGAATGAAGTATTAATAATGAAAAAAGTCAAGAACTCATTTCATAAACATTTGAAAGAAAAGAAAAGCATGTTCTATGTCCCTAGAGTATTTACAGAAAAATTAAAAATAGAAACTAGATTTCACATTCCAAGAATAATAGTTCCCTCTGAAAAACTTTTGTTATAATCAGGTTCTATTTTCTATTTTTTTGTAGTTATTCAGCCAGAATACACATAATAGAATCATGGCAAATATTTAAAATATAATATTGCACTTGTCTGTATACAGTGAGTTGAATTTAGTTGTTATATTTTTATTTCTGAAGTGATAAATAATAAACTGAGCCAAGAAGAGTAGAAAGATCAAAGTTATCAGAGGGTTGGTTTTATGGAAGACATTTCTTGTAATTCCCACGTGTAATTCTACACACGTAGTAGAGACCAAGACATCGTCATCCAGAATAGGAACTGTGGTAAGGGTAAAATATGAATCTCGCATCTCTAGGCAGCTTTATACAACTGCCATTCTAATTGAAAGCAATATAAAATCTTTCTTTTCTGGAAAAACTCAGTTTTCATATCAAAGGCATGAAAGAAAATTTGTATTAGCAGCTTTAAATTCATGATTTGAGAGAAGCAATGGCAAAATAAGAGAAAACACTGGAGGAGGTATGTGAAAATAATTTACAGTTTAGCACAAAAATTGTTTTTATAGTTATAAATATTGCCACATAACTGACATAAAACTGAAAATATTGATATTGAATTGGGAAGACACTGTTAGAATTATGAGAAAAAATTGCAAATGTATAAAATTTAAACTTTTAATAATAACATGAAATACAGAATAAAAGTGTTAATCAGTTAATTGTTTTATCTACTACTCTGTTATAAGAACTATTAAGTACAGTGTAATTGCCTTGACAGATGTTTATGTAATATGTATTTAACAACAAGATATGTAGATTGTTTTATTTCTGTAACAACTTGTGCTATACCCAATGATCTTGTACAATTATTTACATTATCAAAAGAGTTTAGGATATTAAAACAAATAAATGACAGTGTTTTGCCAGCAAATAAACCTATATTTCCATGTGTGAATGAATCCTTGAAAGGCCAAAAAAATGTTAAATTATCTTTCACCAAATAACTTTTATTCACCAAATGAGGGAGTGCCACAAGTATGATTTTGAAACTAAGAAATGCATCTAAAATAGAGCAAAGAATGTAGATTTTAACAGATATTAAGAGAGACTCCGAGTTTACACTATTAAGAAGGTTGTGGAATTGGCATAAGAATGTTTAAATAAACCAATGGAACAAATTGAGGAGCTCTGAACTAGAACCATGGAAATATAAAATCGTGATATGATATTGGTGGCGTCATAAATCAATGAGGAAAACATGAACTATTTGGTAGAAGGGAACAGTCTCCTCTGGAAAATAAAAAAGTTAAACCCTGACCCTACACCATATATAAGGTTTAAATCCAGCTGGATAAAATATTTGCATAAAAAGGCAACTATAATTTTATATGATATATACTTATATAAATTATAATGCTAGAACAATTCTCACCACAAGACCGTAATGTGGATCCTTTATAAATACTTGCCCCATTTTCTTCCCATCTCATATAAAAATAACAATAATAATTAATGTTTATTTAGTATTTACTATTTATTGCTACTATTACTACTACTGCTGTTGCTACTGCTGCTACTAATGTTAATAATAATAATCGATGTTATTTGACACTATTTAGCTAGCCTTTGCTAAATTCATTACAATAAACAGTGCAGTAGATACTATGAAAACTGGGTTTTGAGATATCCAATAACCTGTTAAGGGATACAAGACTAATAAATGTTAAACGTTGGGTTTAACTTTGAAAACTCGAAACTAATATATTGACTCTGCACTTAATCATTCCACAGTACTCTCTCACATGATTCTCCTATAAGATATGATATAACAGTTCCCTGCTTATTTATCTTTTGGAGAATGTTACAGTAGGGTGAAACACATGTTCCTCACTGGCTTGTTTCCTCTTAAAACTCATTCCAAAGAGGAGGTGCTTAGTTGAATCAAATGTATTGGCTCAATGAGGATATCTTGTCTCGTTTTGAGAGACACATGTTTCTTACTTAACCAACACTCTAAATCAATTATTCTTAACATCAAACTTACCGGCTAGTCAAATTTGGTAATTCACTCAAAAATATACATCAAATATTCAAAGTCATATGTATTCAGAATTTGTTTTATCCTTCATTTCTAAGGCATATATATCATACATATATAATCCAGCATTAGTGTAGTCTGTAGAAGATAGGACTGTTTATTTTTAGTAGAGGCTCAAACAAGTATATGATGCCCCCAAATTTACAAATAACGGAAAATGGCAATCCATCCCAGCAAATCACTATTCATACTTTAAAAATTTTCTCCCTGCTATCTTTTCTGTGATTTTCTAAGGATGTGAATCTGCATTTAATATTCTACATGCCATCCTAGTGTTCTGGGACCTTGAGTCAGAGTACGAGGTATAACTGGGTGCCACTCACTCTTTCTCAAAACATATTGTAGAGGAAGAAATCATATTTGCCGAAGGAGCAGAATGCTGAAGCGACATGTAAAATTTTAATTAATGTCCTGATTCACTCTGTAACTCACACCCAATTACAACCATATTACTTTTTGTTGTGTGTCCTTTGCTTGGCTGTGATGAGATGCAAAGAGCAAGATCTACCAGTCACCTGCCCTGGCGTATATGTGTCATATTCGCTTGATCCTAATTATATTTTTAGTTACTATTATATGTAGACATTTAATTATTAAAACATTTTTTGTATTTTTTTGTAACTTGCCTCAACTTCATTGTGTAAAAGGCAAAGCTGTAAATAGATTCATCCAAAGACTGGCATTTATCTTGTCATTATCTGTCACTCGGTTTTGCCTGTTAACCTATTTTACCAGCAGACTTTTAATAATTTTAATGATACAATTTAATGTCTCAAGCATTTAGTATTAAATCAATGTAGCAGTGTCTGAAACACAGAGGAAAAATGTTTCTAGGGTGGTGGAGACATGTTAAGGGGAGGTTCAGTAGCTTTTTCAGTAACAAATGAAACTCAAGGCTCCAAAAATTTTATTAGGTTCTTTGATATAGTACTGTTGAAATCTTCACTAGCTTATTTATAAATTTCCTACCTATTGTGACCTCAAATAGACTTTCATTTCTGGTTCTGAACTTCTTTCAAGAGGATAGAATTTAATCCAGTAGAGAGATTATCATGTGCCATGTACCAGATGACACAAAGACCTTCTCCAAATGGTTCTAAGTTGGAATCAAGAATGTGAGAAGAGATCTCACCCTATCACCACTCATGTCTTTAACTATTAGAAACTTTTATAAGGAGCCTCTGATGAGCCATCTACTCGGACATTCAAGCACCATATTTTCCACCATCAATCACTTTTATTGGTATGTATTTGACCAAGGTCATCAGCTCTGATATTGAGGTTATCCTCAGACTGAAAATAGGTCTAAAATTTTGCTGAATGATTTGATGGTTTACTTCCTGCTAGAAGCAACTCTGGAATTGATTCTTACTCGTGATCCTAAGTGTTCATTGCTGACAACGGATACTGTGCTACATTTAGGTGTGCTCCCAGATGTCAGGTTGAGCATAACCGTAACACACTTACAGAATATTTTCCCCTTTTTTGCAGTTGCTCAAAAATTTTATACATGGCGTAAGATTTTTTTTTCTTAGTAGTTTTACCTGATTTTATTTTCTCATACCAGCCTAAGAGTCTTACTTGTCTATAAAATATAAGTAATAATCAATATTTCCCCAATCCCAAATATTTAACTCATGGAGACAGATTATTATTTCAAAATGTAATTACTATATTGGGACAAATATATCAAAATTGTTGGACTAATACAGAATTTCATGACATGATACATATCTCTTAAAACTGTGCCTAGTGCAAAGGGTTCAATAATAAATAGCTATGATGATGAAGAGGAGGATTATTATTATTATTACATTGACCCTTACTTAGTTTGTATTGACATGTAATTATGATTCCCAAGTTGTCGAGTTTATTCTGCATTTTTTTCTTTTTTTTAAAGCTTTTTCTTGTAATTTACTATTACCTGAAATTTGATGAGTAATACTGATAGACTTAATTGCAAGTTAGGAAAAACAATAGGCGCAATGAGGCCTAAATATGTGTACTTTTAGAAGACACAAGTCTGTATACTTTCTCAGGTTACCATTGAAGCACTGAGAGCCTCTCTGACGTGTCTACCACCTGATATATTCAAAACAACGTTGGACGATACTAAAGCTTTAGTGAAATCGGATGGATTTGTGCATACTATGTTGGGGTAGAAATAGACACTAATATAGCTAGTTCAGACATTAAAATTTAGACATAAACATTTAGGTAATTGGTTTTATTAAACAAATAAACATTTTGACAGTTTATCCATTAAAATAGCTTGCTCAGTTATTTCACATTTGGGGTAAGGAAACTGAGACTTAGATAGTTTAATTTGTCCAAGTTCACATAAGTTATGAGAGACAAAGTCAGGTATCCAATCAGGAAATTTTCAAGCTAAATTCAGTCTTCTTTCTGCAACAAATTTCTTCCTCATTGTGTTTATTATTTTCCTCTGTGGGGCTGTGTGTGTGTGTGTGTGCGCGCGCGCGCATGGTAATGGTGGTAGTGAGTAATGCATATTACATAGTTTTTTTTTTAAAAAAACTGTTGTACCTAACACAAATCTTTAAGTTAGACACAGAGTCAAACTCTTTGCTAAGGTTTTTTTTTTTTAATGTATTTTGACCTCTTTCCCAAATGCTCAAAAGCCCTATCTACCAACTTCCACTACCTTCAAATATCAGACAAATTTCTCATTGCTTTATTATGAAAAACACATTCTTATAAGGTCTTATGATTCCTGGTTTCAGTCTACAAAGCTCTTTTGGATTGTTTGCAAGAAATATTATCAGTGGAATTTTAGAAGCTGCAAGCTGACATTAATTCTATGTAAGTATAGGCAGTAATCATGGTTAAGACAATACTAGAAAGGCAGTGTAAAAAGTTCAAAAAAGGAATCTGTTTTTTTTTAGTTTCATGACTATAATTTATTTCAAATGAGGATGTCAGGAAAGTTTATTTTCCATAAACTTCTCTCAGATGTCTGTGCCTGAGAACTTTGATTATAAGAACTTGACAATGTAGATATGTATCCTCTGAGTCCTCGCATGAGACACAACTACAGTAAAAGATCAAATATCCCCCAACAGAAGTGAGTCTCAATTTCACACAATATGCAATTTCAAATTAGTTAACTTGTAATATTGTTTTCTTTTTCATTTCTACCAAGAAGCTGAGAAGCTGCTTTGGAATTCATTTACATTCAGTAAACAAAATGAAATCTGTCACTGCTCCCATCCTCAAAGACTAGAAGAATGTGGCGGAGATTAATGGTCATGATTAACTGCCTGCAGGTTGTAGTTTCATGCCCCAGTGATTATTCTGTCATTATTCTGCATGAGATGCTACTAGAGCCATATATGCTTTCAGCCACAAAGCCAGACGAGACCAAAAGGTCAAGCTACTTAGTCGCTTGATATTCCCTCATTCTAGAATGTGTACTCCCAGCAAAAACCATTGAAATCATATAATTAAAGTATTAACATGGATATATTAGGTTGTACAGTAGAGTCTATCGTGAAGGATAATAGATTAAAATCAAGAGATGAAGGAACCATTTCCTTTATAGCATCCAGCTTATCCACATGATGAATACACTGGACAACTGGCTTTGATCAGTTTAATTAGGAGTAGTTTTGAAACCAGCTTTCACCCCTACACCTCCTCCCATTCTCTTTCCATCATTCTGCTTTGTGAATTGCAGATTTTGAATTTCTGCCCATTTCTTACGTTTCCACTTATTCTATATTTTAGGAAAATGGGGCATTTAGTCCTCAGTGTCTCTGTACTTTTCTCTTTCCGTTGGCAAGTCATCGTAATTCTGAGTTTATCATTCAAAAGAGAAGCTGTATTTTCTGTTACAAAATAAAATGGTCCTCAAATTAAATTCTCTAAAACACAAAGAGAAGATTAATTTCTATGCTCTATTTGGACATACAAATTTTAAAAAGCCTGCTCTTAAACTTTTCCAAATTCCCCAAACGGATTTTCACTAAATATTACTTCATATTTCTCAGATGTATAGGGTATAGGGGCTAGGATAGCACAACTTTAAGTTGCTGTAGCGCAATGTAGCCAGATTCTGATGCCACAGAAGAATAAATAATATTTCACAAAACTAGAAACTTTGAACAGATTTTCTCATATGCTTTCATTCTTCAAAAAATTATTTTTTCTCTAAAGTTTTTTCCATACACTTAAAAGAGTATATGGCATTGGTTTCATTTTGCCTGTTGGCTCTGGTGCTAGTTTAATTCTAGATGCTCAATATTTGAATTATAAGGCCTTTGATTCTTCATGAATTACAGCTCTAATATCTTTTACACCCTAAGATCTTAACCCTCCATGTTGCATCAGTAAGTTTTCTATTTCTTTTAGTTCCGGTTTAGTGTGTTTTTATAAAATCATAATTTATAGGAATACATATTTTATCAAATATGTCAAAGTACTGCTAATTCTTATAGAACAATATAGTTTCATTACATGTAAAATTAGTAACTTAAAAGTTAATAGATTTCAGTGCTTTCCACCATTTTAAGAAATCAGTTCTTGAAGGGATGTTAACATTGTTATAAGAATTAATAATATACTTATGAATATATTAATACCTCTGTTCCATAACCATTATTATGTTGTAATCATACATATTCTGTTGCAATTTAATATAAATGCATACATTTTTGGAAACAAATAATGTATTATTTAACTCCCTATTACTTTATTCCCAAATTTTCTAGTAATGAGAAACAAACTGAGAACTAGGATAATTGAATGACGCATGGGAAACATTACTACTTATCCTAAGGGAGAAGTAATGCTGATAACTTAAGTGAAAATTCAAACTGAGAAGTTTCAGAGTCTGAATACTTGGAGTTGACTTCATGATATAATTTCTAATGTATTCAAAATATTTGTAAATATAATGGTCTTTTGTAAATATAATCCAAAGGATCATTCCATAGGGCTTTGCAATTCAAACTAGGCTAAGGTAAATGGTGGGAAAGATCTTTGCGTACTACTACGTGATCTCAGAAATGGAGCTACTATGTGCTGATTAAAAAAATAGAAAGCGGGCTTCCCTGGTGGCGCAGTGGTTGAGAATCTGCCTGTTAATGCAGGGGACACGGGTTCGAGCCCTGGTCTGGGAAGATCCCACATGTCACGGAGCAGCTGGGCCCGTGAGCCACAACTACTGAGCCTGTGCGTCTGGAGCCTGTGCCCCGCAACGGCAACGGGAGGGGCCGCGATAGTGAAAGGCCCGCGCACCGCGATGAAGTGTGGCCCCCGCTTGCCGCAACTAGAGAAAGCCCTCGCACGAACCGAAGACCCAACACAGCCAAAAATAAATAATAAATAAAGTAGCTATAAAATTAAAAAAAAAAAAAAAAATAGAAAGCAAACATTGACTGTAGAATGGAACATTTTTCAGTGTTCATATTTGCTGTAAGGGCTTGATTTCATATTTGTCGAGGAATATTATTATAATTTTAGTTAAATATTTACCAGTAGCTTCCCAGTAGAATTATATTTGTATATGAACACCTACACACATGTAAATACTTACACACACATGCCCATAAATGCACTCCAAAACAAATCAGAAAAATACAGATAAAAAAGGCATTCAAAAAGTTAAGTATGTTGAAGAAAACATTATTATCTGATAACTAATTGGGCTAGTTACTAGACAATTACTAGCCTCTTGTGAAATTCTTGAGTGATTAAATGAGGTATGGAGTATTCTTTCAATTCTATTTTAAACCTCTGTTAGAGAGAAATATAATTGTGATTGGAGTGGGCACACTTTAATTTTATTCTGTGTGTAATTTCCCTCCCTTCTCTGACCAAAAATCAGGGTATGGGTAAATCTCATGCAACTTCTTCCTTTTTCTCCACCATTCATTCATTCCTAACACAAATTTTAATTTATTAGAAATTCAGTAGTTGGTCATACCTGTAGTGTTCACATCCCATGAGTGAGACAGTGCATGGCTGGATCCCTGGGGGAAGATGGAGTATGAAGGCTCTAGGGGTGGTAGCATGCAAAGGCTGAGGGTGCAGTACAGGTAGGTGAGTGGGTGAGTCATTAGCTAACTGATCCGCAAGAAACAAACTAGGTGTTCCAATGCAGTGAGTTAGGTGGTGAGATGGAAAAGGAAACATCACATCATCTTGTTCTCTTCTGAGAATTTGCAGCTATAACATAAAATACGTGTATGAAGAAATTAGGCACTTTTGAGCAAAATTATACATATAAATTTTCAACACTGTATCGTGTACTATAAGATTGTGACAGAAAGAGAAATCCGTGAGATGGGCTAAAGCCTGGTGTACAGCAGGTTCTGAGAGAGACCTGAGGCAGAGGAAAAGAGGGGGTTAGCAAGCCCACCCTCCCACATAGAGTGTCACTGTTGAGAATGGAGAGGTAAGCAGCTCTCCTCGATTCAGAGACTGTTACTTGCAGATTTACACCCATTTAGACCACCCAAGGCTCCAACTGGCTGTTTTTATGCAGAACAAAGCTTTTCCATCATCATGCTCCCCCTTCCCAATATCTTCCATAACCCTAACAATCAAAAGTACTGTATTCATTTAAAGCTAAATGAAGGCAGAACCACTAGAGTTTCCTGAAGAGTTAAATTATAACAATCCAAGAGACTCTCTTACCACTTTGAGTGTCCTGCCCTGTCAACTTCCTCTAAGTAGAAAGTCTTCTCTGAAACATGTTACATACAGTAATAACTTGTAGTGTGCTAGACTAACTCATTTTTATCAAGCTCCTCCTGGAACTCCCATTTATAACCATTTCTTGCCTGCTGATAAGAAGCACTTTGAAGCACCAGTTCTAATTCCCAGGGGCCAGTCACGCCTACATACTCAGAAATATTAGGAAGGTTTAGTCTTGCCAAAACACTTTTCTTGCTGTTTTCTTTTAGCTGTTTCCTCATTGTTATTCACTGAATTCCAAACTCTTTGGGGGAACAATGAATATGTTCATTAAATATTGAATAAGTGGATAGAAGGACTTTGCTGGCAGTGGTGAAATATAAGGGAAAGCAGAGAACTGGTGGCACGGGGTTCTTTCTGAGGGTGATTTGACTACCAACAGTTTTAGCTATTTTTAGTGGCGGAAGAGAAGATTAGGAATTTGCCAAATATTTTGCAGTTAAAAATATAATTTAGGGCTTCCCTGGTGGCGCAGTGCTTGAGAATCTGCCTGCCAATGCAGGGGACACGGGTTCGAGCCCTGGTCTGGGAAGATCCCACGTGCCGCGGAGCGGCTGGGCCCGTGAGCCACAACTGCTGAGCCTGTGCATCTGGAGCCTGTGCTCCGCAGCAGGAGGGGCCGCGATGGTGAGAGGCCCGCGCACCGCGATGAAGAGTGGTCCCCACTTGCCGCAACTGGAGAAAGCCCTCGCACAGAAACTAAGACTCAACACAGCCATAAATAAATAAATAAATAAATAAATAAATAAATAAATAAATAAAAAAAAGAACGTGGATTTCTTTAAAAAAAAAAAAAAATATATAATTTAACCTCTATTGATTTTTTTTTGGTTATTAGATTTATGTTTTCCTTTTTCCTCATTGAAATTAATACTTAAGAGAAGTTGGTAATGTTATATCCAGGAATAGTGTAACATTCTAAAAACTGTTTAAAATTTATTGTGTCTTTTAATGAAAAGGAAGTCATGTATATTATAATAAACAGATGCCCATTTAAAGGAAGTTAGATTTATATTATCGTATTGAAGAATAAAATCATAGGAGAAAATAAGCTCAGATAGTGTTCATGGTCTCTGCAAAAAAAAAAAAAAAAAAATCAATTGATTCTTTAAACAAAGCAACAGGATTTGTGAAGGGGCCTCAGCTACATGTGGATAAATAAAACTTATATAGATATTTAGGATTTTTGATACTAATTTCCTATTTCCTTGCCTATTTGCTTAACTAATTCCTTCCACGCAAGAAGTGGTTTATAACACTAGGCATGTATTAGCATCATGCAGAAAGTTTTTATTTGTCTATTCACATTGTTTATTCTGATTAGATTAGATATCAGTATTTCTTTAAGATTTGCAAGTGGTTCTAAAATACAAGCAGGGTTGAAAAACATTGTGTTATGAGTAAGAAAGTCTCTCTTTGTGAATGATACAGACAAAATTACCTCTCTACAATAAATTGGTGGTTAGCTTTATTCCTCCAATAATGAATAATATCTGTGACGATCCCTCCATGTTTCAGTGTTTGGAAAAATGTGCAAATTCATGCTGAATTATATCCTCCATCAAGATTATTGATATCTGTCAATCCAGAATCCATGTAAAAAATGAGCTGTGCCCATTTTAGTATAGGACAGGTCTGTCTTCTTTGAAATACACCCTTTTAACTTATGAAAGGATAAGTGGGTCTCCTGAAATAGCATGCTTCACTACAAGAGAAAAGGAATTAGGTACTCGGTAACATCAAATTCACAATGTATATTTTCCTAAAAGGGTTTCAATTACAAAGGATTTTCCAAACTGCAAATACATAGTTTAAAGCCTAAACATCATTGTGCAAAGCCAATTTTTGAGCAAATATTTCCTTATTAAAAACTAGGAGGGTTTTTAAATTTTTTTCTCACTAGTATTACAGGTCTTTGACATACTCAGTATTGAGATCCTCACCACCTATTTTTTATGAAAACAGAAGAATGCCATTCAAACTGGGAGCTATTTTTTGCCTAAGCATTTTTTTTCACTCTAAACCCAAACTGGTCCACAATTCTTTAGATTTTATAATCAGTTAAAAAATTCAGACTAATATAAATTACATTCGCCAACTAATACACTGGTTTTTACATTATTAAAAAATGTAGTATAAAAATTGCTGTAGGAAAAATTTCTTTAATCAGCATATATTGAAGGACATCCGTTTCTGCTCATAAATATTAACTGCTACAAAAATTATCCTCGAGGTAAAAAATTAAAACTAGAAGACTAGACTAGTTTTCATATAAAAGACTATAGGAAACAATGATTTTAGGCTTTGCACAATAAGCACCACAGAACTGTGGTCCCTGAGAAAAAGGAAATAAATGAGGTGAGGTATTTTCCAGGACACAGCGTAGGAAGTTGAAAGCAAAGTACACCCCAATCATCTGACTGAGCTAAAGAGCTAGAGGCTAGAATTTGGTGAGGTAAAGATGGCTAGAAATTATGGCTCAGACCTCCAGAGGGAGACACTGCACGGAGACCTCCAAAAATATGCACTTCTGCCTGAGAGGAAATGAAAGAAGGGTAAGGAAAGAATCATTAATACTCAGTAGGCAAAACATTCCCCGGAGCTGGGAATAGTTTATAATCCCAGTAGTCAGAAGAGAGAGACCTCAGTTACATGGGGCATTGGCGAGACTCCTCAGAAGGGCTTTATGTGGTAGGCAGACTAATACTGTCTGTCCCCCTCAAGGAATGTAATCTTCACACCCTGATCCTTGGTGTTGATAGTGTTACATGGCAAAAGGGACGTTACAGGTGGAATCTAGATTATAGAGTTTAAAATAGAGAGATTATCCTGGATTATCCAGTTGGGCCAGATGTAATCTCTTGGTTCCTTAAAAGTGGAAGAGGAAGGCAGAACCATCAGTCAGAGAAATGTGGCAGCAGAGGGGAAAAGCCAGAGAGATGTGAAGCATGTGTGGCTTTGACCTGCCCTTGTTGGCTTTGAAGATGAAGCAAGGGGTCCATGTGTGAGTCAAGGAATGAAAATGGCTTCTAAAAGCTAAAAGCAATCCTCGACTGGCAGGTACAAAGAGTATCATATTAAATTAAAGGCAGATCTGTTCAGATCAAAGTCACCATGAGTGACCAAAAAGTTTAGTTTTCAGTCATGAGGAAAACTTTGGATTTTTTAAAGAGACAGACAAGGAAAAAAAATCACCTTTCTGTACTCACAAATGGTTTAACTACTGCCCCCATGAAAACTGACAAATAAAATTGTATGCTGTCTGTGTGTTTTGCACCATATCTATGTAGAGATCAACATACTCATTTCATTTTAAAAATATGTATTACTTGATTGTTTCTCTTTATGTAATATCAAAGCATTAAATTAGTATCTTTGACTATCAAGTCATATTTCATCAGACAATTTTTTAACTAGAGAAGTATCTACTTACATTGCAATTTGCTACATACACTAAAAGATTGTCATAGCTTCCAAAAGCTAGTATTAACTCATAAAATTTATTCAATGTCAAAGTTTTTTCAATTATTATTTATATTTGTAATTACTGTTTACAAAGTGAGTGCTGTAATTTTTACAACCCAATGGAGAATAAATCATTTCATACAATGTCTTAACCTCTAATGTACTTCACATATTCAAGATGTTTTTCTTATGAAAATGTTGAAACATCAAAAAGGAATTAAGATTGTGTGTATGTTTGCATGTGTGTGTGTGACAGGGAGAGACATGGATAATACCATTTAAACATTTTAAACTTTATTTAGACCCTCAAAAAACATTTTTTTATGTGAAAATCTGTGCCATTTTAAGGCAAAATATGGGTACTGTAAGTCTTTCTATGGAGATTGCTAACATCAGCAATTTAAATTTTTGATTAATATGAAGTTCTGATTAAACACTTTTTATTGTATCAACTCTTACAACAATAGTGAAGTGAAAAAAATTCAAAGAATAAAGAAACAAAAATCAGAGGAGCTCATACAAAAGAAAATGGCATGCCTATTTACATGAAGGACATAAGATATTTGTATCTTCTTTTGCAAAGTTAAAAGGATAATAAATTAAATATCTCAGTAAAGAGATCTACTTAACTTAATGAATGCCATGAAAATGCTGATAATGTTGATGATTTGTTTATAGCCAGAAAGAGAAGACTATACATCTATTTAGACTTTGTTTCAATGTAGCACATTTAAAATATTTTTCTACTCACTTGATTTACAAATCTAAAATCAGGAAATTTTATGCTATGTATTTACTCAAATAAAATTAAGGCTCAGCATATTTAAATACTTAAATAGGTCAAAACCCCTCATTTTTTTGCATGCCTACTGCTTGCCTTGTACAAGCAGCCTGATTTTCAGATGTAGTGAGATGTTTTTTCCTCCTTTGAGGAGTATATTAACTTGCTAGAGCTACCATAATCCACAAACTGGGGTGCTGAAACAGTAGAAATGTGTTGTCTCACAGTTCTGGAGGATAGAAGTTCAAGATTAATCTGTTGGCAGAGTTGGTTCCTTCTGAGGACTGTGAGGGAATCTGCTCCATGCTTCTCACATAGCTTTTAGTGGTTTGCTGGCAATGTTAGGAGTTCCTGGCTGGTAGAAACATCGTGCCGATCTTTGCCTTCTTCTTCACATGGATTTCCCCATGTGTGCATGTCTACTTCCAAATTTTCCCTTTCTTTGAAGAACACTAGTCATATTGGATCAGGGCCGGATCTAATGACCTCATTTTAACTTGATTACCTCTGTGAATATCCCTGTGAATATCCTATCTCCGAATAAGATTATGGTCTGAGATACTGGGGTTAGCACTTCAACATGTGAACTTGGGGGTGGGCGGTGGGCGGCAATTTAACCCTTAAGAGAGAGTTTCAAGTCTCTGATGGAAAAGATTGTTTATGAAATAATATTAAAATATTGCAAAGCTGTACAAGAATCTACACAATAATACAGAACAAATTGAATATTGAGTAAGATGATTGAATTGTAAACTAAACGGAAATACTGCAAAAGACTATTAGACTCCCTAGAAAGCTTGAGATTTTTAGTTAATTTGTTGAAAGAGTTCCTGGTAATGAACTGTCAAAAAATGTATTGGCAGAAAAAAGACTTAGGAAGAAATATCATGGACATACTGAAGCATTCTTAGGTAAGAAACAACAAGAAGTGGGATAAAAAACATGCAGATCATCTTAGATCTCAGACTGTACTTGGCTTCAGAAATAATGTTGCAGGTCATAGAACTATGGAGAGATCAGTTGGGGAGGTCATGTGAGCTTGGGAGTTATGAGTGAAATACTGTAGTATAAGAAGTCACCTGAGTTGAAGAGCAATATAATAAAAATGTTTGTGGGAAGTTATAACATTATGTACAAGAAAAAAAAGAGAAACTGAGAGAACTTAAGCAATGATAGATAGCAAACACTTGTTGGTTACAGTTTAGTAAGTATAAGAAAGTAAAAAGTGGCTATAGATAGATTGACAATAGTTTACAATCAGCAGGACTTAAAATCTGAAACCTGAAATGGGTTGGAGGTAGGGTGGGTATTTGTATGTGTAGGTAAATACACATACACACACGAAAACACACATGCATTGGATACTCTAGAGAAATCACACTATTTTATGGAGAACCTTTACTCAACTTTTAGTTTCCTTCTCTACGTTGATTATCAGTGAGAGAGTAAGAAGTAGTACCCATTTTTATGTCCTTTTTTTCCTATTAAATTTCCAGTGTAAAATTTTAAGTTTATTTATTAAATGCCTTAATAAAAATATTTAACATATAGTATGTGTGTATACACACACAGAGATACACATATACCAGTATATACATATATTTAGGCAGTACATTTAGGACCATTCTATAATTTGGACCTAGAAGAAATTGAATGAATTATAACATTCTTAACTGACAAATATTGCCTCTTGCCATTCTCACTGTCACACAAGAGACTCCCTTCTTTAAATTCAGAGAAAGATAAATTCTGAGTTTGAAAAGCTCTGAGTCATAAAATAACCTAAATATGAGTGGATGGATGAACCACTTAAGAT
Organism: Balaenoptera ricei; assembly: GCF_028023285.1. Classification (NCBI taxonomy): domain Eukaryota; kingdom Metazoa; phylum Chordata; class Mammalia; order Artiodactyla; family Balaenopteridae; genus Balaenoptera; species Balaenoptera ricei. The sequence continues at coordinate 18,249,944 of NC_082641.1, read as the reverse complement.
CTTATCTCAGTATATATTTGTATGTGAGTGTGTGTGTAGTGTGGATATGAATAACAATTGGGGTGTAGACCTACACCTTATCTTAGATGAGCAGTTATAATACAATTATTTTACCTTTTGCTGATTTGATTTTCTTTCCAAAACCCACATGTTGATTAATTGGAGAAATAATTTTGTCAACTCAATTTAAGTTTAGTAAGATAAACTAATTTAAATAGTCATCTTTGGTGCTAATATGAATAAGAAACTCCATCTCCCAGGTGATGGGCTAGCTAGCTAGCTCCTTCCTTCTTTCCGTTGTTCTTGCCATGGGTAGGAGAAGGATGGAGAGAGAAGCATGTTTATGGGTGGTACCTAGAGGAGTGAGGCTGCCGGGCCATGAGGTCATCGGCCCTCTCTAGTCCCCAGGATACTTCTCTCTGCCTACAGGTATTGTGGCTAAATTCTGTGGCTAGTGTCCGTCCTGTGTGGAAAGATTCATGGGGTTCTGCCTTGAATTGGATTCCTCTCAGCACTGCTGACATTGTAGGCCCCTAGAGGTCTGGCTCTGATGACCATTGGGCCCGCCATGTTCTGGTTCATTTAGCAGCATTTCCTAAAAAGACGTGTCACTCTTTCTCTGATGAACCTGTCTGGCAAGTTTCCCAGACATTGTCTCAGGTACCTGGGATTCCTCCAAGAATATGAGTATGTATATAAAGTTAAAGAGCTAAAACCACAGAGTCTTGGTGTGATTATACAGCATTATTAGTTTTGTGACTCCTCACATTGTTGCTTTCAAATTCCCAACAGGAAATAGGTTCCTTAACCACAGCAACACTCAGGGCACCTTCCGTCATCTTAGGAACATGGCCACCTTCTCCCCAGGCAAGGGCCTAGAGGAGGATCCACCTAGCTCTGAAAACTTTGCTGTCTTCTCTTCCTCTTTGCGTCTCCTTCCCATCACTTCCAGGACTTCTTTCTTGCTTGGAACTTCAGGCCATTGCTGATTAACAAGGAGCTCTATGTTTCTCACGCATAAACATGCAGGCTTGAGACCTCCAGGCTTGGTTGTTGATAGCCCAAAGAGTCACAAAGGAACCTGGAAAATCCTTTCTCTCTCAACAGCACTTGTTTCTCACACCTGGTATCTTGCTGTCAAATCCTAGTTTTCATGTCAAAGCTGAACTTTACCAGCTTTTAAAGTTTTCCTTTTTTTTAAACAATATAATTTTTTATTTTTATTTTTATTTATTTATTTATTTTTGGCTGTGTTGGGTCTTCGTTTCTGTGCGAGGGCTTTCTCTAGTTGCGGCAAGCGGGGGCCACTCTTCATCGCGGTGCGCGGGCCTCTCACTATCGCGGCCTCTCTTGTTGCGGGGCACAGGCTCCAGACGCGCAGGCTCAGTAGTTGTGGCTCACAGGCCCAGTTGCTCCGCGGCACATGGGAGCCTCCCAGACCAGGGCGCGAACCCGCGTCCCCTGCATTGGCGCCACCAGGGAAGCCCCAACAATATAGTTTTTTATTGAAGTATAGTTGACGTATAATATTATATGTTACAGGTGTACAATATAATGATTCACAATTTTTAAAAGTTATACTCATTTATAATTAAGTATTGGGTATATTCCTGTGTTGTATAATGTGTCCTTGTAGCTTATTTTACCTAAAAGTTTGCACCTTTTAGTCCCCTACCCCTATATTGCCCCATCCCCCTTCCCTCTCCCCACTGGCAACCAATAGTTTGTTCTCTACATCTGTGAATCTGCTTCTTTTTTGTTATATTCACTAGTTTGTTGTATTTTTTAGATTCCACATATAAGTGATCTCATACAGTATTTGTCTTTCTCTGTCTGACTTATTTCACTTAGCATAATGCCTTCCAAATCCATCCATATTGCTGCAAATGACAAAATTTCATTATTTTTTATGGCTGAGTAGTATTCCATTGTGTACATATATACCACATCTTTTTTATCCATTCCTCTCTTGATGGACACTTAGATTGCTTCCATATCTTGGCAATTGTAAATAATGCTGCTATGAACATTGGGGTGCATGGTTCTTTTCAAATTAGTATTTTAGGGTTTTTTTTGGATATATACACAGGAGTGGAATTTCTGGGTCAAATTATATGACTAATAAGGGGTTAATATCCAACATATATAAACAGCTCATACAACTCAACATCAAAAAAATAAAACCAAAACATAACTGTTAAAAAATGGGCAGAAGAACTGAATAGACATTTTCCTAAAGAGGAAATGCAGACGGCCAACAGGCACATGAAAAGATGCTCAACATCACTAATCATTAGGGAAATGCAAATCAAAACCACAATGAAGTATCATCTCACACCAGTCAGAATGGCTGTCATCAAAAAGAACACAAATAACAAATGCTGGTGAGGATGTTGTGCACTGTTGGTGGGGATATAAATTGGTGCGGGTACTGTGGAAAACAGTAAGGAGGTTTCTCAAAACACTAAACGTGAATTTTACCAGATTTTTACTCTTGGGAGTTCTCTAAGATGCCAGAGTCACTACTGATCTCTCCAGCCATCTGAAACAAAGAGGGATAGTTCCATGCTGTGGAAGAATAAAAAGAAAGGCAACTTCATTTAAATTTTTCACCCATCTATAGATAATGCTACATATACAAAGTGAAAACTTACCAAATGTGTGGCATCCGAAAATACAATCATCAAATTCTGGATCACTGCAGAGATTAATGAAAGCCATATCTTTAAAGTCAGTCTGATCAGTCACAAAAAACACAAATGTCAAATCAGAAAATTTATGTTACGTTCAGCTGATCATATGTTGAACCATGGAAGTCTCAAATAACCACCAGGCGTCACTTCCTCCTTCTCCTACAACAAGAAAATTAGCTCTGGAGCCAGTGTTCTTTTGAGAAATGCAGTTATACAAAGGAAGGAACCAAATGCCAATTCTAGAGTAATCAATCCACACACAAAACAAAACAAAACAAAGCTCACAACACATGTTATATAGACATAGGTTAGGTACAGGTAGGGGGTAATGGATATTTCGTTTTTATTAGAACAATGGTCCTTTCTTTATAAAATCAGTTTGGAGATCTCCAGGCTTACAAATGAAGCTTTCACTCTTCATCTGCAGAAATCAGTGTTGCATGCATTCATTAGTTCCTGTGCTCAATTGCTAGATAACAATTTATTTTTGAAAGGTTTGAAAAATTATATAATCTTCATGTAGTGTGAAATAATGACAATGTAGGGAAACATGATAAAAAGAACAATGACTTAAGATTTAGGCAGTCCAGGGCTTGGTCACTTAACTATCTTTTTGAATGTGATATTTAACTTAGAGTCTTCTGTCCATTTCTTCACCTGTTCAGTGGACATATGTGTATTTACCCTGAGGGACTATGTTAATATTAACTCTATAACATGTAAGATTTCTGGCACACTCTCCTTCAGCATAGGCATTTAACACATGAGAGCACATATTGCTATTAATGAACTCTCTAGCAAACCAACACATAAAAATGATTTGTCAAAGTTTGAAAACATAAGGGCATTCAGATGCCTAGCTATGAAAATTGATAGCCACTCTTAAGTAATTGTAAATGATTATTTCAAGTGTGATTTTTTTAATTCAGGGGAAAATATAATTTGAGAAATGCAACTTAATTTTTTTTAAATATAGAAAAAGGCTTCTTAGTAAAGATAGGACTATTAAGCAACATTTCAAAGTAAAATTTAAACCCGAGGATGCACCCCAAGTTCTCCAAAGCCACCATTCTCCACCTCCCTGTGTTACTCAATCCCCTCTCTTAATCCTCCCAATTTATTAGCCACTTTATGGATCAAGCACCCTTTAACTTGCTATTTGTTTTACTTATCCAGCATCCTATTTTGCATTTAATTTAAAAACTAGGTCAGTGAAATGGCTTATTTTGATCTATCTTAAAAGAAAAGAAGAAGAATTTCTCAGGTCATCACTTACCCTAGATAAATAAAAGAAAAAAAGAAGATAATCTTGGATGTTTTCTCTAACATTTACATGAACTGAATCTGTGGTGGTGAAGAGAGATATTAGTGCTTCTACTGCTCCTTATTTTTATCTTAAGAACTTGGAGAAATTAGAACTGAATTTGTTGAGATTACCATTGGTGCCCCCCTTGCGCCTGTAGCTCCCGTGGTCACACTTTCTGAACACTACTTCAGGATTCTAGAAAAGGAGGGGGCTCCACCAAGAGTGGTTTGCAGATCCCCCTTCTCGTTCATTTCCCTGCAACATACTGGGTGAAATAAAGCTGTATATTCTATGGTATGTGGATTTATGATGATTTTGTCCAGATTGATTAAGCTAATGTAAATGTTATAAAATTAATAGCAGCTTTAAAGGATTCTTGCAAAGAAACTTTAAAGATATAATAAGGCAAGTAAGAAAAGTAAAAACAGACAACTTTCCTTTTATTATAAGCTTTTAATCAGCTACATTATAATATGTTAAAAAATCTGACAAGGACCAGTCCCATACACACACACACACACACACACACGTATATTTATGTATATATATATATATATATATATACACTTCAGTGAAGTTAAATAGGATATTCTGTATGAGCCAGAATAACATTGCTTATGATCAAATTTTCTCAACTTCATTGGACAGATAAGAAAAGCTCATTTCACATAGGTGGAATATAGTAATAATTCGTAAAACTTTAATACAAAGAAGATGAATTCCCAAGTAAAACTATATAAATTTACCTCAGCTTAGCCTGTTTGGACAAACAAATGTTACTTCTCTTCATCATTCCCTCCCTCCCTTCCTTCCTCTGTCTCTCTCATGTACATGCAAACACAGCTTTTTTTTAAGTATAGAAATATCCAGTATTTGAATTATGTACCTGTGTATATTTCCATTATAATATTCTGTGATATGAAAAAATATTTTGTACAAATTAATTACCCTGTTTAGTTTACATTTAATAGTAAACTGTGGTTCCATTGATCACTATAATAATTATGATGTAAAGGATCCAAACATGGATTCAGCTAAATTCAGACTTGTAGAGGGTCAGCACGCAGCCTGTTACCAGAAGGAAAGAAGCGCTTGAGAACATGTTTATTTCTCAGCCAGCATTCTTCCCAGATTTACAAACCGATCAAAATGTCAGTTCAGCTGATGGCAAAGAATAAGACATTTGCAAAAGGAATGCATGAGCAAAACTGCTTTCAGCAAAAATTTTTTTGACATTAGTAAAAATTAAAGTTTTTAGCAACATACCACTTGCAAAGTGATTGAAATGAGGTTGCAAAGGCAGTGACTATCTTGCACAAAGAGGCACAGTGTTAAGTAACTGCAGATAAATGAACTTCAGTGTATTAAAATGAAGAATTTTAAGAATGTTCTCAGTTAAGTTCCTGCATCTTGCGGTTCCATGGCTAGCACGGAAATAAGGCAAATTGTCACTTCCAAGAAGGTAAAACTCAAGAACTTTGATTCATTGGTTGCATATTAATCACTATTCAGTTAGAAGTCATACTCAACAGAATTACTGATATGGCTCTGAGTGATTTAATTTTTATTCCTCAACATGCTTTGTAGAAGAGTTACAGGTGTGCACACATAAATTAGAAATAAGATTCTTTTAAAACTTGAATCATGTCTGTAATGAAAAACACTTCATGAAAAGTTGTAGACTTATCTGAGAACATCTGTTCAGAGATTTTTTTTTCAGTATAAATTTATTGGTCCTGAAATGTTCTGGAAATAGCAAATAAGGTGCACTCTTGCCTTTAGGGAAGGATATAACATTTCAGATTCACCTTATGCTGCCTCAAATTAATATTATTCGACTTTCAAATGAAAAGAAATTCCATGTGGTTCCCTTTGGATAATCCATGTATTATCCTCACTAACATAAATATGGAAGTGCATTGTTGCTCAAGAAATATATTCAGGAGCAGTGAACTAAAATTAAAGACAATGCACATAAACTGTAGTTTTAACCAGTCATTTTTATCTGTATCACTTAAATCATATCAGCAAATATTTATTGAGTTCCTTTGATAGTAGTTGCTGAGCAAACTGAAAAGGAGCATAACACCTGGTTGTTGAAGTCAAATGGCTTCTATCCTTTACTACTTTGCTAGGGCTGCTATAACAAAACACTGCAGACTGGCTGGCTTACGAAACAGAAATTTATTTTCTCACAGTTCTGGAGGATGGAAGTTTTTTTTTTTAATTAATTAATTTGTTATTTATTTATTTAACATCTTTATTGGAGTATAATTTCTTTACAATGCTGTGTTAGTTTCTGCTTTATAACAAAGTGAATCAGCTATACATATACATATATCCCCATATCTCCTCCCTTTTGCGTCTCCCTCCCACCCTCCCTATCCCACCCCTCTAGGTGGTCACAAAGCACCAAGCTGATCTCCCTGTGCTATGCAGCTGCTTCCCACTAGCTATCTATTTTACAATTGGTAGTATATATAAGTCCATGCCACTCTCTCACTTTGTCCCAGCTTACCCTTCCACCTCCCTGTGTCCTCAAGTCCATTCTCTACGTCTGCATCTTGATTCCTGTCCTGCCCCTAGGTTCTTCAGAAACTTTTTTTTTTTTTAGATTCCATAATATGTGTTAGCATACGGTGTTTGTTTTTCTCTTTCTGACTTACTTCACTCTGTATGACAGACTCTAGGTCCATCCACCTGACTACAAATAACTCAATTTCACTTCTTTTTGTGGCTGAGTAGTATTCCATTGTAAATATCTGCCACATCTTCTTTATCCATTCATCTGTCGATGGACATTTAGGTTGGTTCCATGTCCTGGCTATTGTAAATAGTGCTGCAATGAACATTGAGGTATATGTTTCCTTTGAATTATGGTTTTCTCAGGGTATATGCCCAGTAGTGGGATTGCTGGATCATATGGTAGTTCTAGTTTTAGTTTTTTAAGAAACCTCCATTCTGTTATCCATAGTGGCTGTATCAATTTACATTCCCACCAACAGTACAAAAGGGTTCCCTTTTCTCCACACCCTCTCCAGCATTTATTGTTCGTAGATTTTTGGATGATGTCCATTCTGACCGGTGTGAGATGATACTTCATTGTGGTTTTGATTTGCATTTCTCTAATGATTAGTGATGTTGAACGTTCTTTCATGTGTTTGTCGGCAATCTATATATCTTTGGAGAAATGTCTATTTAGGTCTTCTGCCCATTTTTGGATTGGGTTGTTTGTTTTTTTGATATTGAGCTGCATGAGCTAATTGTAAATTTTGGAGATTAATCCTTTGTCAGTTGCTTCATTTGCAAATATTTACTCCCATTCTGAGGGTTGTCTTTTCATCTTGTTTAAGGTTTCCTTTGCTGTGCAAAAGCTTTTAAGTTTCATTAGGTCCCATTTGTTTATTTTTGTTTTTATTTCCATTTCTCTAGGAGCTGGGTCAAAAAGGATCTTGCTGTGATTTATGTCATGGAGTGTTCTGCCTATGTTTTCCTCTAAGAGTTTAATAGTGTCTGGTCTTACATTTAGGTCTTTAATCCATTTTGAGTTTATTTTTGCGTATGGTGTTAGGGAGTGTTCTAATTTCATTCTTTTACATGTAGCTGGCCAGTTTTCCCAGCACCACTTATTGAAGAGGCTGTCTTTGCTCCACTGTATATTCTTGCCTCCTCTATCAAAGATAAGGTGACCATATGTGCTTGGATTTATCTCTGGGCTTTCTATCCTGTTCCACTGATCTGTATTTCTGTTTTTGTGCCAGTACCATACTGTCTTCATTACTGTAGCTTTGTAGTATAGTCTGAACTCCGGAGCCTGATTGCTCCAGCTCCGTTTTTCTTTCTCAAGATTGCTTTGGCAATTCAGGGTCTTTTGTGTTTCCATACAAATTGTGAAATTTTTTGTTCTAGTTCTGTGAAAAATGCCAGTGGTAGTTTGATAGGGATTGCATTGAATCTGTAGATTGCTTTAGGTAGTAGAGTCATTTTCACAATGTTGATTCCTCCAATCCAAGAACATGGTATATCTCTCCATCTATTTGTATCATCTTTAATTTCTTTCAACAGTGTCTTATAATTTTCTGCATACAGGTCTTTTGTCTCCTCAGGTAGGTTTATTCCTAGATATTTTATTCTTTTTGTTGCAGTGGTAAATGGGAGTGTTTTCTTAATTTCACTTTCAGATTTTTCATCATTAGTGTATAGGAATGCAAGAGATGTCTGTTCATTAATTTTGTATCCTGCTACTTTACCAAATTCATTGATTAGCTCTAGTAGTTTTCTGGTAGCCTCTTTAGGATTCTCTATGTACAGTATCATGTCATCTGCAAACAGTGACAGTTTTACTTCTTCTCTTCCGACTTGGATTCCTTTTATTTCTTTTACTTTTCTCATTGCTGTGGCTAAAACTTCCAAAACTATGTTGAATAATACTGGTGAGAGTGGACAACCTTGTCCTGTTCCTGATCTTAGAGGAAATGTTTTCAGTTTTTCACCATTGAGAGTGATATTGGCTGTGGGTTTGTAATATATGGCCTTTATTGTGTTGAGGTAAGTTCTCTCTATGCCTACTTTCTGGAGGGTTTTTATCATAAATGGATGTTGAATTTTGTCAAAAGCTTTCTCTGCATCTATTGAGTTGATCATATGGTTTTTCTCCTTCAGTTTGTTAATATGGTGTATCACATTGTTTGATTTCCATATACTGAAGAATCCTTGCATTCCTTGGATAAACCCCTCTTGATCATGGTGTAGGATCCTTTTAATGTGCTGTTGGATCCTGTTTGCTAGTATTTTGTTGAGGATTTTGAATCTATGTTCATCAGTGATATTGGCCTGTAGTTTGCATTTTTTGTGACGTCTTTGTCTGGTTTTGGTATTAGGGTGATGGTGGCCTCGTAGAATGAGTTTGGGTATGTTCTTCCCTCTGCTATATTTTGGAAGAGTTTGAGAAGGATAGGTGTTGGCTCTTCTCTAAATGTTTGATAGAATTCGCTTGTGAAGCCAGCTGGTCCTGGACTTTGGTGTGTTGGAAGATTTTTAATCACAGTTTCAAATTCAGTGCTTGTGATTGGTCTGTTCATATTCTCTATTTCTTCCTGGTTCAGTCTCGGAGGGTTGTGCATTTCTAAGAATCTGTCCATTTCTTCCAGGTTGTCCATTTTATTGGCATATAGTTGTTTGTAGTAATCTCTCATGATCCTTTGTATGTCTGCAGTGTCAGTTGTTACTTCTCCTTTTTCATTTCTAATTCCATTGATTTGAGTCTTCTCCCCTTTTTTCTTGATGAGCCTGGCTAATGGTTTATCAATTTTGTTTATCTTCTGAAAGAACCAGCTTTTAGTTTTATTGATCTTTGCTATGGTTTCCTTCATTTCTTTTTCATTTATTTCTGATCTGATCTTTATGATTTCTTTCCTTCTGCTAACTTTGGGGTTTTTTTGTTCTGCTTTCCTAATTGCTTTAGGTGTAAGGTTAGGTTGTTTATTTGAGGTGTTTCTTGTTTCTTGAGGTAGGACTGTATTGCTATCAACTTACCTCTTAGAACTGCTTTTGTTGCATCCCGTAGGTTTTGGGTTGTCGTGTTTTCATTGTCATTTGTTTCTAGGTATTTTTTGATTTCCTCTTTGATTTCTTCAGTGATCTCTTGGTTATTAACTAGTGTATTGTTTAGCCTCCATGTGTTTGTATTTTTTACAGATTTTTTTCCTGTAATTGATATCTAGTCTCATAACGTTGTGGTCAGAAAAGATACTTGATACGATTTCAATTTTCTTAAATTTACCAAGGTTTCATTTGTGACCCAAGATATGATCTATCCTGGAGAATGTTCCATGAGCAGTTGAGAAGAAAGTGTGTTCTGTTGTTTCTGGGTGGCATGTCCTATAAATATCAATTAAGTCCATCTTGTTTAATGTGTCATTTAAAGCTTGTGTTTCCTTATTTATTTTCATTTTGGATTATCTGTCCTTTGGTGAAAGTGGGGTGTTAAAGTACCCTATCATGTTTATCTTACTGTCGATTTCCCCTTTTATGGGTGTTAGTATTTGCCTTATGTATTGAGGTGCTCCTATGTTGGGTGCGTAAATATTTACAATTGTTGTATCTTCTTCTTGGTTCGATCCCTTGATCATTATGTAGTGTCCTTCTTTGTCTCTTATAATAGTCTTTGTTTTAAAGTCTATTTTGTCTGATAGGAGCATTGCTACTCCAGCTTTCTTTTGATTTCCATTTGCATGGAATATCTTTTTCCATCCCCTCACTTTCAGTCTGTATGTGTCCCTAGGTCTGAAGTGGGTCTCTGGTAGACAGCATATATATGGGTCTTGTTTTTGTATCCATTCAGCCAGTCTGTGTCTTTTGGTTGGAGCATTTAATCCACTTACATTTTAGGTAATTATCGATATGTATGTTCCTATTACCATTTTCTTAATTGTTTTGGGTTTGTTATTGTAGGTCTTTTCCTTCTCTTGTGTTTCCTGCCTAGAGAAGTTCCTTTAGCATGTGTTGTAAAGCTGGTTTGCTGGCACTGAATTCTCTTAGCTTTTGCTTGTCTGTAAAGCTTTTAATTTATCTGTCAAATTTGAATGAGATCCTTGCTGGGTAGAGTAATCTTGGTTGTAGGTTTTTCTGTTTCATCACTTTAAATATGTCCTGACACTCCCTTCTGGCTTGCAGAGTTTCTGCTGAAAGATCAGCTGTTAACCTTGTGGGGATTCCCTTATGTGTTACTTGTTGTTTTTCCCTTGCTGCTTTTAATATTTTTTCTTTGTATTTAATTTTTGATAGTTTGATTAATATGTGTCTTGGCGTGTTTCTCCTTAGATTTATCCTGTATGGGACTCTCTGTGCTTCCTGGACTTGATTAACTATTTCCTTTGCCATATTAGGGAAGTTTTCAACTATAATCTCTTCAAATATTTTCTGAGTCCCTTTCTTTTTCTCTTCATCTTCTGGGGCCCCTATAATTCGAATGTTGGTATGTTTAATGTTGTCCCAGAGTTCTCTGAGACTGTCCTCAAGTCTTTTCATTTTTTTTTTTTTCTGTGTTCTGCTCTGCAGTAGTTACTTCCACTATTTATCTTCCAGGTCACTTATCCGTTCTTCTGCCTCAATTATTCTGCTATTGATCCCTTCTAGAGAATTTTTAATTTCATTTATTATGTTGTTCATCACTGTTTGTTTGCTCTTTAGTTCTTCTAGGTCCTTGTGAAACGTTTCTTGTATTTTCTCCATTCTATTTCCAAGATTTTGGATCATGTTTACTATCATTATTCTGAATTCTTTTTCAGGTAAACTGCCTATTTCGTCTTCATTTGTTAGGTCTCGTGGGTTTTTACCTTGCTCCTTCATCTGCTATGTGTTTCTCTGTCTTCTCATTTTTCTTAACTTACTGTGTTTGGGGTCTCCTTTTCCCAGGCTGCAGGTTCGTAGTTCCCATTGTTTTTGGTATCTGCCCCCAGTGGCTAAGGTTGGTTCAGTGGGTTGTGTAGGCTTCCTGGTGGAGGGGACTAGTGCCTGTGTTCTGGTGGATGAGGCTGTATCTTGTCTTTCTGGTGGGCAGGTCCACGTCTGGTGGTGTGCTTTTGGTTGTCTGTGGCCTTGTTATGATTTTAGGCAGCCTCTCTGCTAGTGGGTGGGGTTGTGTTCCTGTCTTGCTAGTTGTTTGGCATGGGGTGTCCTGCACTCCAGCTTGCTGATCGTTGAGTGGAGCTGCGTCTTGGCGTTGAGAGGGAGATCTGTGGGAGATTTTTGCCGTTTGATATTATGTGGAGCTGGGAGGTCTCTTGTGGACCAATGTCCTGAACTTGGCTCTCTCACCTCAGAGGCACAGCCCTGACACCTGGCTGGAGTACCTGCAGCCTGTCATTCACGCGGCTCAGAATGAGAGGGAGAGAAAAAAGAAGGAAAGAAAGAAGAAGATAAAATAAAATAAAGTAAAATAAAGTTATTAAAAGAAAAAATAAAAAAATAATTATTAAAAAAATTTTTTTCAATAAAAAAAATAAAAGAAGGAAGAGACCAACCAATAAACAATCCAACAATGATAACAAGTGCTAAAAACTATACTAAAAAAGAAGAAAAAAAAAAAGGACAGACAGAACTGTAGGACAAATGGTAAAAGCAAAGCTGTACAGACAAAATCACACACAGAAGCATACACGTACACATTCACATAAAGAGAAAAAGGGAAAAAAAAAAAAATATCGTTGCTCCCAATGTCCACCTCCTCAGTTTGGGATGATTCGTTGTCTGTTCAGGTATTCCACAGATGTAGGTACATCAAGTTGTTTGTGGAGCTTTAATCCGCTGCTTCTGAGGCTGCTGGGAGAGATTTCTCTTTCTCTTCTTTGTTTGCACAGCTCCCGGGGTTCAGCTTTGGATTTGGACCCGCCTCTGCGTATAGGTTGCCTGAGGGCATCTGTTCTTCGCTCACACAGGACAGGGTTAAAGGAGCAGCTGATTCGGGGGCTCTGCCTCACTCAGGCCGGGGGGAGGGAGGGGTATGGATGCGGGGCGAGCCTGCAGTGGCAGAGGCCGGCGTGACTTTGCAGCAGCCTGAGACACGCCATGTGTTCTCCCGGGGAAGTTGTCCCTGGATCGTGGGACCCTGGCAGTGGCGGGCTGCACAGGCTTCCGGGAGGGGAGGTGTGGATAGTGACCTGGGCTTGCACACAGGCTTCTTGGTGGCCGCAGCAGCAGCCTTAGCGTCCCATGCCCGTCTATGGGGTCCACGCTGATAGCCGCGGCTCGCGCCCGTCTCTGGAGCTCGTTTAGGCGGCGCTCTGAATCCCCTCTCCTCGCGCACCAGGAAACAAAGAGGCAAAAAAAAGTCTCTTGCCTCCTCGGCAGCTCCAGACCTTTTCCCGGACTCCCTCCCGGCTAGCTGTGGCACACTAGCCCCCTTCAGGCTGTGTTCACGCCGCCAACCCCAGTCCTCTCCCTGTGATCCAACCAAAGCCCGAGCCTCAGCTCCCAGCCCCCGCCCGCCCCGGCGGGTGAGCAGACAAGCCTCTCAGGCTGGTGAGTGCTGCTCGGCGTCGAGCCTCTGTGCGGGAATCTCTCCGCTTTGCCCTCCGAACCCCTGTGGCTGCGCTCTCCTCCGTGGCTCCAAAGCTTCCCCCCTCCGCCACCCGCAGTCTCCGCCCGCGAAGGGGCTCCTAGTGTGTGGAGACCTTTCCTCCTTCACAGCTCCCTCCCACTGGTGCAGGTCCCGTCCCTATTCTTTTGTCTCTGTTTTTTCTTTTTTCTTTTGCCCTACCCATGTACGTGGGGGAGTTTCTTGCCTTTTGGGAAGTCTGAGGTCTTCTGCCAGCGTTCAGTAGGTGTTCTTTAGGAGGTGTTCCACAGGTGGATGTATTTCTGATGTATTTGTTGGGAGGAAGGTGATCTCCACGTCTTACTCTTCCGCCATCTTGAAGGTCTCTCCCTGGAGGATGGAAGTTTAAGATCAGGGTTTTGGCGGGTTTGGTTTCTCCTGAGGCCTGTCTTCTTATTGTGCAGATGGATGGCTGCCTTTTCTCTGTGTCCTCATATGGTCATCCCTCAGTCCGTGCATGTTTCTGGTGTCTCTCTTTACCTGTACAAATGTCCTCCTCTTATAAGAACACTAGTCATACTGGATTGGGGCTCACCATAAAGCCCTCATTTAACTTAGTCAGTTCTTTAAAAGACCTTGTCTCCAAAAATGGTCAAATATTGATATACTTGGGGGTCAGGAATTCAACATAGGAATTTCAAGGGGGACATAGTTCATCCCATAACACACCTTAAGTGTTCATAGTAAGATTTGACCACATTGAATACAGTTGTTTATACAAAAAATGTTTCTTTCCAGCTTTTCTTAATTAGTATCATTGTCCAAAAATTCAATTTTATTAAAATTAAAAAGAAATGAGCATGGTGTGTCTGTGTATGTCAGTAACTTATACTAAATCCTGTCCACACTTGCCAACACAAGGACCTTGCTCCAGAAATGATCTTCTCTCAGATTCCCTAGATGTTTTTTTAAACAAGTTTTTTTTTTTTTTTTTTAATTTATTTATTTATTTTTGGCTGTGTTGGGTCTTCGTCTGTGTGCGAGGGCCTTCTCTAGCTGCGGCAAGCGGGGGCCACTCTTCATCGCGGTGCGCAGGCCTCTCACCGTCGCGGCCTCTCTTGTTGTGGAGCACAGGCTCCAGACGCGCAGGTTCAGCAATCGTGGCTCACGGGCCCAGGTGCTCCGCGGCATGTGGGATCCTCCCAGACCAGGGCTCGAACCCGTGTGTCCTGCATTGGCAGGCAGATTCTCAACCATTGTGCCACCAGGGAAGCCCTAAACAAGTTTTTAACTTTTTAGCTCTTACTTTTACAGATCTGAGATATTTATATTTTTGTACATGCAGTACCTTCCTAAAAAGTGCAAGAACCTTATAAGAACATTATCAGCAGGCTTTATACTTTAAATATTTATATAACCTCAGCATGAATGCAAGGTTAGTTAAATGAAAGGAACCAACATTTATTGAACAATATTCAGGTTGTCAGATTTGAATTATTTGCCTGCTTTGCACTTCAAATCACTTGCTAATAATAATCATTGGTCAAGGAAGTTAAGTGAAGTTTTGATTGAAAATCAGCTTATTTGTTTTATGTAGAATATTAATATACTCACTGTAAATGTCCATTAAGTAAATTTATTCCATCTATTATAACATATGCCTTTAGGAATAATATTAATTGGTTTATTCTGCTTGATTATTCACTGTACCCATTTTTATCTGATGCCATCATGACCTTTTACAGAAAGGAAAGTATATATAAACAAATACATAATTTTAAAAATTTTATGAAGGGAGTGACAGGATTAAGGAGGGGTGCAACATGTATTAAAGAAAAAGAACTAAAGTAAATGTGGAAGATATTTACTAGAACTGAGTTGTTGATGCAAACCTCTTTGTTATATAATTGTAAATATATTTGAATATTTTCTAATAAAAATATTTTTTCAATAATTTTTACCAGAAAACGCCAAAGGAAAGCTAATTGACTAAAAGTCAGTTGGTTTGAAGAAAGCAGAACTCTTAAATTCACAAACAGTAGCAATAAAAATGGCTAAGACTTTCGGGCCGTGTCATTTTTTAAATAAAAATAAATAAAATTTTGTAATAAAAAAAAATTTATGCTTCCTCTCTATATTCGTGACTTAAAACTTAGTAGTTTTATAACAAACTGTTATTAATAAGTGAAATATATATTAGAATATAGATGCTAGTTAGTCCAGAAGCATGTAACAATCATCAATGAGTAAACAATAATCCTAATTAGGATTATTAGACATCATTAGGATCAGACATTGTTCCTAGAATTACACTGAAATATACATAATTCTCCTTTCTTACCTCAAGAATACAAAATGTGCTTTAAGTTTCATTCATTTTTGTTAAATTTCTACTCTGTGCAAGATTATCTGCTACGCATTGTACTGTACTCTAGTTGATTAACTTTCTAGAGAAAGAATAATCACACTTAAACAGTTTTTATCATTTAAAGTTTGCTTATTATATAAGCAAATAATTCCTCAGCACCTTTTGGAATGAACAAAGTTGTAAACTCTGTTTTCTGTCTCTACAGAGTTAAGACGTCCTTATGGGAAACTGAAAAGGAAGCAAGATATTACCTCAACACATACAAATTATTGTAAGTATTCATATAAGCCACAGTGTTATACATTCCATATCATTTCGTGATTTCATAGCAAGCTAATGAGAGACAAACAAACAAGTTAGAGAAAATATAACCTATAATCGGTTCTTAATATAATATAAGGTTTCTCAGCATTGGCTAATTTCTCCATCCTCTCCATGCTGCCTTCTTTGCCTAGGTGCTACGCACAAAACCCTGATGTTTTTCATCACTTTCTATTTCCCAGTGAATGACAACGGTCTAATTCAAAAAGTAAGCCCAAAGTTACTTTTATTAAAATAATTTTTCTTAGTACCTCTCTTCTACCCTGTTGATGATTTTGTTTACATTCCCTCAGAAACGTGTATATTGTTTTCAGGAAACTATCTCACTGTATTTTCCACTTGATTTTTAGCTGTGTTTTATGTGTTCCTTATAAGATTATAAAACCTTTTCCCAACTACTTTCTCAACACTTCAGGGTTTCTTGAAGCCTGTTGCACTTCTGTGCATATAGAAGGTCATTAAGAGATGAATTAATGTGTTAATGAAAAGTTGCCAACAGTGAATTTCTCCACAGCTAATCCTACATTTCATTAATGTTCTACTAAATGAAAGAATTTCAATATAACACAGCCACCATTATGATTATTGCAAACCTCTTAAAATTATCATTCGCTGTTAAATATGTAATTTTATGGTGATATTAATAATGATATCTCATATGTCAAAATTTTTGATACTAATAACTTTGTGTTCTGTTGAGCCCCTCATGTTAAAGGCCTAATGACAAATTAACTGAAACGAACATGCTAGTCGTTAAAGTCACTCAGTGGCTATCAATCTGGATCTTAATATGTTTAATTACGTTAATGTTTAATTACGTTAATGCCAGTCAATTAGTCAAGCAGCTTAGCTTCATCTATTTCCTGGCTCTGCTGATTATAGAACTGTAAATGTTTATACATGAGGAAGTGAGAAGTCTGCCAACACCCATCAAAGGAAAACATGGAATTATCATTAGTTTCTAAGACAGAATTCCCATATACTTTGGGGAAATTGCAAACTTTGGTGTTAAGTCAATTAGCTAGTTGTTGTTTCTAAACTATATGTGAAAAGACGTTCCAAGGTGAATATTCTGTAATACACTGTCAGCCAACATTTAAGTTGGGTTTCATTAGCTACGTAAGTCTAGTGTAAGGCATTGAATTTGTTTTGATTGAAAAACTGCCAAATGGAAATTGTTGGATCTTATTCAGGAGAATGGAACATATCAGTAGCAGACAAAAATGGCTGTCTAGCTGGAATTTAAATTGTATGTGTCTAATGCAAAGACAAATGGAAATGAAATCTTGGGCAACAGCACTTAGTGGACAGATGACCAACCGACGTGGTAAGCATGCTTCCTTGGCACGAGACTAATAAACTACTTAAACATTCATTCTCAGTAGCACATAGGAAGAAGTGGTCATGACTTTCGTTTTCTTTTCTTTTTTTTTTTAATTTGTCACTCTCACTCTCTTTCCCCTTCATCCCCTATCAAACATTGCCGCTGTTAAGATTTAGATTCTAGTTCATACCGAATACTATTGCACATTTGACTAATTCATTCATTCCCCTTTTCAAACAAGTATCTATTCAGTTTACCATTTTGTCATATTAATATTCAGTCAAAAAGTATATATTGGACACATACATATGCCACACGATATGTTAGACTCAGAGCTTACCTACCTTTCCACTGCTGTCTCTTTCATCTTTTATGTTGGTATTTTCTTAGTGTGTGTTTTTTTTTTTTGTAATTTTTCACTCCCCACAATTAATATTATTGCTTCACTGGCATGTAGTCATCTTTAAGAAGATTGTTTAGGAGGAAGTATCCATGAAGTATGAGCTAGTGCAGGAGGACAATGTACAGTTAATCCCAAATTGCCAGTGAGAAACTTTACAGTACAGGATAGCCAAAGAATTTTAGTGAAGAGACACCAGAAAACACAATTTAAATAACCGAAATATTTTATTCTTTTCACTTGTCACTTTCAAGTTGCTTAATGTTTATTAATTCCCTGCTTTATTGAGCAGTGTATCATCTTACCATCTCAGCATCAATCCAATGATGTTATGTGGTGGGGCCTAAGAGGTAGTACAATAAACTTGTGTTAATTGTACACAGACACAAAGAGCTTGTGCTCATGCAGTCAGCTCACAGATATGTCATTTGCCACCAAAATCACCCTAGTCAACTATCATCAAAACAAAGGCCTGAAGTCCTGCTCTCTAAACGTCTTCTTACTGAAGACGGGGTAAGATTTTGACATAAAGAAGAAATCATGATGACTGTGCTTGATATTGGTATGATAACAATGAAAGGATATAAACTAGCAACCTGATCCAGGACGCTAGTACTTCCTCTATGCTGAGTCATTATAACAAAGGTTCTGTTACTCACTTGTCATATGATTCCAGGTGTACCATTCCCTCTGTCAGACTCAGTTTGCTAATGTTTAAGTCAGCCTGTCAAGAAATATTTATGGAAAGAAATACCTTGGTCAAACATTTTGGAAATGGAAAGGATGAGATATATAGGAAAGTAGCTAGAAAATACAGTGGGGTAAGGGAAGAAATTTGTTTTAACATTGGAGAGGTTTGGACATGTATAAAGGAGAATAATTTTAACTGCAAAGTGAATATAATAGCCATTCTACCTACCTTATGGTATTGAAAGAAGTTTTACATTAACATTTGTGAAAGTGCATCCTGAAGGGTGAAGCAGTATAATAAATGCTATGTAAATTTAATCATTATCATCATCATGAATGCCTCCTATATATAATTGTATACTGAATGGCTAGATGTAAAGTATTCTTTAATTAGAAACTGCATAGATTTTTAAAAATTTCTTTCTTTGCTGCAGACATTTTTTTTAGAAGATTAAAATGGTCAGGCCAATTTGCTGTACAATTTTTAGAAGAGATACATAACATCCAAATTAACTCTCCAAATTCTTCTAAATATCTTAAAGGAAAAAAAAAAGAGGACATTTGTGTGCTGAGCTAATGGATGTTTGTAATGATATCTCTATGAGCATTAGGACAGAAAAGTTATAAGGAAGCATTTTATATATCTGTATATACATTCCTAGTATTTTTGAGACCTTTATTTGATCAATGTGGACATTTCTGCCTACTCATAAGATTTGAAACATGCATTTACACTGTAATATTAAAACAGTTACTTGAATATCTGTGCTTATGATGCATTGTTTATCATTCCTACAATTGATTTGATGCAAAACTTTGGCCACTGGTCAAAACTCCAAGCTACAATTTTCCTCATGGGAAAATATAAATGGGTTTAGGAGAGAATTTACCATGGTGAGTCTTAGAAGAGCATTTCTACAGAAAGTGGAACTCCCTTGCATCATAATTATGAAACTAACTGTTCCTCTTAAGATTTTATTTATTTTTTTGTCCTTTCCATTTTATTAGCATTTACAGAGAGACGACTTATTTCTGAGCTTACTTCTTAATGGCAACATGTATATTTTTTGCTGTCTATGATATTCATTTATTTACTAACTCTATCAAACATTTGAGAAAATCTACATGGAATTATTGTGCCCAGTTCAAGAAAGAAAATAAAGAATCCAATAAAGTTTCAACAGCTCTGGGTCTTTTTAGAAGGAGAAATCATTTGTGACTGAAGAGCAGATGTAGAAAAAAATCTAGACCGAGACTTCTTAGAGGAGAAACATCCACGTTAGGTCACTTTTTAAGCTTTTAGAATACCTTAGTTTGCAAGTTATATGAGGATGGAAGGAGAAAATACAAAGATGAATAGAAATACACCATGGGTTTTACTTTCACATAACTTACAGTCATATGGACTATGTCACGTTAATACATGATTATAACATCAATTATCCATTTTTTAACATGCAAAATTAAAAAACGATCAAATTCAATCATGAATATAGATACAAAAATATTTTTAAAATGTAAACAAATGTAAGGCAACAACAAATTGCATGAAAATTATAAGTGTGAAAATTATTTTAAGAAATTTAATATAAATCATCAAAAAATTAGAGATTAAAATAGGCTGACAAAATAATTGATAATTTCTTTAATATATAAAAATTCTTAACCATCAAAAGATGATAATTAGTATCCAATAATCAAAATAAAATAAACTCATCAGCAAACAAAATAAAAAGTTTAAAACAAAACACCTTATAGAAATGAGCACATTTAATAGTGAAATGGTAAATGCATGCTCATTAAATCACAAATGAGACAAGAAGTCCACAATCATCAGTTCTATTCAATGTTGTATGAGAAATCCTGAGTGGATAGACTGCACGTATGAAGCTTGAGTGTGAGAAAATTAAAAAAAAAACTTATTTGCAAGTGATGTGATTATATTAAATTTAACAAGAAATTTTAGCAAGATTGGCAATTATGAATATAATTTTATTCACCACTCAGAGGGCTGATACCATTTTAAAGTACATCAAATGTAAATGTGAAAAAAAAAATGTAAATGTGCGTGTGCCTCCTATAGTTTCGACAGTGGACTATATTGTCAACATTTTTTTCCAGTGTTGTAGGTAAAAAAAAAAAAAAAAGAAAGAAGAAAAAGCCTTATCTGGTAGCTTTTATTAACATTGCCTTTATTATGAGAAAAGCTAACTCTCTTATATGTAAGGACAGTTTGCATTTATTTCCTCGTAACTATCTGACCATACATTTGTCCCATTATGGATTGTCAGTATTGTCTCTACTTTTGGAAGCTTTATCTAATTCATGTTGATCCTTTGCTGTAACTTAATATAAAATGAAAGTATTCTTTTCCTTTTTGTCATTTATTACAACTTGATTATGGTATTTTCCTTGCATACTCCCTATATTACAACTACATAGTCTAATCTTTTCTTCTGGATTGTGAGTCATACCTGGAATTCACCATAGTCTGCCCCACCTCCCCTTTAAATTTAGATTGGATTCATTTAGAATTTATACTGACGTAAGGATATATTCGCCATATCTTTGTTCATGTGGCTATCCAATTATCCCATTACAACTTATTAAATAATTTTAGTGCTACTAATTTGAGATACCATTTTTAAATCTCATATTTAATTTCGCCATGCACTTGTGTATACTTTTAGATTTTCTATTTTGTTTTATTGGATTATCTGTCTATTCTAACGACATACTACACGGTTTTAACATCTTCAATTACTAGCCATCACCTTTACATGTCTTTTTTCCCCCTCAAGTTTCTTAGCTATTCTTGCTTGTCTAACCTTCTAGAAGAGAGGAAGTTTTTAGTCAACTTTGTATAGCTCCAATAAATAAATCCTGGTGGTGCTTTTATTAAAATTGCATTCAGTTTATAAATTAACTTAGGGAGAAATGCCACTGTTATAATTTTGAGTCTTCCTATCTGAGAACATGGTGTAACCCAGCAGTTGTTCAAGACAAAACTTTTGTGCAGCAGGTAGAATTAGATAAGTAAATATTATGGGAATTAGAATTTCCATCACTGTGAAGAAGAGATTCAAACAATTAGAATCACTTAGGGAGAATGTGTGACATTTTTTTTTTTTTACATCTTTATTAGAGTATAATTACTTTACAGTGTTGTGCTAGTTTCTGCTGTACAACAAAGTGAATCAGATATATGTATACATATATCCCCATACCCCTTCCCTCTTGAGCCTCTCTCCCATCCTCCCTATCCCACCCCTCTAGGTCATCATAAAGCATCGAGCTGATCTCCCTGTGCTATGCAGCAGCTTCCCACTAGTTACCTATTTTACCTTTGGTAGTGTATACTTGGCAATGCTACTCTTTCACTCCGTCCCACCTTCCCCTTCCCCCTGTGTCCTCAAGTCTGTTCTCTATGTCTGTGTCTTTATTCTTGCCCTGCCGCTAGGTTCATCAGTACCATTTTTTTTAGATTCCATTTATATGAGATAGCATACAGTATTTGTTTTCCTCTTTCTGACTTACTTGACTCTGTATGAGAGACTCTAGGTCCATCCACCTCACTACAAATAACTCAATATTGTTCCTTTTTATAGCTGAGTAATATCCCATCGTATATATGTGCCACACGTTCTTTATCCATTCATCTGTTGATGAACACCTAGGTTGCTTCCATGTCGTGCCTATTGTAAATAGTGTTACAATGAACATTGTGGTACATGACTATTTTTGAATTATGGTTTTCTCAGGGTATATGCCCAGTAGTGGGATTGCTGGATCATATGGTAGTTCTATTTTTAGTTTTTTAAGAAACCTCCATACCGTTATCCATAGTGGCTGTATCAATTTACATTCCCGTCAACAGTGCAAGAGGGTTCCCTTTTCTCCACACCATCTCCAGCATTTACTGTTTGTAGTTTTTTTTCATGATGGCCATTCTGACCGGTGTGAGGTAATACCTCATTGTGGTTTTGATTTGCATTTCTCTAATGATTAGTGATGTTGAGCATGTGTTTGCTGGCAATCTGTATATCTTCTTTGGAGAAATGTCTATTTAGGTCTTCCGCCCATTTTTTGATTGGGTTGTTTGTTTTTTTATCTTGAGCTACATGAGCTGCTTGTATATTTTGGAGATTAATCCTTCATCAGTTGCTTTGTTTGCAAATATTTTCTCCCATTCTGATGGTTGTCTTTTCGTCTTGTTTATGGTTTCTGTTGCTGTGCAAAAGCTTTTAAGTTTCATTAGGTCCCATTTGTTTATTTTTGTTTTTATTTCCATTTCTCTAGGAGGTGGGTCAAAAAGGATCTTGCTGTGATTTATGTCATAGAGTGTTCTGCCTATGTTTTCCTCTAAGAGTTTTAGTGTCTGGCCTTACATTTAGGTCTTTAATCCATTTTGAGTTTATTTTTGTGTATGGTGTTAGGAAGTATTCTAATTTCATTCTTTTACATGTAGCTGTCCAGTTTTCCCAGCATCACTTATTGAAGAGGTTGTCTTTTCTCCATTGTATATCCTTGACTCCTTTGTCAAAGATAAGGTGACCATATGTATGTGGGTTTATCTATGGGCTTTCTATCGTATTCCACTGATCTGTTTCTGTTTTTGTGCCAGTACCATACTGTCTTGATTAGTGTAGCTTTGTAGTGTAGCCTGAAGTCAGGGATCCTGATTCCTCCAGCTCCATTTTTCTATCTCAAGATTGCTTTGGCTATTTGGGGTCTTTTATGTTTCCATACAACTTGTGAAATTCTTTGCTCTAGTTCTGTGAAAAATGCCATTGGTAGTTTGATAGGAATTGCATTGCATCTGTAGATTGCTTTGGGTAGTATAGTCATTTTCACAATGTTGATTCCTTCAATCAAAGAATGTGGTATATCTCTCCATCTGATTGTATCATCTTTAATTTCTTTCATTAGTGTCTTATAGCTTTCTGCATACAGGTCTTTTGCCTACTTAGGTAGGTTTATTCCAAGGTATATTATTCTTGTTGCAATGGTAAATGGGAGTGTTTCTTAAATTTCACTTTCAGATTTTTCATCATTAGTGTATAGGAATGCAAGAGATTTCTGTGCATTAACTTTGTATCCTGCTACTTTACCAAATTCATTGATTAGCTCTAGTAGTTTTCTGGTGGCATCTTTAGGATTCTCTATGTATAGTATCATGTCATCTTCAAACAGTGACAGTTTTACTTCTTCATCTCCGATTTGGATTCTTCTATTTCTTTGTCTTCTCTGATTGCTGTGGCTAAAACTTCCAAAACTATGTTGAATAATAGTAGTGAGAGTGGGCACCCTTGTCTTATTCCTGATCTTAGAGGAAATACTTTCAGTTTTTCACCATTGAGAACGATGTTGGCTGTAGGTTTGTCATATATGGCCTTTATTAGGTTGAGGTAGGTTCCCCCATGCCTACTTTCTGGAGAGTTTTGATCATAAATGGGTTTGGAATTTTGTTGAAAGCTTTTCCTGCATCTATTGAGACTATCATATGGTTTTTATCTTTCAGTTTGTTAATATGGTGTATCACGTTGATTGATTTGCGTATACTGAAGAATCCTTGCATTCCTGGGGTAAACCCCACTTGATCATGGTGTATGATCCTTTAAATGTGCTGTTGGATTCTGTTTGCTAGTATTGTGTTGAGGATTTTTGCATCTATGTTCATCAGTGATATTGGCCTGTAATTTTTTTTGTGATATCTTTGTCTGGTTTTGGAATCAGGGTGATGGTAGCCGCATAGAATGAGTTTGGGAGTGTTCCTCCCTCTGCTATATTTTGGAAGAGTTTGAGAAGGATAGGTGTTAGCTCTTCTCTAAATGTTTGATAGAATTCACCTGTGAAGCCATCTGGTCCTCGACTTCTGTTTGTTGGAAGTTTTTTAATTACAGTTTCAATTTTGGTGCTTGTTGTAAGTCTGTTCATGTTTTCTATTTCTTCCTGGTTCAGTCCTGGGAGGTTGTACTTTTCTAGGAATTTGTCCTTTTCTTCCAGGTTGTCCATTTTATTGGCATGTAGTTGCTCTTAGCTTTTGCTTGTCTGTAAAGGTTTTAATTTCCCCATCAAGTATGAATGAGATCCTTGCTGGGTAGAGTAATCTTGGTTGTAGGTTTTTCCCTTTCATCACTTTAAATATATCCTCCCACTCCCTTCTGGTCTGCAGAGTTTCTGCTGAAAGTTCAGCTGTTAACCTTATGGGGATTCCCCTGTATGTATGTTATTTGTTGCTTTTCCCTTGCTGCTTTTAATCTTTTTTCTTTCTATTTAAATTTTGTTAATTTGATTAATATGTGTCTTGGCGTGTTTCTCCTTGGGTTTAGCCTGTATGGGACTCTCTGTGCTTCCTGGGCTTGACTGACTATTTCCTTTCCCATGCTGGGAAAGTTTTTGACTATAATCTCTTCAGATATTTTCTCAGACTCTTTCTTTTTTTCTTCTTCTTCTGGGACACCTATAATTCAAATGTTGGTGCACTTAATGTTGCTGCAGAGGTCTCTGAGACTGTCCTCAATTCTTTTCATTCTTTTTTCTTTATTCTACTCTGTGGCTGTTATTTCCACCATTCTGTCTTCCAGCTCACTTATCTGTTTTTCTGCCTCAGTTATTCTGCTATGAATCCTTCTAGATTATTTTTAATTTCAGTTATCGTGTTGTTCATTACTGTTTGTTTGCTCTTTAGTTCTTCAAGGTCCTTGTTAAACGTTTCTTGTATTTTCTCCATTCTATTTCTGAGATTTTGGACATCTTTACTATCATTACTCTGAATTCTTCTTCAGGTAGTTTGCTGGTTTCCTCTTCATGTATTTGGTCTGGTGGGTTTTTTATCTTGCTCCTTTGTGTGCAAGATATTTCTCTGTCTTCTCATTTTGTCTAATTTACAGTATTTGAGGTCTCCTTTCCCTAGACTGCAGGGTCTTAGTTCTTCTTGCTTCTGATCTCTGCCTCCAGTGGTGAGGTTGGTCCAGTGGCTTGTGTAGGCTTCCTGATGGGAGGGACTGGTGCCTGCATTCTGTTGGGTAGAGCTGAGTCTTTTCCCTCTGATGAGCAGAGCAGTGCCAGGTGGTGTGTTTTGGGGTGTCTGTGATCTTAGTATGACTTTAGGTAGTCTGTGTGCTGATGGGTGGTTTTGTGTTCCTGTCTTGCTTGTTCTGCTTTTCTTAACAGTGCCTAACTTGCTTGAAAAACCTAGTGGGAAACCACGGACTTGGTGCCCATATGAACCGCTACCTCTTATTTATTAGGGCAGCAGAAAGAGCCAGCCAGAGCTTCTGCCTCCAACCCTTAGATAAGGCAGGAAATCGCTTCACCTCAGCCGACATTTTTTACATAGTTATATTTCTGTTATTCAGGCAGAGATTGTATGATGTGATAACTGAGATGATACTTATGAAAATTCATATACTGTGTTTTAGTTCATAAAAAAATTTCTTTAGGATTATCTTTTTGAATTGTCAAAGTAATATGATCTTACTAACAAAGGATCTGGAGCTTCTAGAAACTAACAGTTTCCCCTAGGATCACAATAGATGAGTTTTATATAAAACTAGCTTTTTTATACAGTCATCCCTCAGTATCCATGGGGGATTGGTTCCAGGACCCCCATGGACACCAAAATCCTATGCTCAAGTTCCTTGGATAAAATGGCTTAGTATTTTCATACCACCTATGTGCATCCTCCCATATAGTCTAAATCATCTCCAAGTTACTTATTTTTTCAATTTATTTTATTGAAGTATAGTTGATTTACAATGTTGTGTTAATTTCTGCTGCACAGCAAAGTGATTCAGTTATATATATACATACATTCTTTTAATGCTATGTAAAGAATTACAGTTTTGCTTTTTGAAATGTTCTGAATTTTTTTTGTTGTTTTAATTTGTGATCAGTGGTTGGTTGAATCTGTGGATGTGGGAACCTGAGACCATGGAGGGCCAGCTGTACCTACAAACCTCACTTCCTTCCCAGAGGATCATGCCAATCAATTCATTTTGAATTTTGAAGTCCCTCGTACCTAAAATATTATTTCCCAAAGTGGTATCATAGATCATTATTTCCTTGTGTGATTAATGTGCCCTTCCATTAAAATAAAGTCAACTGTAGTGAAATATATTTGAGACATGCTGGATTAAGCCAGTTTTATTACCACAGGACTTCCCCAAAGATATATTATACTAATATAATTTAATAGCAAAACTTCCCCAGATAAAGTAAATATAATCGTATTCCTAAAACTTTATAAGGTTTAGATACCAAATTTAGAGAAAGACCCCATGTATCAAGCTAATTAGCATGTGTTGAATTTCTGAGCCTTGGATTCTAAAGTGGTAGAGTGTTTCGGAACAGTTTTATTATCTTCACAGAGATGGAGATATATGTAAGTGGACTACATAACCACTTTTGCAGAGGAGTTTTACAAAATTTTGTGATACCCTCTATTTCTCTCCTATCTCCCCACTATTCACTAAACCTAAGGATGCTCATCATAGTGACATTATTTCATTTAATGCTTTATTCTTTGATAAATCAAAAGCATTTAAACATTAAGACACATGGCAAGAGGAAGTTTCCTAGTACAGTAAGTCCCCTACATACGAATGAGTTCCATTCCAAGAGTGATTTCATAAGTCCAATTTGTAAGTCCAACACAGTTAGCCTAGGTACCCAGCTAACACAGTTGGCTATATAGTACTGTGCTGTAATAGGTTTATAACACTTTTCACACAAATAATACATTAAAAAAAAAAATAAAACATTTTAAATCTTATAGTATAGTACCTTGAAAAGTACAGTAGTACAGTACAATAGCTGGTATGCAGGGGCTGGCATTGAGCAACCAGGCAAGAAGAGTTACTGACTGGAGGAGGGAGAGGAGGTGGGAGATGGTAGAGCTGAATGATCATCAGGAAGAGGAGACGGAGGGCAAGCTGTAATTTCACTCACGCCTGACATTGATGGCACAGCTTCTGATTCCTTGCTGGATTCAATTCTATCTACCCTCTTGAAAAAACGATCCAGTGATGTCTGTACTGTACTCTATACAGAACTATACAGTAAAGTACACAAAAGCACAACCACTTGTAGAGGATGCACGCACGTGACAATGTACGCCAGACACGTGAACTGACTTACATGATTGGACATGTGAATGCACGTTAGCTTCTTTGAAAGTTCACAACTTGAAGGTTCGTTCGTAGGGAACTTACTGTAAATAATGAGGCTGTATACTATTGTCAGATGTGAGTAACAAAAATACCTACATGTCTAGTTATTGTCTAAAGAGAGAAATAAAATGTTTAGGTTTACTAATTATTTAAAATTATATAGTTGAGGAGAGTTACGTAAACGAGTATGCTCAAATGCCTTTATAAAGAAATAACATTAATGTACTAGGTGAGTAATATGTTTTTCCTTTCCAAAGAATGTTATATCTTTCTCAGTTAGAGACTGAAAGTACAGTAATAAAAACATGTCCTTTAAAAATAAAGATAAACCTAAGATATAGAATTATCTTTGCCTTTCTGCCAACACCAGTTATCTTGTTTAGCCTCTTTTTTTTGCTATTTTCTTTTACTTTGGTGATATCTAAGCTTCCCACAATTTAAATATTTTCCTCTTTGCAGATCTGCATCTCCAAATCCAGATATTTTCTCATGAAAATCTTTATCTAAAAATACATCTCCATTCCAAAGTGTTTTTAATAAATTTCAGATCCTCATATTAAATTGCTTTTTGTAAATCTCCTTTAAGAGACTTAATATAACATTAATCCCTGCCAAAAAGATAGAGCTTCTGTATGCCAATTACACTTTTAGCACTGAGAATGTACACATTGTTCCTGATATTTTGATTGTCTGTTGCTGTGTAATCAACACCACAAGATGTAGAGGCTTAACTCAGCAAAGGTATGCTTGTTTATGAGTTTCCTATCTGGTTGTAGCTGTTTAGATAGCTCATCTCTGTTCTATGCATTGTCATCTATCTCAACATTGGGTTGGAGGAGCCATTCTCAAGACTTCTCTTTTACTTGGCTGGCAAAACTCTTGCTGGCTCAGCTAAAGCTGTTGTCGTGGTTCACATTTTTCCCTATAAGAGACACTTCACAAAGCGGCCTGGGCTTCCTTACAGCAAGACAGAGGGACTATCAAAGGGAGGAATCAAAAGATAGCAATCTGTTCAGAGCTGGGTCTGTCTTCATACTGTATCACTTCAGTCCTATTCTATTAGTTTAAGCAGTCTCAGGCCCAGCCAGATTCCAGGCAATGGGAAAACAAAAAACAAAGAAAAAAAATCCAAAACAAAACTTAATTGTTGGTGGCAGAAGTAACAAAAATTTTGTGATATCTTTAATCCATCATTCCTGGTATGTGGAAGAGGTAGGGATCTGGCCATAATTACAAGAAGATTCAAGTAAATAATTATAAATAGTGATAAACAGATCCTTACAAGTTTGCAGGTTTCTGTAAATAAGGAACATTGGTATCTTTGTAAATATTAACTAGGGGGACCCTAACAGTTTTAGAGATATGGGAAGGCATCTCTGAGTAATTATTTTTTAAAGTAAGAAATGAAAATTTGTATTGCATTAGTTATTGATCGCTGTGTAAGAATATTACCACAAACTTAGCAGCTTACAGCAATATACATTTAGTAGCTCACGGCTTTCATAGGTCCAGAGTTTGAGCATGGCTTTCCTAGGTCCTTTTTTTTAGGGTCTCACAAGGTAACCATCCAGTTGTTGGTCAGGATTGGGTTCTCATCTGGTAGATTTGCATCCCCACTCATGGGCTGTTGGCAGGATTCAATTTCTTGTGGTTGTAGGACTGAGGGCTCCAGTTCCTTGCTGTCTGTCAGTTACAAGTTTGTCTTCAGCTTCTACAGGCCACCTGCAGTTCTTAGCCAGGCAGGGTTCCATAGCATAGCTATTTGCATTCTTAGACCAGGAAGGCAAGTGGGCCCTAAGCTCTTATGTAACTTAACCACATAATTATGGACACATGATCACATATATCCCACCACCTTTTTTGTATCCTGTAGCTTAAAGTCAAGTCAGAGTTCTCACACACACTCAGCATGAGAGTTCCCACAAGGGAATGAATACCACGTACAGGGATCATGAGGGTCACTTTAAGAGTATGTCCACAGCAAGTAGGATTTAGGTGAGAATCCCAGTGCCTCAGTAAGCTCTTTAATTTGGTGACCCTATTTGTGCCAAACTAAATTAAAATCATATTTTTTGGACTCCTTTATCACCTTTTCACTCTCCTTGTCTAGTCAGTTGCGATGTCCTGATGATTATTTCTCTAAATCACAGGTTGCAATTCAAAGGCCAACAGGGGACATATGTCAGGCAGGGGACATACGTGAGTGCAGTGGCCTACATGTTAGGTCTCCAGGAACGGTGGGGACATGCCAATGGAAGAGTGTATTCCCAGTGTGGAGAGAGAGTACAATCTATCTGCAGATTCGCTGACTGCCTCCTTTCAGAAGTTGGGGCTTGGTGTTCCAGATAACCTGTTGTTTTTAAAGAGAAGCTGAACTTGTTTAGTTTCATGGGAAATTTTGAAATGTTACTGCAACACTGTACAGAAAATGCATCTCTAAGTCACATCTACGTTACAGTCCACCAGTTTTTGACCTCAAATCAAAAATATCTCTCAGACTTACTCCTTTGTATATCTTTATATGGTACCTTAGTAAAATATATATATGAAAGAAAATTATTAGTTTTAAATAACTTGTGAATATAACATATAAGATGGCGGGCACTACACCAAACGGATGAAAATGTGTTAGTAGTTTTGTATGTGAAAATTTGAAATTATGAAATATTTGTAATTCAGTATACCATTATACTATCTTAGAAAAATAATGCCACAAAACGAATGAGGTTACTTTCTCACCTTTACTGAAATATGTATCATCTTAGTCTGATGTATAGAAAATGTTAACTTGGACAATATAGTGATCTCTAACTCTCTCATGAATATTCTTCATATAAATCTCTCTAGTATTTTTTCAGTCTGTCCTAAAGGGCACTTTCAAAAACAAGTCTAATCATGTCACTTTTCTGTTTAAAATCTTCATATTATATTCTCTACTTTATGTTTCTCTTTATTCTACTATTCTTTACCTACGTGTACCTTTTCCTTAGGCAGTCTGATAGTCCTCCCATATTCTGGATTTATATTTTTACTGGTATCTTTGCTTAAAATCCCCTTTCCTGTCCATTTTTCCTAAGTCTCTGTCTTTCAAATTTAATGTACCTGTTCATCTTTTCCATTAAAGTTTCTTGCTTTCCCTAAAATCATTTTGATCTCTGCTTCTGGTAGAGCTTCCTTTCACTGTAAAGTATTAGTCTCATAATAGTTGCATCAATCTTTCTTGTATTATGTTGTGTATATATGATATAGTTTCTATATTTCCAGATCATAAGCTGCTTATGAGAGAAAAAAATTGATTTCAATGTAGTATTTTGCAAAACTCTTATTCCAGATAAATACTCAAAATATTTGTATAATTTCATTTATTTATCACAGAGTTTTTTGTTAACTGTGTTATTCAATATTATTTTATACACACACATATGACTTTATGAAATGTGACTTAAACATTATAATATCTATATGAGTTTCATATGACAGGTCTTTAGCTGTCAAAAAAAATCACAGAAATGAACAAGAAATAAAAAGCTGAAATTATTTTGTGGAAATTCCAGGAAATAAATTGAATCTGGTTTTTGCTTCTTGTTATCTGAGTGAACCAGTATATTGACTAAGCACATCTCCTGTATATAAAATGAAATAATCATATTACACATCCAGGAGTATTGCTGTAAGGATTTAAAGTTTATTACATAGTTGGAGCTCAATAAATGTTAGCCTTTATTATTTTGAAGGTCAATGAATAATGGAGTAAACTTTGAAATAAACATGTAAGAGCCTCAATCACTTAGTTTTGGGCTTGGTTTTCACTTATATATAATTTCAAAGTTTTAAAAATTTCATTGTGCCATTGGTGGGGAATATGTGCAAAAAATGATATGAAGAGAAGGTTATTACATGTTTAGAATCCTGAAGTTCCTTGGAGTTCCTTGTGGCTTGTCTATGAGATTACAGATATTATTAAACTGTATTTTCTCATAACACAAATTTGAATTAATATGAAAGTAATAGTTGAGAAAGCTGATAAAAACCTCTCTCTTTGCAGCACTATATTAACTTTAGTTCTCTAAATTGGCTTTCTTCATGTGTGTGTGAACTCCTTTTTCTTTTTTGTCCAAGATCAGGCTAGCATTGACCTTTCTCTCATAAAAGGAGAATTTATTCTCATTAAGTTTAATTGTATAGTTAATGTTTTCTTTGAGGTGCCTATTAAGCTCCTCTCTGACATTTCTAAGATCACTTAAGGTTCTGAACTTGTCAAGGAAAAATGTCAACCCATCAAAATGCCCAATTCCAGTTTATAGATGTACTAGACCCGACTGATTCTCCTGTTTCTTTTAGGTAGTTGTGAAACCTGTTTCACAGATCTGCTTTGGTCATTTCCCAAGATTGTTCCAAGGACCTCCTCACCTTATCATATCCCTTGTCTGTCCTCAGGTCAAACTCAGGACCATATGTATCATTGAAATTCAAACACATCACCATTATTTGTTTTTTAAGCCAGTACTTGAATGAATACATTTACGAAGCAGGTTCATCTACACTTTAAAAAAAAAAAGATGTCCATAGGAGGCAAACACTTCTACCAATCCCCCAGCTGGTTATTCCTTGCCCACTTCATTAATCTGCCCATTGTCACTAACTGCTTGAAGAATCATGGACAACGATTGCAGCTCTGTCATCCCTGACAGCACAGGGTTTCTTTAGGCGTTAAGTAATGGACAAATAAGTCAAACTTTGAGGTGGTTTTGAGTTGCTGCTAATATACCTTGACCTCTACCAGTGTGTTATACTTTCCCTTACTTGTGTTTACAGTTTGAGTGTGTCATGCACATTCACCTAAAGCATCCATCTTCTGGATTTAGAAAACAGTCCACGGACAATGAAACTAGTCATCCTTGGAATAGTGCTAAGAAGGATGACGTGAAATATAGAAAGCAAAACGTCATTGTTTAAACATTCTGTTTTTGCCAGATAAGCGGTCTACTCTAAAACTACATTTAGTAATATCTGGGATAGCCCGACAGGTTCATTTCTGAACAACAGTGTCAAAGAGGCTTTTCCTTTGGGGGATATACCTTCTGTTTTCTTTTTTTACGATACGTTTGTATGACTTTCTAACGGCAAACTATTATTTGTTATTTAACATTATGATTTAATCCAGTCTTTTTGTTGTTTAAAATAATAAGACATGGTATCTGTATGTTTAGAGATGCATTTTTAAAAGAAGTTCAACTTCATAATGGACTAACAAGAAATATTCAACTTGTGTTTGTACTCCTTTGTAAATAGGCACAAGTGCTTCTAGCCTCTTATTTAATCTCTAAGGAGTTATATATATGTATATAAATTGTTAAATTTGTAGGTTTTGGTAACACTTCAGGATAAGTTATAGAAATAACTGATTGTTTAGTGATATAGGTCAAAAGCTTCAGAGCGCTGTTTGTACAGTATCACAGTTTTCCATTGATCTATCAGGCAGTATAAATACATGTGATTATTTGCTTTCAACAGTCTCTCGATTATTTACATTTAAGAATTATACTTGTCTGTAATGCTGGAGAGTATTTTGAGATATTTAATTCTATATTTAAGATATAAAGAAACATATTAGAGGAATGACTCAAGGTCACTTAGCTAGGTATTGGCAGAGTTGACATTTCAGTTTCCTCTATTATGTCATACTCACATTTGAGAAAGAATGACTAAAATTGCCCAAAGCCTTTAGAATTTCTGTGTCCTTGCAGTTGAGTTATTACTCCAGGGCCAATTTGAGTTTAGTGATATTAGATTTGGACTGCAGAATCCTTCTTCTTAAGTTAAAACAAAAAGATTAAAAATATAAACTATATCTTAGCCTAGATCTAACTGATTAAATACCAAATATTCCTTTGTAATGTCAGCATTAATATTTAAATTGTACTCGGTGAAACTCCATAATGATAATTTGGGTTTACGTTTCAGGCACCTGTCTTATGAATGCCACTGGAATTATGTGTCCGCACTTCATCTGTAGCCTCAGCCGTGCCCATATTTTGACACTGCACCGCAGTGTGCTTTCCCACCTCATGGCAGTTGTTGCTGTGCAGTCAGTTTTCCTACCTGTGCTAAAGTAGGTACCTAATGATGCTTTAAACCCATTTACATTGTGCCTTCTGAAGGGGCCGCACATGTTCAAAACACATGTAAACCTCTCCGTTCCTTTGATAATGAATCACAAGTTTCCTCTACAGACCAGCTGCAGGCCATTATATTTTTCCCCAGGTGTTCAAGGTAATTTAGAGGTGAGATGAGTTGCCCAATTCCCCAGGTGCCCCTAGCCCATTCACTCCAATAATTACTGTTTGAGCCCAGGAGTGTTGGTATATTGACATTTAGAATTTGTTTCCTTGAAACGCAGCATTTGTTAGGAGAACGAGCAAGTAGAAGAGCTGGGCCGTTGTTAGCCAACCATTTGCACGTGAGCATCAAAAATCTATTTCTATTTTCTGAAAACTCATACCATAATCTACTTAATGGAGGCTACCACATTTCTAAGATTCCAAAGCAGTTCAATAAGAATAATGATACATGAACTGTATTTTAAAAAAGTTATTTAAATGTATTTTAAAAATATCGTCTGAAATTTAATTGTTTAAGAGTGAATATAACACTGTATAAAATATTTATAGGCATTTTCTAGCCTTTGATATTAAGATGTTTATATTCTGCATAACAAAGTCACAGGAATTATTTTTTAAATTTTTTATAAAAAGTATATGATGACACATGGGCAGAAGGCAGGTATAAGTCTCAAAACATACATATCAATTTATATCTATAAGTGTGTGTGACAACTTGAAAATCTACATATCCTCACAGGAGTGACAGTTGAAATAATTTATGACATTATTTTTGGTGAGCACAAGGGGAATAGGCATGCTCATATATTATTCGAATTAGGCATGGCTCGTATTAAGTATAAATTTATATATTCTGAGATGGCAATTTGTTAATGTACAGAAAATTTAAATTATTCATTTGCTACATGTGTAAGATACCTCATGCATTCATTTACCAAACTGTCTTCGCATTTGGTGGCTATTGACATCTAGAAGCCCACTATAAAACCTGTTGATCAGGCAAAGCTAATTTCTTAGATTTACTCTGTAAGGAAGAATGTCAGACACTGTGACAGAGTCTGAGTACTGCTTCAAATGAGGCATTAAGGCAGTAAAGTTTTTTTTTTTTTAATTATTTAATTTATTTTTGGCTGCGTTGGGTCTTTGTTGCTGCTCAGGGGCTTTCTCTAGCTGCGGTGAGCGGGGGCTACTCTTCTCTTCGGTGCGCGGGCTTCTCACTGCGGTGGCTTCTCTTGTTGCGGAGCACCGGCTCTAGGCACATGGGCTTCAGTTGTTGTGGCTCACGGGCTCAGTTGCTCCGCGGCATGTGGGATCTTCCCGGCCCAGGCCTCGAACCCGTGTCCCCTGCATTGGCAGGCGGATTCTTAACCACTGCGCCACCAGGGAAGTCCCGGCAGTATAGTTTTTTAGTTTTAGGGTCTGCAGAATTCGAAGGTGAATCCTTTAAGTCAGGGGGCAGGTTGGGATTGGGTAGATGTTACAATGTAGTAACTGTATTAGCGGGAACTATGAGATGAGGTCCCTAAAGCAAGTCCTGATGAGCAAACGGTTAGTTTTTATAAATATATTGTTTAGTTTGTTCATAAACTTACCTTTGAGGAGCTGCTATTTCTTGAAGCAAGCAGAATAAGGGGATTATGAGGAGTTTGAAATGCACTTCTAAACCAGAACCTAGAATATGCAGTTAAACCCAGAAACTCATGCTCAGTACAAAAGCCCGCAGAACCAGACATTTAAAAACATGTGTAAGTCCCACCAAGCTATGGACATTTTATACATAACAATGAGAAACAGAGAATTTAATTTAAAACTATGTTCAATGACCATTGTTTTTATCGTTTTACTTCGAAAGTGTCCAGGTATCCAAATTATTTATTTATTTATTTATTTATTTATTTCCAGATTTTATGTTTTTGGTTTTGTTTTAAACTTTTTAATTTATTATTTATTTATTATTTTTATTTTTGGCTGTGTTGGGTCTTCGTTTCTGTGCGAGGGCTTTCTCCAGTTGCGGCAAGTGGGGGCCACTCTTCATCGCAGTGCGCGGGCCTCTCACTATCGCGGCCTCTCTTGTTGCGGAGCAGAGGCTCCAGACGCTCAGGCTCAGTAGTTGTGGCTCACGGGCCCAGTTTCTCCGCGGCATGTGGGATCTTCCCAGACCAGGGCTCGAACCCGTGTCCCCTGCATTGGCAGGCAGATTCTCAACCACTGCGCCACCAGGGAAGCCCTGGACTATTGTTTCTAATATGCCTTATTTTTATTGTATTTTCCCATTATTTTATTTTCTAAGTTCTGCAAGCTCAATTTTTAAATTGCATCTGTCTCATAATCTTTCTTTTAGACACTTCAGTATATTTTTTCTGCAATCTCCTTCATTAAATGGAAATGATATCAATCGTGATTTGTGCCCACTCTGATGCACTATTAGTGTAAATATTTTCTTTGTTTCCTGGATAATTTTTTCTGCGTTATTACTTCTTCCTGTTTCTATGGGTAGGTGTTATGAGCAGGAGGTCCTCGCAGTTAAACATTGTACAATCAGAGAGAAATGGGGAAGGTGAGCAATTAGTCATCATCCTCAGCTGGATTGAATAGTGTGACTTCATCAATATTATCATTTTATTTTTGTGGCAGACGTTAGGATAATCCTGACCCAGGTATTCCTTTAAGCATTCTTTATTGTTTTCACTCCTTCCTCCTACTCCTCTGGACCATCGACATTTGTTGCCTCAGAAAATGTTTGAAACAGTCAAAAGGAGTTTAAAATTTACCCAATATAACTGAATATCAAATAATCTCCTGAGTATATGAGAGAAGAGGAGGAGAGTGGGAGAGAACCCTGATCTGAAGATTTACCCAAAAGAGATTTCCAAACTGGAACAGACTGAGTTACTAGAGTTTTTGAATGGCCAGATAGGCACACGATGGAGAAAACATGGTGCATCTGATGGTCAAGTTATGTTAAGTTATAGAGAAGTGAAGATCACAGTTGTATATTCATGAAGCTTTTGACCTGTAATGTTTACACCTTTGCCCTGTTTTCACATTTTCTCTTATCTGCACTCAGCAGTTGGGTGGCACCTAACAGAAACTAAATGACATGTGGAAATGCATCCTCCTTCCCTGCCCCTCACTGCATCCCTGTGGGCTCCTTTGGGCAGGATTCAGGGCTATGGATTCATTAACATAGCCAGTCATCCTGCTTCCCCTTCTGCTTCTTGCGTTGGTCATTCCTTGGTGATGATTTGGTTTTCTATAGGAACATTCTCCTTCTCCAGACCCACCCAGCCTCCTGGACTTCATTGCTCTAAGCAAAGAGGTCATGGAAAGGCCGTCTAGAATTTAAACTGTAGTTTAAATGAGGGGAGATCTAAGAGCTTAGGATCCCTCCCCAGGTTTGACAAAGACTAGATGATATTTGACTGGCATGCTTCAATGGTGTGGTTTGGTATTACAAGCAGTTTCCTTTTTCATTGAAATTGATCTCTAGTTTTCAATGTGATTATATTTTCTCAGACAATTTTAAGAAAAAAGAATAAGGGGAAAAAATGTATACTGCCATCTTGAAACTGAATTCTTGTAAAATTATATAAGGTCTCCTTCCCAATTCTTTCATCTTACCTCTTACGACTACCCTTTATAATTTTAAATTTGAGTAACACTGAGTGTTCTCTGTGATAATTGCCACTTCTGCTACTGCTCTGATTCCTCTTCCACTTTCACCCTCTTCCATCATACTTCTAATATCTGTCCTCAGTTTGCAGTATTTCACATTTTGTGTCATGATAGTGTTTTGTTTGTTTTCATTGTATGATCTATTTCATTCACTTCAAGTAGGAAATGATTTAGAATTATTTATCTAGCTCTGAGGAAGCTATTGTATTTGGGAAAAATAATAGTATCTATAACTAGTCTCCAGTCAGGTGTAATATGAGAGACTGAAAATGCACACAGATAATGGCTGGACCAGATATGACAGTAGAACTCTGACCTACAGTGTCTGCAGCACCAGCCAACAAGCCAACCCACAATCTTTGCAGCAATTCACCCAGAAGAGTCAGAACCTGATCAGTGACTGCCAGATTCCCAATTTTTACCCTTGCTTATAACTCAGGACCAACCAGAGAGGGTCAAATCTGCTTCCAGACCAATCATGTAAGATACCTCACTTCTATTTACCCTGCCTCCAGCTTCTCCCTCCCAACCCCTTCCATTCAGAGCATATCAAAGCCTTTTCCTGTCCTCACTGTAAAGCTCTCAATCCCTCCTGCCAGCCAAAAGCACGTGACGGTTGCTGACTCTCTTTCTGTTGCAAGCTCTGAATAAAGAGCCTTTGCTTGTTCTTATGGGGGTAGTCTTTGTTTATTTCCACAAATAGAAAACAGGGAGAATGAAAAACAAAACAAACCTATGTTTTGCACAGTTTCTTGACACTGAAGAACTTCTCCAAGTACATGACACAAATAGTTGTTTTTAATTCTTTATTACCTACTTAAGTGTGTTTCAACTTTCTTTGATCATATGCTGATTTATCTTCTTAGAGGCTGTCAGTATACATCTATCCTTTTCAAACTTTAGTCTTCTAAATAAATTGTACTCAGCAATGAGCACAAAAAGACTCACTGAGGCATGTCTGAGCTATCAAAATATTACTGCAAAACTGTTTAACGATATTTCTAAGAAAAATGAGAGATCAAGATATTTAATGTATTTTATAATTTAATTTAACATTATTTTATATATTCTAATATTGTTCACGTGTGATTATTTGTACAACTACAAGCACTTGAAGCATCTTACATAAATACAACTTATAAATTTTTTCTGTGGTTATACCGTTTACTTATTTACATAGAACTTTGCCAAGAGCAACCTTTCTTGTCAAATTTAAAGACAAAGTTATTCCCACATAAACCTAAAAATGAAACTTCACAAATGATATTTTACATGTATAACATTTACGATGTCATGAAGCAAAAAACTATATTTTTTCATGTACACACTTGATTTCTGTTCTTCTTGTAACCTTTCCACAATTTTTCTAGGAGAAATTCAAGAAATACAAAATATGTGGTAAAATGTGTTAATTTACAATAGTTAGACAATTAAAATTGCTGCTAATTTTGAATGCTAAACTTGTCCGTATTCAGTCAATTTTCAATTATCTTTCCTAAGAAAGGTCAAGGTGACACTGAAAACCAAAGCAGCCTATAATCAGATAATCACTTATAATGCACCTTTGGAGAGTATATTATTGTGTAATATATATCACTACATTTTATTACAGTTTTATTTAGGCGAATATTAAGGCTATTCTTTACTATGACTGATGAGACTAAATCCCCAAAGGGGGGTGCTGTATGTCTCTCAGAATATACAAATGATCTGTTTATCAAAAATATTTGCTAAACATGCTCAGGTTTTTCTACAAAGCAGGAAGAAATCCAACCTGGAATAATATGAAAATAAGACACTATTGTATTATATAAAATAAAATAAATACATGATTAACTAGGCAGAAATTAAGTTAGGAAGAATAGGGCAATTGGACATTATGATAACTGGAGTCCAAAATTTAAGTAAAAAGCCATCCTTAGTTGTTACAAAGATGAATCCCCTTACCTAAAATTTTCCTGTGTGAAAGTTAGAAATACTAAACTTATCACGTGCATATTTCAGTTTCCTGGTGCTCAGGAAATCAATACATGAAAAATGGTGAAAATTTTAAATAATACTCAGTTTACCAAAACCTTTTTAGACTAAAAATAAAGCACAGAGTATACCTAAGTATTATAAGAAAAAATTAGACAGGTTTTATAATGTTAATTCTCTGTAGAACCCAAGCCAGCAGGAAGTATTGAAAAAATTAAAATATTGTGTATACCTTCGGTCTACATTAAAACTGCGTATATACTTAAATTTACAAAGAGTTATGCCATATAAATAAAATAAATATTACTTTGAAGTCCTTTGATAATTTTGTGAAAGGATCTACTTACTTTCCATTAAAATACCTCAAAATGTTAAGGGTACCTCATAACTTAACATTTTATGGTCCCCAAAGTATTCTTATTTTGAGAAGAGCTGAATTATAGAAGAGCTGAAAGGTATTGAGTGCTCAGTATGTACAAGGTGTTGAGCTGTGCCTTTTTCGTGCTCTCATTCCTCACTTACAGGAATTCTATGAAGTTAGAAATGTTAAATGATTTTATGAATATGGAAAAGCACAGCATAGACAGTAAAGCAATTTGCCCAGAATCAGGCAGCTACTGAATTGCAGGTTTAGAATTTGACCTCAAACTCCAGACTGTTAATCACTAAGTAACTTGCAGTCTGCATCTATGCTCTTACTTACCTTCCTCTTGAACTAATATTTAGACTTCTATACAGCTTGTTCATGATAGCCTTACTCCATCTGCTTGGACTTTAAGGTATTTTGTTATCATATCTCCATTTTCTCTTTTTCTTCATTACTTGATTATTTACCTAAAGTGTTCTCAACTCTTTACACTAAAGTTGAATAGTGAAACTGAAATAAATCTGTACCTGGAGTTGGAGAACTAAACCATGGCATTTTCTGGGTCTCTCATTCTGGAAATTCACATATGTAATCTCTTTGGCTGTGACCTATAAGAAAAAGGAAATAGTTAAAATTCATTACCATTGAGGTCCATGAACGTGCTATGATTTCTAGAAGTGATCTACCATAATGATTGCCATTAATTTGTAGTCTTTTGATCATAAAAAATAGCTTGGGAGGATGTTTGCATATTATGAGTCCAAATTATTATCTATCAAAAATATCAATCTATCAGTCTTTAGCAGGAAGTAATTATTGCGTCGCTACTTA
Source organism: Balaenoptera ricei (assembly GCF_028023285.1). Classification (NCBI taxonomy): domain Eukaryota; kingdom Metazoa; phylum Chordata; class Mammalia; order Artiodactyla; family Balaenopteridae; genus Balaenoptera; species Balaenoptera ricei. The sequence continues at coordinate 18,209,660 of NC_082641.1, read as the reverse complement.
TTTAAAGTTCTCTCAGATAAGTTTGAGCATACAGAAAAAGACTTTTGCAGTTTGCATATGGAAACAACATTCTAGTATCCTCCTTAGACATTTTAGAGACGTTGAATCTATTTGTGGAGAAGATAACATGAATGTTAGAATACAAAGAAGACCCATTAAAGCATTAAAGAAAGCCTAAATAGAAGTTAAAATTTTTTATTTCCACAGTAACCATGGTTTGTTTTGTCTTGAATGCTTTGTTTTTAGCTGTAGAGTTCCATATTATTTCAAAAACAAATTACCATGACATTTCCACCCAGAGCTTTAGAACTTCAATTAACTTTCAGAAAAACTGTGATTTTTTTTTTTTGGAATCTAAGGCATAACTACAAGTAAAAATATAAGAATCATAGAAGGATGTGGGAAAGTATTTTTTATCCTGAACTAGGATATAATTAGTATTATGGACGCATTACAAGCTATTTGTGAATTACATAAGCCAACAAACAGGTCATAGAATATCAGCAATCCAAAACTTTGAGCTCTTACAAAAGACTATTTTTACAAAGAAAGAATTCTTAATGATGCAATTACCTATCTAAAACATTTAAGTAGAAATAATTTCTTTACTTATGCTTGGAAGTTTTGCTACTTTACTGTTAAAACATTCCATACCCAGTACTAGCCATATGATCATGGCCAATTTACTAAAATCTGCTATCTCATCATCTTTAAAAATAAATATAATGTTATCTTTTAGAGTCGTTTGTTTATTTTCCAGAGTAGGTGTAGAATACTATTAGCTAAACTTGGGAGATATGGAGTCAGTATTTAGTAACTCAAATTTTCCTTTCAAGAGGTAATGTTGAGATATAAATGTATGGAAAACAGTTTGCCACTGAAATTAACTATGAAAGTTGAAACTACTTTTAGTTTGTTACATTACTTTGGCATATAGATGCCACTTAATAAATATTTCTATGAGAAATCATGTTTTCAGACAACGTCTTCCTCTCTCAGTGATGTCTTAGATTTACATAAATGTGATTTTTATTTAGAAACTATGAAGAGCTAATTTTATTATTTCCCTTTCACGTAATAGTTTTAACAAAGTACATTCAAACATACACGCGTGCATACACAGCATATTGACTGCCTATATCCTGTCAACAGCAAACATTTAAATTCTAAATCCAGCGTACATGTTGTTTGTTTTGAGTATTTTAGGGAAGAAATAGTTTTGATAGATGGCAAGCCATCAGAAAGGTATCTCATAATGTTTGTGATACCATCCTTTTCTCTAAATTTTGAAAGCTCCCATGATGAAGTAAGATTCAAGGGATCCAAATGCCCTGCATGTCACACCATGCTTAACATAGTGAAAGACTGGCTCACCTTGTCAGAAGAAATGTCTTAAAAGGATACATGAAAATGCTTCAAGTGGTTCATCTCGAGCGAAAGCATTTTTAACAGGATTGTACTATTGTACATGTGTATGTATAGACCTAGTTAAAACACTATTACAAACTTCAATATTTTAAGCAGTACATAGGTATTTAAATACAGATAAAAGTATTTTCAATGTCTATCAAACGTTTAGAATCCCATTAATATATTTTATAGCTCTGGGATATGTCTTTTGAAATTACACTAACATGTTGAAATTTGAAAAGGATAAAAAGATCTTTTCTCTGAAACAAAATATATGACATTTTTGGAAGTGCAAGGTATAAAAGAGAAATGGCATCCATGGAAATGACAGGCAGGACAGCCAATCAGCCCATGAGAGATATGCCATCGCTAAATGCAACTTCAGACTCACTGAACAGCTTGAGTAGACGGCTACAGCATCTCATGTGCAGGCTTGACATTAGAATCTTGAATTGAGGTTGAAGAAATCTATGAAAATTAAACAAGTTTTATTTATCTTTACGCTATCAAAATCTGAAATATTGTCATGTGATTTAAAATATTGCACAATATTTAATAAAATAATACATATATGGATACAATTCATAATTCCATGCTCGTAACTGTCTAATATATAATTGAGACAAATAATGCAAACATTGTCAAGTTTCCTTAGGATGTATATTTCCACACTTTGAAATAAAATAAGCCTTTTGATATCCTGTGGCTACATAGTGATCTTAGACATAGTGAACTTCCAAATGCTAAAATCTAATATTTTATGAACATGGAGAGAGAATAACTAAGTATATATCTATATCTATATCTCTATATTTATTTCTATATCTATCTATATAGAGATATATACTTTGTTTTCTAAAATAATTACATTTCTTATTACCCATAAAACAAATGTTACTGATCTAGTCCTATGATGCCAATATTTCTCCCCAAGAAATTGTAAATAAATTCTGAAACCTATTAATATGGTTGACAAATATGTATGTGCGTCAGGAATCACGGTGTAGGAAACAGAAAACTCTGAGTTTTTCATTTATTTTAAGAACGGATGAACAAACAGGAAATTCGGTGCCTCCACATCCCTGGAGGGTTAGAGGAGGAAACTCAGGCCTGCTATGGGAATGCAACACTTGGTTTCCGGGCCCTGCTACCACAGTGAGGATCCAGAGGTCTGGAAAACAGCAGTGGTTGCAGCCAGCGGTGCCTCTGCAGCAGCTGCCTGCCGCTCAGAACGCCTGCACAGTCAGAATGTGGGTTCGAGCCCCGCGAAGAGTCCTGTCTGTTGCAGCCGGGCCCTTGGCTGCAGCCACTCCAAGAAAAGCATCCTCTGCCTCCCTGGCGTCCCTGCAGGTTTCCTGTCAATGAAGCTCATGAAGAAAAAACACATTTTGTCTCCAATCCAAGTAACAGAATCTAGCAGTACAGTTCTTAGCTTTCTAGTCTCTGAGATACTAAAGTTAACTAGAAGGGATTGAAAAGGTTGCCAAAATCTAGTAGACAACATCTAGTACAATCCGCCTCTTTACTATTAGAATCAATACACACCCCTTTGATATATATTTAAATGTGAAAACAGAAACAGGAAAAACAACACGCTCCCATCTAATGCAATGAAGTTTCGTGCATGTTAATAAGAACATACTAATCCCTTGTCAAAAAAAAAAAAAAGATATCAAATCCATCAGTTGCTTTTTTAACTCTAGATAACATTCATTCTCATTCTAATTTGATCACCATACCACTTTAATAATCATAAACCTGAACATTAAATCATAAAGATGTTCACTCTCACAAAAGGCAAACAAGATGGAGTATAATTTATGTAATATAAATGTAAATGTGTAGATGTAATATATAATATTATTTATATTTAATATATATAAGTGAAGCATATACTGTTGTATAGTCTTTGTTTCAGCCATTGTTTACAAGACCAGAGTTAGTCTTTATAACTTATTTATTCACCTTTCCATACCATATTCCTTTTGCTCTTAGATATCATTAAACTTTTCCAGGATATTTGACTTGATGAAATGACCCAGAACTTCAGTCTTGAAGATCAGGGTCCTTACTAGTCTTGTCTGTTTTAGGTTTATCTAGTTTTCCATTCATACTTACAATAAGACCTGAGTCAATCCCATAGGTTCCAGGAACATTCTTCTCTGCACTCACTATGGTACGGCAATGTACTTTCCTCTTGATAATCAGGAACACTCAGCCAAAACAGCAAACCCCTTGGTCTGTAGGTTCAGTGGCAAGAGGATTCTGAATGGCCCAGTGGAGCCTATTGCATCACTTCTTTTGCTTAAAACTCTTTCATGTGTGTTGCCAGTAAAACTTAAAATATAGTAGTATTTTACTACTTACTAGAAAACATTATAGAGCAGTATTTTATTCATATACTTTCTCTGTGTGCCATGAAATTACTACTTCATTTCTTATATTAACAATAGCATCTCTTCCCTACAACATATCCCATTTTTGTTTCCACAACTTATCCTCAAATTAATCTCTGAAAACATAAAGAGATGTATTTAAACGGAAAGCAAAGTAAATTTTTCCATCAATAAGCCTGAAAAGCAGGATAGATTCAGTATCATATCACATTACTTCTATAGATAGACACAGAGAGAAGAATTGAAAGAGGGGGCATACGAATTAAAAAAAAACCAAAAACTTGAGAGGTTGAATTGATTTGAAATGGAAAGTAAGCAGTTGGGTGAACTTTATTTTGTTTATAAAAACGTATATACATAAGAATACGTGCATTTAAATGCACACACTATATACACACATGCACACCATTTACACGTTTATTTTTCACCATCCTTTAAAAGATTTTGGACTTCCATATAATGTATTTTTAAAAACACTGTAAATCATATTCAAGTCACATTTCTTTGCGTTACATTATGAGAAGTAATAAGAAATCATTGATCAGCTTTGTATTTACCACTAAGGTAAATTTAAAATGCATTGTAATAAAGATATTATAAATATATATTATAGGTAGATGCTTGTTTCTTGAAACTTAACATACTAAGCAACACTTAAAATAGAAATTCTAATCTATAATGTTTGAATACCCACTCTACAAATTGTCAGTATTCATGGAAATAGTAAGCAATTTCAGGTAATATGTGTGTGGTGTTAGCATTTGTATATGTGAGTTTGAAAAGAAAATTTAGTAAATAAGATTGCAATAAAATATGAAAATATAAGCATTAGGAACTAACAAAACACGAAAGATCAAATTCATGAAGATGATTAACTTTTTAAATTTATAAATCTCACTTTGACCAACGTAGAAGAAATTTGACCAGTATGATAAATTTTGTCCTTCAAAAATATTAGCCATGTATACCCAAAGTCATGTGCATTGATTCTTGGTGTGATACAGTTGATGCAATAATTTAGAGAATATTAAAAGGAAGAAACAAGTAAGTACATTATCAAGAAACATTTTTAAACTGATATAATCATTCTCTCAAAACTCACAGAACCAGATTTTGAAACTACTAATGCTGTGCATGTACTAACAGTGTGTTTATATGTGAGTTAGGAGAATTCAAAGAAAATAAAACCTTGGTTATCATAGTGGAAATAATATCATATGGTGCCCATCTTTTAAAATGTTCTATATTTTTAAAGATTTTCTGATAATAAACAATGAGTTCCTTCATGTTTACATTTTTTAAAATTTCTTTTTAAAATATAAAGTATTGCTATTCCATTACAGTAATTTTGTCATCAAGATGTCAGACAGTTCTTGGCATTTCCTAATAAGTTATGTGGAGTAATTGGATCAGAGATATAACAAAGACTGGATCTATTTGAAAATCCATAATTACTTTCTGTATGTTGGGATTTCTGAAATTAGAAATTGTGTTTTATAGCACAAAAAATATAAATATTTACCTCTTATCAATTAGATAGGATGCTTTCAGTTATTACTTGATTTTGTTAATTTCATATTGAAACTGTGAATTTTAAGAATAGAATATATTCTAGAAGTAGATATTTTATTAACAAAAAGTGAAAGCGATCCAGTGGTTAGGACTCACACTTTCACTGCTGTGGCCTGTGTTCAATCCCTGGTCAGGGAACTAGTTCCCGCAAGCCACATGGCGCGGCCAAAAAAAAAGAGTCACTTCTTTCAATTAGTAAGGTTTATAATTGAAATGTCCTTCTGTAGAGGAAGGTGGACTCTCTAAGTCCTCAAATTGATAAAACCAAGGACGGCATATTTTAATTAAATAACAAAATAATAAAAATACTTGTTATTAATTTAAATGTATTTGAATATACCTCCTTAATGTTTAATGAGTATTTACTGTGTCAACACTCTTTGGCACCCATTCTCTTTGATCTTGGCCCTATGCCTACGTGATGGTTTAAGCAATCTACTGACCTTCATTTTTGGCTCCATGCAATGTCACTTCTATGTTCCCATCCTTATTGGGGTTTAAATTGTGCCCAGGGTCATATTCAGGAAAGATAACTGGCCTTCTGCCCTTTTTGTTAGAAATGAGTTAATTCTTTGAATGACCAGCAATCATTACACACATGTCATCTTGAATGGAAAGCCCACAGAATAAAAAGTTTTATTAACTCAAGCCACCAGTCAACCTTAAAACACTGGTATAGTAGGAGTGACAGAGAGAAGAGAGTCAGGAAAGAGAAAATGAGAGAGATAGAAATTAACAGCTAGAGTCACAAAGTGCCTGAGGCTTGAAATAAAGGAGAGAATGAAACAGACCAAATACTGCTAACAAGGGGGTAGAAACACTCATTTCCTTCCACCTATCCCTTTTAGTTTCCAGTGGATTGTTTGCCATGTGTCAGAATCACACCTTAGCAACAGTCTCCCATTTGAAATCTGTCCATCATTTGATCCTTCCAAAGGTTTATCTTATTGTTTTTTCCCGGTAGGGGAATTCTGTTCCCTAAGGTTTCTAACTGCACCCTCCCTCCCTCTATAAAGCAATCCACTGGACACTAGCGGAAAAACTACTATAACATCCCTAAACTACTGTAAGTACAATAAAATGAAATATACAGCAGAAGCAAACACAGGGAAAGTTGAACAATCTGTTCGTAAGCTAATATATTTGAAAATCTCTGTGAATAGAATGATATGAATTTCAAAAACAGAGTGATTAAGAAATAGAAAACTTAAACAGAATGGTAATCTTGAAATATAAATTTAAATTGCTAAAGCATTTCTCTGCAGACAGATGCCTGGTAATAGACAGTTTTACATTAAAGTTATTTAATTAAAAAAATCTCAATCAATAGAAGCTTTTAATGTGAGAAAAAGAGAACTTTACAATTTATGTAATATTATTCTAACACCATAAGAAACTTTAAAATGGCAGCACGGAATATTCTAAATGTGTAATATGGTTGCAGAAATCCTTATTACAATAATAGAAAGTCAAATGCTTCTTAAAAGAATATAAAAAGTACATTTAATAGCTATAATCATTGGAATCCATTCTTTGGAAATGAAGAACTCCAAGTCAATTCGTTTAAGCAAAACTGGATCATATAATCCAGAAATACAGTTCTGAACTAAGCTCCAAATGTTGCTGAAATCAATTGTTCAAAAACGTCTTAAAAAATATGACTGGTCTACTTTATATTCTGTTTTCCTTTATGGTGGTTTTTTCAGGCAGTTTTTCCATGTGGTGACAATGATGGCCAACATCAGTCTAAAAATCACCTTCTGTTAAATAAATAAGTCCAGGGAACATAGGTCAGCTCAGTAAAATTTACAGGGTGGGAACTAATTGACCTGACCTGGTAACATGCTGAACTCTCAGCTAATCACTGTGACCAGTAGAATGTGCAAATTTTTAAGGCCAGTCACTAGTAACATCCTTACTGATAGGAACAGGATTTGAGATTTCAAGTCTGTTTAAATTACACGGACTAAAAGTGGGTCAAGAATTTCTCCCGATAGGAAATTTCGAATTCTGTTAGCAGGAAGTAGCTGAGATTACTTACTAGTTGACACTTCTCATGGTATTCTTCTAAAGTATTCTCCTGAGAGACATGTGTTTTGCAGACAGCTGGAATCATTATGACGACTTGCATGACTCCAGACACATCTGAATTTTCTCTTAGTGGTCTACATGATGTTCAGTACTTCAACCATCCTAATGGTTATATAAGCCTCTAATACTCTGGATTAAATATATTTCTGTCTGAAATACCCATTACATGTTCTTTTTTCCCTGTCTGAACCTTGAATAATGTAATAGGCAAAAGCGAAAGATATGCACTAGAACAGGGGAAAACTAGAGGCAATCTTAGGAAAAATAAAGAGGTTTATTCTCATTGTGCTTATATATATTATTATTATATAAATTTACATTATTATCTACCTAGACTATTCAAATTAGAAAATTGTAAACCTTTTAGAACTTACAATTACGACAAATAAACAACACACATACCCTCCAAAATCAATAGCTTTCCTATGTAAAGCAGTTGGAATTATAATACAAAAAAGCTACCAAAATATGTGTTCATGAATATATCTTATACCAATTGGATCATATCACTTCTCTGCCTAAAGCCTGTTATCAATGACTTTCCTTACTCCTGTTATAAACACTGAAACCCTTATCTTGACCGATGAAGGCTGGAATCATCTAGTCTCTATTTCCCCTCCAGAGTCATCTCAATCAGTGATTGTCTAATGCAGGGGTCCCCAACCCCTGGGCTGCAGACTGGTACTGGGCCGCAGCCTGTTAGGAACCGGGCCGCACAGCAGGAGGTGAGCGGCGGGCGAGCAAGTGAAGCTTCGTCTGCCTCTCCCATCGCTCCCCATCTCTCCCATTCCTGCCTCAACCATCCCTCCCCACCCCCCCATTCATGGAAAAATCGTCTTCCATGAAACTGGTCCCTGGTGTCAAAAAGGTTGGGGACCGCTGGTCTAATGCTTGTCCTCCTCCTAGACATCAACTGCCTGTGGTCCAGGAGTGTGTCAGTCCTGCTCTTGTTTCTAGCCATCCACTACCCTGGCGAAGGCCTGGCACATCATAGGAACTCGGTAAATGTTTGGTGCATCTTTGATGACACAGGCATGGATTCTCACACAATGAAAATCTAAAATCTAATACAGGAACTTTTTTTGTATGCAATATAAAATATTGCAAAAATCTTCTGTCTTACTGAATTATTTTACACATTAGAGTATAATCAGAATCTTCATGGATTTTGTTTTAATTTGGCAAAAAAGATAAAATGATACAGAAGTTCTCCTGTAAATATATATATATATATTATATATTATATAAAGATATATGTATACGAATATTCATAGGAAAATATGATGATGACTTCTCATGCTGGCTATTCAGATGTACTGAGAAGTTATGCCACTTAAGCTAATGTGGTCCTGCTGTAAGAACAAATAGAGAGCAATAAATGGGAATAAAAATCCAAAAAAAATACACTTTAGTATAACTGACTGAGTCTTCATCAGAGAGAATTTTGTTGCAAACAAAAGAATCCATAGTGTTCAGTGAAAAAGAAGAATTTATTGGAATGACGAAAGGGTACCTCTCAGCAAACACTGCATTTCCTCTCAATAACTTACAAATGTCCTGAACATCCACCAGGAGCCATAGCAGCTGCTTTCCCTGATTTACTTTTTCTCCTTGAGGCATAAAATCTGTCACCACTCCTTTTAGGCATTTATTTTATTGTTTTATTTCTCTCTCTGTAGGTCAGCCTCTTCATGTAGAAAATGATTTCTCCAGTCCTATGGTTTCAATGACCAATATTAAATGAATTGACTAAGTCTCCAAAAGCCAGTTCCTAAGTTCCAGGAATAAGAACTGATTGACCAGCAAAGGCCAGGTGCAGGGTACCATGTATACTTCCCTCTCAGAAAGACAAAGAAAACTAAATCTCTAAGAAATAAGTTAGCAAGAATAGGGTATCAGCTTAGAAAAAGTGATTGGAATTCCTAGTGGAGATAAAATTGCCAACAGTGACTAAAATGTATTAACAATTGGAGCTGGAAGAGTTACTTAAACCTACTTAGATCCAAAATATTAGCTCTTGGTCTAACATTTCAAAGGTAAACACATTCCGGTTGGAACAAAGAAATAAATGTAAAAGTCATAAGAATACTAGAAGGAAATATAGTTATTTCAATCTTGTTTTAGCATTAAGAAGATGTTTCTAAGCACAAAAATAAGATACCAAAAAGATCTGGCTAAATAAAAATTAAATTCTCCATTTCACAAATTGGCATGGGTGCCAATGAAAACACAATGATGCTTTCACAAACTTGGAGGACGAAAAGATTCACAAATTATGTGGTAAGCCAAAAGATAATATTCTTAGTATTAAACAGCATTTGCAAATCATCAAAGTTTGAGGCAGATAAAACAAAAAAAGGAATAGCACATTCCAAAAGCAGGAAAGAACATAAATGGCATATAATCTTATGCATGATGTTTCCTCTCACTATTGATCTGAAACAAGTAAGTTTATCTGATATTGAGATGCTATTATCAAAATTATCAAGTACAAACACAATTCCAACCAAAATAAGTAATAATACCTAGCTGTGGGACAAATTATAGAAAATAAGAAATCGTGAACTGGTCTTGAAACTGGCAACTGATGCATTTTAGGTGACACTTTAAGAATTTATTTAGAAAGCCAGAGAGACATGCATTGACTAATAAAGTGAATTTTAATTGTATAAATTTATTCTAAGAACATGATAAGAAATTCATGTGAAGTGAAGAAAGTTATCTTCAAGTACAAGAAAAACCAGTCACAGCATTATTTATAATAGTAAAATAGGGAAAAAAAAGTCAAAAAGAGGGAATTAGTGAAGCTATGGCACATTCAGTTAATGGAATGACATAAGAAAATACCTATATTAACTATAAAAGTGCTGTCAGAAAATAATATCTTAAGTATTATCATTATAAATTATACAAAATCAAACAAATTTTGAAAGACATACATTGAAATGTCGACAGTTTGCCTTATTCGGCATGGGTTACTTTTTTCTTTTTAGTATTTGTTTTCTAATCAGTAACTTCAGTACAGTTGTATTAAATATAATAAGACATTATGAACATAAAGATCCTTTAACATTGGACAGTCTTATGTTTGAATCTCATCTTTACAACTCATTATATATAGAAGCTTGAGAGAATTAACATTTTAATGCTTATTTTCTTTACTATAAGCTTGTAGTATTGATGCCTACTCATAACTCTTGTATGAATTATTGTGTGGCTTAAATGGGTTTATATATGCTGATTACCATGTCTTATAAAATAACAAATGTTTCACACATGATATTACCTATTTAAAAATAGTACATAGATTACTTAAAATAAAAATTCATTTCTAAAAAATGGTACAGATAATAAAAAGTGAAGAGCAGGATGTGAAAAGTTGGTTAGGTATACTGCAAGTATATATATGTGTGTATCAAAAAAATCCCACATCATGTAATAAAATGGTACAAATAATATTGCATGTTGATAAGCTCAAATAACAGTTAAGTAACTCAGTCGTTACAGTTAAGTCAAGCATAACACACGGGTCAAAGGTGAGGTTTAAACTTTTCTAATTGCCAAGGACAAACGCTCACCTTCTATTAGTTTTTGGTGATTCTTAGTCAAATATGGTGTATAACTGCCAAACGTAATCATTTCCAGATTGAATCCACAATCATATTCACTTGTATCTCTCCTTTTTTAATTAATAAAATTTATTTTTAGAGCACTTTTGAGCTCACAGCAAAATTGAGTGGAAAGTACAGAGTTCTCATTACTCCCTGTTCCCACCCGTAGAAGCCCTACCCAGAGTCAGACATGTGTTACAATCGATGAACCTAAACAGGCATATCATTATCATCCAAAGTCCATAGTTCACATTAGTCTCTTTTTCTTTCAAATAAGAAACTTTATGACAAAACTCAAAGACAGAATCTCATTAGTATGAACTGTACGTGTAATATAAATAATTAAAAAAAAATTATGTCTGAACACTAATCATCTGACTTCTACAACTCATCCCCTTAAAGTTTATCATTAAAGATGGTTATGCTGATTTTTGTCTTTATTACTGAGGTATCATATAACATATGTCTAGTTTTCTTTTTTAAGGTAAAAAAATCTTAAAATATATAAACTAGAGGGCATCAGGAAAATTATGAAGATATTAGATTAAAGATGACTTGTTCACATTATAGTTGCAGGGGCCAGAATAATGTCTGACACAGACTCCAATTCAATTTAATGAATTTTTATTGAGTATCTACTATGTGCCTAGAACTAGTCTAGGGGCTTGAGAAGGTACAACAATGAACAAAACAGAAAAAACCTCCCTGCTTTCAATGAAATTACATTCTAGAAAGTAAGAGAGTTCATAAATGTAATGTAATATGGGGAAAAGTAGTAAGTGCTGAGGAGAAAAATAAAGCAAGGCAGGTGGGAGTCCTTGCAGAGAGATGCAGTCCTACACAGTTTGGTCAGAAGAGGCCTCACTGTGAATGTGATGTTTGAGTGACAGCTTGAAGGAGATGAGGGATGAAATTTTAGAAATATCTTGGAAACAAAGAAATAAAGTTAGAGAAAACAGTATTATAGACCTAGGATAGGAGATAGAGTTAGATAGATACGTTTGAGAGAAAGAAAATTAAATCTGAGAGGTAATGAAGCTATTAATTCTTTGCAATGATTATAAATAAAGACTTTGTGTTTTACTCTGAGTGACATGGAAAACAACTGAGAGTTGAGAACAGAAAAGTAACTTAATGGTTGGATATATTAAAATAATTACTGTGATTTATGTTGAATACCCTTGATATGTGGCATGGATGGAAACAGGGAGACCAGCTAAGAAGCTACTGCCATAATTCAAGTTCAGTAGGATGGTGGCTTGGACCATGGTGGTATGACAGCAATGAAAAGGAATGAGGAGTGATTGGATCAAATACACAGAGGGTACTATTTGTGAAGCTGTGTTTACAGGAAGAGAGAACTATCGACTTGTCCAATATACATAAGTTCTGAGAACCAGCCTTACCTTTATCAGTAGAAAACGTTGATGACCTCACTAAAAAATATTTTCAGTGAAGTGGAAAAGGAGAATGGCCACTTAGAGTGGTTTTAAGAAAGCAGAATTGGGGAAAGCAGAATTAGAAAGAGTATAAAAAACTCTTAGAATAATTTTAGCTGCAATGGGGAAAATAGAAATGTAAGGGAGCCAAAAGGAGGGGTGAGTCAAGAGAGATTATATTTTTAGGGTAGAATAAATAACAGCAGGATAGGAGTGATCTAGTAGAGAGAGGAAATTGACGGCATGAGACAGAGAGTACAGGAATACCAGATAGATGTTCCTGAGTAAGCACGCGACCGGTTCCCTACTTAGAATCGTGTAGCACGTGAGGGTACTGAGTTCAGGAGGCGAGGGGAACTGTCATCTAGCTCAGGCTTATTGTCAGCGCTTGTATCTCAACAAAGGGCTAAGTCCACTCAGAGGAGGAGGAGCCCTTTTCTTTGCAAAGAGACCTCATATAGAGATCAAGACCCTGGAGAGAGGCCTTTGCCAACGTTACATAAGTGGAGGTGTTGGCCTTAGACACACTAATAGGAGTGAAGTCAGAGTATGCAGGTATAAATGCTATCAGGAACATAGGTGTGAGGACAGGCGATTGGACCTCGTTCCTCAGCAAATTAGGAAGCAGGTCCATCAACTTCATTTGCGTATGAGGGAGGAGATGATGAATGTTTGAGGAGAGCAGGAAAGATAGAGTATAGAATAGTCATTTAAAAGAGTAGGAGAGAAAAGAATAGAAAGTTGAATTTCCTTAAGGTTTAAGGAGAATGTAAAACGAGATCAGGCAGTATAGTTATGTGTTTTTCTCCAGTTATGGCAGTGCTCAGATTCAGGACTGGATTAGTAAAGAATTATTTAATTAGAGTCAGGGTACAGCCAAGTTGCATGACAAAATTGAAGAAGAATAGTGTAGTCGAGGGTATATGCAGGGAAGTCATTAAAACAACTGACTGTGGAATTTAAGCTTGGTTTTTATGGAAGAGAAAAATATAAGTTTGATGAGGGAAAGTGAAAATAATGTGGGATCAATAAATATACGTCCCGGTGGCATAATGGCTTATTGGAGTGGGGTTGCTTGAGGCAGTGAGTACAAGCAAGAAGTCAGGAAGTCGAGCTGACAGAGTGTGATGCGTGAAATTGAGATTATGGAGGAGTTGCTATTATAGGTAATGCCAAGGACTAGGTCATGACTACGGAACTGAGTGGCCTGGGGAGTATGCAAGACAAGAACTTCACAATAGTTCAGGAAGCTGAGAAGCCACAGTATAGTTAGATTTTCTGTTCACTCTGAGGATTAAAATCATTAAAAATTCTGACAGCCAAAGTAACGGTGAAGTGGGAACTAGAGACATCAAGAATCAGTGAGAGCCCAGGGTATCTGTAGATGATGCAATGATGAGAGGTCCTAAGAGATAATACCTGATAACACGGGATTCAAATCTCTGTGTAAGACTGAGAATAGACTGAAAAGAACAAGGAAGTGCAAATATTGATACAAACCCCATTTGACTTAACAAGCTCAGTGCTAAGAGAAATATAGAGGAAGCAAAAATAAAACATAACCAAAATCCTCTCCCACTTTGGAGCCCTGCAGGGGAAGTTAGTAGTGTCCTCAGGGGAGATCCAGGCATCCACTAGAGCAAAACTGTAAAGGGCACTTTCACTGAAAAGGTTGAAGAAAGAAAGATTTTTGTGGTGATGAAACTTTACTTTTGCAAAAGTATATCTAATAGGAGCAACCTCTGGAGAATTGGGAAGGGCAGTGGCAAAGATAAGAGTCTTCTAATTTTTACTTCAATTAAATATTTATTTTTGGTAGCATCTTTTTAGTTTTAGTTTTAAAAATATTTTATGTGTTTTAAATGTCAGTACACACAGAAATGAATAGAACAAATGAGTTTTCCCAGAAAAATACAGCAGAACAGCAGTGCCTGAGATCTGTGATAATTGTGAATTGTTCACAGTGTACAATTCAGATTGGGTATCATGTAAGGTAATGATCCTTCAATCCTTCTTATCACTCTACATTCCTATTACTGTCTTTTCCTTTTTGTTTGGTGGTAAAAATCATTAGTTTGCTGCCTGCTGCCATATGGCTGCCACTATCACTGCTATATACTGTGTTGTGAAGAGAATAGAAAAGGGTAGTGCTGATCTGCCTTTATCCAAGGAAAATATAGGTAGCTTTTGAAAATAATAATGTCTTCTTTAGGTTGACCAATTTCTAACAGTTGTGAATTCTTTATCCAGCATTCCAATACAAGTTTCATGCATATTGATAATGTATTTTACATTTACCCCTTTGATTTTATCATCCTGACTTGTATCGTTTACCAGTTTTAGTTAGTTTTTCTGTGGGCCCTACTTATCACGACCATTTAACCAACAGTTTTGCTATGAAGGCATAGTAAGTTCAACAGTCTCTGTATTGTGTTACTCATTCACCTCTGACATACGTAATCAGTCTAAGTTTAAAGAGCCATTATCTTATAAAATCATGGTTCGACAGAGGTTCTAAATTACATTTATGAAGGTTGTGAGAAAATCCTTTACAAGGGAGAAAACTTGACCGGTCGTTTCTGGGTAATAGAGAAAAAGCTTTTTAGAGAAAGTAGAGACATTTAAAATATGTAGATGTTTGCCAAATGGAAATTATCTAAACGAGTGGGAAATAGCAAAACATGAAATGGAGATACCAAAAAATACAAGATAATTAGCATCTTTCTTTGTTTTTATTTATTTATATATTTTAATTGAAATAATTGTGACATATAACATTTTACAAATTTAAGGTATATAACATGTTACTTTGATGCATTTATATATTATAATATAATTATAATATATATTATAATTATAGCAATACTTAGCACCCTATCATGTCACATAATTATCCTTTCTGTTTAGTGGTTGGAAGAATTAAATTTTAGTTTCTTAGCAAGTTTGGTGATTATAATACAATATTGTTGTCTATGTTCACTGTCCTGTGCATTAGAGAGGGCTTATTTGTTACTTGCTGCAAATTTGTGTCCTCAAAAAATATCCATCCCATTCCCCCAACCCCCATGTCCTGGTGATCACCATCTAACTCTCTGTTTTTATGAGTTTGGCTTTGCTAGATTCCACATATAAGTGGTATCATACAGTACTTGCCTTTGTCTTACCTCTCTTAGTGTAACGTGCTCAGTTTCCATACACATTATAGTAAATGTGTATATAAATGACTTGATTTTTTTTAAATTACTGTTATATTTTTTAAGTAGAGGCGGCCATTTATGCCATTCCTGACATTTAAGAATCATAGCAGATTATAGATGTTGTATAAAACATGTATGCTGAATAAAAGATGAGCCTTGGAATTGGAGATGGAAAATGTTGGTAACTACTGCTACCTTATGCACAGTAGCCAGATTGACTTACATAATCCTTAACTCAAATAATCTTTAGGTAAACTGATCCTATTTTCCATTATTTTTGATGAACAACACTCAATTTTGTATATTTTTGAATCCATAAAACATTTCCAGGCTATCTGTAATTTTGACATTATCCATTTCACATTATCCCTGTCTTTTCCTTGCAGCAAGGCAACATTACCTTTATTCCCCAACCATGATTTCAGAATATTTATTATGATATTTATGGATTATTTTAGGAGAGTTAGCAAAGTAGAACACATTCCTCTTTCTCAAGTTACCATTAGGATTTTAAGTTTGCTAAAATAATAGGCCTGGTTCATTATCTGTCTATGAGGACAAACAGGATGAAAGAGCAGAACAAAGATGCACATTCTCCTAAAAAACTCAAACTCCATGCCTCACACGGGATGTAATCAAGGAAAAGAATTCTATTAAGCTTAGAGTCACTGATGATGCATTGCTCCTTGTAATGAAAGGACAACTTGTAACAATCAGAGTGCCTGTGCATAGCTAGGACTAGAGAAATAGTAAAATGTGGCTGTTACTCATAATCTCTGCTAAGAGCTTAATACAAAGACAGTTTTAGTGATTGGAGGAACAATGAAATTCTGAAATATAATGTAATTACTAATCCTTAGCCTGTATGTATTTATTTAAAAGTATGTAAAAGAGTTGTTGGATATAAACATTATCTGAGGAATAATTTTATGATATCTAAAACATAATTTATATAGCAACAGAGAACTCAGATTCTAATAGCACTGCAAGTGTGCAAAATTTTATTGATTTTTCTGAAAAGAACTTCCCAATTTCATATAACAATAGAAATCGTATAATGTACCTTGTATTCCTGTATTATAGGTCATGGCGTAATAAATCAGTTTACTTTCAGTAACTGCTTGGAAATGATCTCCCTATTCTTGACGTTCGTTAGTCACTGAAAATAAAAATGGCAGAGAAACCAATAATGTCTAATTTGAAGATTTTTAAATGTTTATAGATTTCTAAGCATGATTAGAAAATGGGAAAGCTGCCTTCCCTTCAGGATGATCAATCCAGACATGTATTAGAAACCAGAAAATCAGACCTCTCAAGGGCAGTGATTTAACATCCCTGCAAATGTGATTGAAACCACTGCTTTCTTACATCTTTATTAGCAGGTGTGGAAACACAATTACAGATTTAAAATTAAAAGTGCATAATAAAATAAATTTGCCACCTTAATTAACAATTGATTTTTTAAATTATTGCTTCAAGCTTTAATTCCTCAAGTACATTGTATTCTGCACTTTATATTATATGAGACTTGTAAAGACTGTATTTGAATTTACATTAATGCAATATTGGAACTAAAATATAATTCAACGCATTAAACCCTAATACAGTATAATAGTTTCTCAGAGAAAAATAATTATGATCCGAATATCAACATTATGTTTACTCAGATTGCTTAAACATAACAGTAGCCATAATTTGGTATGTTAGTAGAACAGTATTAAAATGTTTATTGAAATAAATTTATTGAAAGAGCCCTTATAATATTTCATTTAGTCATAAGAGTCTATAAAAGTATTTCACACTAATCAATCACATTAATCAGTATTATGATTTTTAAAAATTTCTCTATATTTAATATAGGTGTTAATATAAAATTTTAATAATATAACTTGAAATGTCATTTACTCTTAAAATTTCAATTCAATTTCTTTCTTTGACAACAGAGTTCTATGCTTATACACCATTCTGGAATACAATATTTTTGCATTATTACACATATTTGCAGTCTTCTGTAAAAGAAAGACAAGGGGACATAAGACAATTTTTGTTGTTGATGGAGGTGGTTGTTTGTAAATGTCATTCTTGATGTTGATTATGCAGTTGTTATGATCCACAGCCGTTATTGCTTCCTTCTGAATTCTTCTGTAGTCTCCCGAATGTACTGGTCATCCCTTCTTCATTTTATCCTCAGTCTTCCCTTAATTGATTCCTCCCTTTATACCTATAAGCATCACCACTGGGTTTAACTCATTCCTGTGAAAGATAGTAATTAAATTAAACTCTGAGTTTTTTGTTTGCTTACTTGTTTTTTTGCTGTGCAATGTTTTTGCTGTTTAATCTCATGACCTGGAAAGTAGCCATTGCTTTGTCTATCGTGTTCACAAAAGCAGGAGACAAAATCAGGATGCAGTCTGATCATGAACAGGTTTTTTGGGGCAAAAACCAATACTGCAGAAAATATTTGGACGTGTTAAACGAAGGAGTTGTTAACTCTGCTATGTTTTAAACACTGTACATACTCTTGTAGTTTTGCTCTGGAGCATGTGACTCCATGGGAAGATGATCTTGTGGAAATGAAAATGAGGCCATCCTTAAGCTTCAAATAGAGTTTTGGGCAGAAACAATGTAGTCATATTCTTCAAAACAATTTACATGGAGCCAGAACACTTAGTTCAAATCTTGGTTACATCCTTTTACTTGTACAAGTCACTTTCTCTCCTGTGTCTCAGTTTCCTCATCAATGCAACATGGATTTGTTGGAGGAGGTAGTTGAGAGGATGTGACCACCAGCTGACTGGCGAGGTGGACCTCGGCAATCACAAGCTACTCACCCATTCCCCTGTCCTTGGATCGTATGCTCTGCCCCCTGGTCCTACCACAGGATCTGTTCCAAGGACAAAGCCTTGAGAGAGTAAGGTGTTGTTGAGACCATCTTGATAGCGACTGAGCCCAGGTGAGGTCTCTATAAAGGCTTTAAGATTCTGGTGGACAGGGACAGAGATCTACTCGTCTTGCAGCCGCTCAAGACAAGCCTCTTATGTCAGTTCCCTTGCTTAGTAAACGTGCCATGTACAAATCTGGAGTGGTCTGCCTCTTTCGTAGGTCTCTCCTTGCCTTCTGTGTATGGAGGTTAGCTTCAGTTTTCACCTGGGAAAGTCTCGAGGTTGCAACCCAACAGGATTATTATAGTGTATACTGCAGAGCATTATTATGATGATTGATTAATGCAAACAAAACCCTTGAACAGTGACAGGTAACATTCACAAAACCATGACCATTATTTTGATTGTATTGATTGATTGATTGATTGATTGATTGATGCGTTGGGTCTTCGTTTCCGTGCGAGGGCTTTCTCTAGTTGTGGCAAGCGGGGGCCACTCTTCATCGCGGTGCGCGGGCCTCTCACCATCGCGGCCCCTCCCGTCGCGGAGCACAGGCTCCAGACGCGCAGGCTCAGTAATTGTGGCTCACGGGCCTAGTCGCTCCGCGGCATGTGGGATCCTCCCAGACCAGGGCTCGAACCCGTGTCCTCCGCACTGGCAGGCAGACTCTCAACCACTGCGCCACCAGGGAAGCCCGATTGTTATTATTATATCCACTCCTGGGAAATACTCTAAAAGCCAGAGTTAATTGATTTGCAAATGCTGAATTCTGTTGCTAGAGAAAAGATTTTCCTTGGAATTACAAAAACCAGAATTCAGATCTCAAGAATAAAATTTAGAGGACTGAGCATTGAGGTATACATAGAATAGATAATGCATACTATGGTTAATAGCCTAGCACAATCCTATCTCTCTTTTCCCTGCCTAATGAAGTTTTCAATCATGGATGTCTAAAATATCAAATATAGGTCTTCCTATTTAGAATGAAACCTGACTATAATCAAAATATATTCTTTTTCATATAATCAAAGAGTATAATCTGCCTACAAAGTCATGTGCAACCAAAATGTTGGCTGTCAGTATGCACATGTGCCACGTTCGCGTGGTGCCTTGATCTCTCCACATACTATGTTTTATTCCACATGGTAGTCAATGTATTCAAGATTAATATTTTAGAGAATAACACGCTGGTTCATTTTAAAGGACCAGGGACCTGGGTGATGAGGGAAGACTGAGGTTGTCTCCTTCTCCCTTCTGAGGCACAAGTGAAGTAGAGAATACACCCACAAGATATTTAACTAAAGTCTCAAAATATTTAACTGCTAGAAGGTGACCCCAAACCCCTGATGATGAGAATTCTCAGTTAAAGCTCAACTTAATAACGTCTTAGAACTAGTGCCAAAGTAACTCTCTTATTCTTGTATTTTGCCCATCAGTCACCTCTAAATGGAATATAGCAGGTCTCCATTTCAGAACCCTCATGTCAACTTCCTCAGTCACCAAACTGTTCACACTAACAGTTTCCTGCCTATGGAAATCATGCCCAGAACCTATCCGTACATGAATGCTCAGGGCTTAAAGGCAGGAAGCTTAGGACAGGGCAAGGATGTTCCCCATGTGAAATGCAGGAAAAGAAGATGAGGCCACGTCATGGTGGAGGGATGGATAGCTCTCTCCACTCGTGCAGTGTAGCCCAGTGAATTCCAGGCTCTCACCTGTCAGATTTGCTGCTCTTCCTTCTTCTGGAGAGCAGAGAGTGCTCCCTCCTCTAGAGAAAAAGAGAGGAGACATGTAGATTCTTGTGTGTCATATGATATTACAGATACTTACTATTTTCAAGGAACTATATTTCCTGTTGTGGAAGGTAACAATGAAAATGAAAACAAAGGTATACCCGCTAAAAACCTTTAGTACAGGAAACTCTCCTATGAGTGTGAAAGGCCTATCTTGAGCAAACCTACCTCATGGATCAACTGAATTCCCTTGTTTTCCAGAAGCATTTATCCATCACCTTCAAGTGCAAGACACTCTGCCTGGCCTTGGAAAACATATACATGAATGTGACAAGGTTCCTGTTATCATGTGTTTAGTTTATTTGTTTTGTTTAAGTATCATTGCAGGCATGTGCTCAAATGTATAAACTTACTTTTAGTGAATTGAATTTTCTGAAATCAACAGTAGGAACAATGTAGAGTCCCTCAGATGTTTTACATACACACACACACACGTACATATTTATGTGACTATAGACATCATTTTGAAAGTAAAATCACCACATTTCACTTTTTAAACCTTATGCAAAATTGAGAACAATATTTATATTGATATTTTTGGGAGGAATGTGTTATAATATTAATTAACAATTTTGAGAACAAGCTATTAGTATTTACATTTTTCCTCTCCCAAATATTGCAGAGGAATTCCTTGTAAAAATCAAAATTAAATATTTCCAAAAATATATTCTCTTTGAAATAGAAATTTAGGTGAATGTAGAAGAATAGTCATACTATTTATTCAGAGTTGAAATAGTCACATTCAGCTTCTGAAATGAATTTGTAAATAAATAATAAAATTCATAAAATAATAATAGAAGCCACCATTTATTAAGCACTTATTAAATACATACTTACATTATTTCATTTCTTATAAAAAACTTAAAAACTACTATAGGGTATGTTAGCATATAAAACACATAACTTTTTCCTTGTAACTTCAATTTTAAGATACTTTTCAACATGACTTTTTAAATTTTCTATTCGTAACAATTTTAAGGTAATTTTCTCAGTTAACTGGGATGGAAAGGTGGGCATTTCTTTTCTTTCTTTCTTCCTTTCTCTATTATATCCAATCAGAAGCTGTATGTTCCTTTTGCAATGTTTCCTCTGTAAACTCCCTTCCCATTTCCCATTGTCACTGTGCTAGGAAAAGCCTACATTTCCTAAAAATTGTTAACCAACCTGTTGGTTTCCAGTCTTTTGTCCACCGTTGTCTTGCATTCACACTGCCTCTGAATTAATCATCTTCAGGCATTGCTTATAGTAAACTGATGAATTACTGGCTTGCTGTCACATTTCTTAGACTTGGAGACCCCTCAAACTCTTAAAAAAGGGCAAGAAGAGCATTTCAAAGCATCACAAACCATAAACCCAGTGATGTTTAAATGAGTCCACATCCAGCCCATACTCCATCTTTTGAAACAGAATGACATAGTGGTTAAAAGCACAGCTCTGTATCCGCACAAGCTGGCTTCAGGTATAACCTTTGTCATTAACTACCTGTGCAGCACTGGGTGAGTTATTTAATTTCTTTGTGTTCATTTTCTCATCTGTAAAATGGGAATACTATCGGTACCAGCCTTTTGGGATTTGGGGAGCACTGAATGAGTGGAAACATGTGAAGGTCTGAGAACAGTGCTTGGCACATAGAAAGCACTCAATGAATATCATTTGCAATTTGTCTCCTTTGCAAGTTAAAATGTTCGGATATCAGCAGTTTTTTAGGGCTCAACATGAAAATTGTCTATCTTCTTTTTAACATGGCACATTGCCTTTCTTCTACCCTGAAAGTCAAAACTTTAAAGTGTTCTTTTACAAAATAAGAACATGTAACACTATTCCAATAGCTTGACTTTTTGATGTGTTTTGCTTTGAGATCCAACTTTTAAATCAGATGTCATTGTTTCATTTTTCAAGTCTGAAATCTGCTTGTACTTAAAAGTAGACTTGTTCTTACTCTCTTACAACAGTAATATTATTTTAAGTGCTTTAAACATGACAAATGTATTGTGTGCATAATGACAGAACATGTACACGTCATTCTGTAGAACTCATCTAAATGTCAAGACATATCAATTTTGCCAGGGTCAACCTGACATTCATGAAAACTCAGTTGTCTCATGAAGGATTCTCCTCTAATTCATAATAAAAGCTACAGCAGTTCCCTTTACTGCCTTCTCTACTAGAGAAAATCTTAGCAGCTTCATTCTTCATTAGACATTCAGTTTGGTATTGCCGAGGCATTATCTGCAAATACATGTATTATAATGGTAAAATAATATGGTATTTATGCCATTTTGTATGTGTTGAAAGTGTTTCCTTAAATATTGATATATATCTTTCTAGTCTCTTAAATAATTCAAGAAATGATAGATATAAAATTCATTATTAAACCTCCACATATACCATTTTTCCTCTTGAGAGATTTATTGAATTTTAGATTTTTCTGCCAATTTTATTTCTCTGAGATTTTACATTTGTGCTAATATGAACTGTGATAACCTATAACAAAAGATCACAAGCATGCTATACGAGCCTACCCCATTTTAGTAGAAGAGTGTTTGTCACAGTCGACCATGAAGAGCATTTATTCTTGTGAGTTTTAATTTGGTTCTTATATTTGAGATGATCTTTGTTGCTTGGTTGCTTGCTTGCTCTTTGGCCTATGATGTCCTAATGTGATTGGAACTTCTGCCCTAAACAGCAGTCACCCAAAGCCCTCATTATACCTTAAATTCAGCTCCTCTGAGGGTGACTGTATTTATAGATGGTCTGCAGTCACCCCAACATGAATTTTATGTGTATCTTATATTCAGTATTTTACATCAGGCCATTCCTTATATTGCTCCAAATTTTGGGGGCAAATTAGTCCAAACTTGTCCAAGTATCAGAATCAGGTATCAGAAAGAGGAGAACCTAATCATATTTACATGGATGAAGTAGTAAGTAAAGCAGAATGATAGCCGCTGAATGGTTGCTTTTCCTTGGTGATTTCTAGTTTGTACATTTTCCATTTGTCCTTCCAGATCTGCTCTCTACCCCACCTCTCTCCTCTCTGCCCTTGGAGCCTGTTCTATATTGATGACATCAGTAGGAACGCTTGAATTTGTTTCAGATTGGGTTTGGCCAAAAGGGAGCTACAAAAGGTCAAAAGGAGGGAGTAGAATGAGATTGATATATTTATTACCTGGGTTCTTTCCCATTAAGGTCAACACAGGCTAGCTGTGTCCCATGACAAAAGGTTACTGCAAACATCTCTATATCCAAATCTCTTTTCTGAGTTCCGGTAACTATTCCCCTTTGTTCTTTGGAGTTAAGATGGTAAAAACTTGTTTATTACTAGTTGCAGGATACTACACTACCCCTTCCCACACTTTTGTAAATAGTCCTTTTATTAAACTTTTCTCAAGTTATCCTAATTTGAGTGTGCCATCTGATTCTTGCTAAGTCAGGGCTCTTACTAACATGCCTGTAATAAATGAACAAGTCACTTTTCGTAGTCTATTGCCAAGACTTATTCAATAGTTTGGTAGAACTATTATTATACTAATTAACCATATATAGGGACTATCATTAGATTTTCATACTTGGAGATTTATTTATTTTTGAGATTATATGTCAGGCCCTAATAAATGCTAAGGCTTTTTACTTATTGGACAAATATTCTGAATATTGGGTGTTTGGAATCCTTTTCCATGACATTTTGAGCTATAATAGAGATGCTCTTTTGCAAATATCACAGTACTACTGGGTTGCTCGAAACATCTAAAACAATCTACAATCCTTCTATATTTTTCAATGTGTATATCAAATTGCAGTCTCATACCTCTCTGAAACTTATCATTTAGGAGGACTTTTGAAAGCAGGAAAGCCTGGAAATAGGAGAAAATTATGGCACCTTTATTTGAAGAAAACATATAGCAGAATGATACATATATTTATGTATTGCTTGGCAAAAATTATATGTCCATATCTTCCCAAAACAATCAAACTTCTTTGGCTATTGAATGGGAACCTGATGGTCTTTTGCTGGTATTTAACGAGAGTAACTTTATATTAATTACAATTGTAGATTGATGTGTCTAAGGTGTGACGTTACTATAGAATCTTTCCAGACACTTAAAATGATCAGGACTGTGTTTTCTTTATCTTGCATCTGAAAGTCTTGTGCAGTTCATGGAGCACAGTAGGGTTCAGTGTGCAGTAACTAACTGAAAATACTCATCTACATGATGCTCACGGACAGTCTGGCAATTTTGATGACGGTATGTCTTTTTATCAAAGTTTAACCAATATAATGTATTTAATTATATAAGATATATAATATGAAAAATGCAGTAGGGACAAGTATCCATTTAAGTTTTCAAAAGATATACATTTGTTGGTTAAAGTGCAATGGAAATATTAAAGCTCAGCTCCAAAGTTGGCCATTGGATAACTCAAATTTCTATCACAGCGATAGAAGAGAGGCAGACTCAGGGTTTGTATGGGCTGCAGCTTGTATAGTTTGGTGGTGGTGTTGGGGTGTGGTTTTATTGTAGGCTGCCAGTAAAAAAAATCAGAAGCCTAGTTACATTTGAATTTCAGATAACAACTTTTTTCATCATAAGTATGTCCCAATATTGTGTAGATTACACTTACACTCAAAATTTATGTGCTATTTACGTGAAATTCAAATGCAACTGAGTATCTTGTATTTTCCTTTGCTAAATCTGGCAACCCTAGCTGCATATTAAATAAAAAGAATGTAAAATTTAAAAGCATGACCTTGTAATAAATTAAGACAACCAAGGGAGCCTGAAGCTTAAGTTTTATTAGGTTTTCAGTAAATTCACCTTTGCATTATAATATAATTTGTACTAGCAACAGGTAAGCTGATTTAATCTAGTTACCTGCAATAAATATGGCTTACAACTTTTTTTCATGTGTGAACATAGCTAAATACATAAATCAAACTTATTTCAATTGCAGAAATCTATTTATATGTTTGTTACTACCTATTGTGTGCCACATATTGAAGCTAATAGTGATCCGAACAGGCATGATCCTCCTCATTCTTAATTATTCTTGTGGGTCACCAAGAAGTAAACAGGTGTGATGTGTAGGGAATATATAGGAGAAGCAGGTCGTTCATACTTGGAAGGCCTAGGTAAAGCTTTCTGGATCATGTAACTAACCTAAAGTCTGAAACATGGAGAGAAGTTTACCAAGGGTAGGATGTGGTAGGAAAAGGACTCCAGTGAGAAGATACAGTATTAAAATGACCAGGAGGCAAAAGAGGACATGACTATTCAATGACATAGAAGTAAGGTAAAGGGTAAAATTTAAGAGAAAGAAAGTGATGAGGCTGGAGAGAGAAAGATTCTCTAAATTTCCCCTCCAGCTTTTAGGAATGTGACAATAAAAAGAAAGAATAATTAATCTGAGTACCAAAATATCAAAATGTTAAAAAAATATATAATGGACAAATATAAATATCCGCAACTCTCATTATAAAGCTGATGAGGAAAAACATTTCTAGGATGGCAATCCTTCTTTATTAAAATGACAACAGCAACAGCAACAACAAAACCAAAACCAAAAACAAGCAAACAAAAACATAAAGGAGGTTATTTCAGGCTGAAATCAAAGTACCCTAGACAGTAATTCAAATCCAAATGAAGAAATGCAGAGCACCAGCAAAGCCAACTATATGTAAATATAAAATGAAGTATAATATAAATGTATTTTTATTTCTGACTAGTCTTAACCTGAGTAACTTAAACAACTGCATAATAAATATAAAACTATGATGATGGGCTTTCGATTTACAGAGATGCCATTTGTACGACAATAATAGCACAGAGGAGGAGACAGAGAAGAGAGTTATATCAGAGTAGTTTTATCTACTATTGAAATTAAGTTGGTATTAATTTCAATCCAAATTTTGTTGTTTTAATTTAAGATGTCTACAAGACTTACACTTTAGATTCAAAGACACAAATAGTTTGAAAGTTAAAAGATGGAAAATGCTATACAAGCAAGAACCAAAAGAGAGTTGGAGTGGCTATACTAATATTAGATAAAATAGACAATATTAGGCAAATAGATTAATATTAGACAAAATAGTACTTAAGACCAAGGTTGTTACTAGAAACAAAGGGGCATTTTACAGTGATAAAATGATAAATCTGAAAGGAAGACATAGCAATTGTTCATCTAACAACAAAGCCTCAAAATACATAAAGCAAAAATGAAAATAATTGAAGTGGAAATGGACGATTCGATTATAATAGTTAGGATTCCTCTGCCAGTAATTGATGGAGCACCTAGGGAGAGGATCAAAAAGAAAATAGACTTGAACAATGCTATATACTTACTAAACCAAGTAGAATGACACCTGTAGAATGCATGTTCTTCTCAAGCATACATGGAACATTGTCCAGGAAAGACCATATGTTAGAACCTAAAATAAGCAATAAATTAAAAAAAAAATGAAATCATACATCAGCATAGTATGTTCTCTAACAAAAATGGAGCTAAGTAAGAAATCAGTTACTGGGAAATTCACAAATTAGCTACCCTTCAATAACCAATGACCAAAGAAGAAATCACAAGGTAATGAAATACATCAAGATGAATAAAGAAGAAACACAATTTATGAGATACAGTTAGAAAGGTTTTTAGAGAGAAATTTACAGATATTAATACCTGTAGGAAGAAGAAGAAAAATCTCAAGTAAACATCCCAATATGCCACCTTAAGTAACCATAAAATGAAGAAATGTTCAAAATGCAGAATCTCAGGGCCTATTCTGGATTTACATAATCTGCATTTGAACAAAATCCCCAGGTGATTCATGTGCAAATTAGAGCCCGAGGAACCTTGGTAGATTGTGGGAAAACAGGTATTATACTATAATGCAAGTAGTAGGGCAAATTTTAAAAGGCAATTTCAGAATATTCACAGAATTATCTAATTCTCATGCAATTTGATGCAGATATTATGGTTCTAAGAATATATCTTCTAGTAATATTATCCATATATCAAACAATATGTTCCAAAACAACACTATGAAATTTTAAAAAACTATTAAATAAAATAAAGTGCCCTAATCTAGGACACTGGTTGAACAAATTATGGTACATCCAAACAATGGAGAATTATGTATTATTTTTGGAAAAATGGATGGCTATTATAAAGTAAAAAACAAAAGATGAAAAGTATCAGCAAGGGAGAAAAGGGAGCCCTTGTACACTGTTGGTGGTAATACAGATTGGTGCCAGCCACTATGGAAAATGGTATGGAGATTTCTAAAATATTAAAAATAGAATCATATGATCAAATCATGCAATCCAGCAATCTAACTTCTGAGTATATATCCAAAGAATTAAAATCAGGATCTTGAAGAGATATCTGCATTCCCATGTTCATAGTAGCATTACCACATACTCAAGACATAAAAGCAACCTAAATCTCCATCGGAGGATGAGTGGATAAAGAAAATGAGGTATTAATATGCAGTGAAATATTAGTCAACCTTTAAAAAAAGAAAATTCTGCCATTTGTGACAGCATAAGTGAACCTGGAGGACATTACTAACACAGGGAAGAACAAATACTATATGATCCCACTTATATGAAGACTCTAAAATAGTCAAACTTACAGAAACAGAGAGTAGAATGGTGGTTACCAGTGGTCAAAGGTTACAAAGTTTCAGTTATGAAGAGTAATTCCTAGAGATGTGCTATATAGTGCCTATATAGTTAACAATAATGTATACTTAAAATTTTGCTAAGAGGGTAGATCTTATGTTAAATGTTCTTATTTGAAATAAGAAAGAAAGAAAGAAAGGAAGGAAGGAAGAAAGGTGAGAAGAAACTTTTCAAGGTGATAGATATGTTTATGGCATTGATTTTGGTGATGGTTTCGGGGTGTATGATTATCTCTAAACTCATTAAATTGTTGTATGTTAAATATATACAGCTTTTTGTATGTCACCCATACCTCAATATATGGTCTTAAGAAATGGAAATTTGGAGAGATCTCAAATGTCCTTTTTTATATAAAAAATGGCAAATTACGTTATAGCAGAGACGGGGTTTCTCAACTTTACACAAAAGCATTACCTAGAGAGCTTTTAAATTACAATATCCCAGTTACATCCAAGATTAATTAAGTTGGAATCTTTGAGGATGGGGCCCAGGCGTCGATATATATATTTTTAAATCTACTCTAATGATTGTAACATACAGCCAAGTTTGAGAATCACTGAGATAGGTATAGGTATTTGTTTTTGTATGCACCGATTCTCCTTGGAAGAACAGGGATTCCTAACAACGCTTTGAAGGAGCTGCTACCCACTATCCCCACCCCCGCTCAGCTGAAATGTTTTGGATTTTGTACCATGTGACTGTACTTTGTACACACATAGTATGTGTATATGATGTGCATCTCTTTTTCTTTTCCTTTTTGTGATGAGTGGGCGTATATCTCAGGGGAAAATAGGATTAAGTTTATTCTAGGAGTTCTGGGCAGAAAAATCAGAAATTCCCTCTTAGCAAATATTTTTATGCATATAATGTAGAATGTTAAGCAAAATGTTATTGGCAAGTACATGTGACTTACTAGGTGGTTTTTACGCTTTTCTTAAAGTTATTGTGTGTTCTTCAGATGCCTTACAACAAATGTCTATTATGTCCATAAAAAGAAAACTAAATACATTTTAAAAGATTTCTTCTTAGAAAGCAGCATTATTAAGAAGCATCTTGTTTTAAAATGTCTTTTCTTCCTCATCCTGGAGAATAATTATCAGGCAGAGTAAGGTCGTGTTGAATGGTGAAGTCTTGCTAATGCAGATATGAAACACTGTGACTGAAGGTGGTTTCAGGTCTCCGTAGTGCTATCAAATGGGAATATTTGTTTTTTTAGATTTTGTACTGCAAAACATAAGCTATTATCTAAAGCCATTGCATGGTGAGTCTAAGTGGTTCTGTTTGCATTGAGAATAAGAGTTTGGGTTTCTCTGAACAGCTTGGACTTGTCTTGATGCGAGACGTTTGACTGGGCAGCACCAGCTGCCTCCTCAGACCTGCTCCCTGCACTGGGCCCTCAGGTGAGCTTAGGAGAAGGCCCTGTCCTGCAGCTGTGTCGTAGACGGAGTGACCTGGGCTGTCCTCCTCCTGCCGCAGGCTTGCCTGTCTTGGAAGCCAGTGACCTGCTTGATAAAGACAGTCCCTTCTACTAAGACTGGGAAGGCCTGCAGCTGGGCGGGATGATCTGTGCAGTGCTCCTGTGTATCCCTGAAATCTTGCTCGTCCTGAGTGGCAAGTGCAAATGCAAACGCAGTCAGAAGCAGGGCCCCTTACCTGAGAAAGCCGGTCCACTCCTCACTCTAGGCTCTGCCAGTACCTGCCGAGCCCAGGACCAGCTTCGTGGAGCTCCTGCACCAGGTCCCATGCGGTCCCCTCCCCTTCGGGGGCCTTACCCGTCATAATGGCCTTTCTCTCCAAGGGTGGGTGGGGTGGGTAGGCCCTTAGGCTCCCTTCTGATCAGGAGGCTTTCCGAAGCTTATTTCTAAATTAAACTTCTCTCCCCCTAACCTAATAAAATCCATGAATATTTAAATCTGGTTAAAATTCACTTCCCCGACTCAGAATTTCTCAAAAAAAAAAAGTGTGATGGATGTTTACAGTCAGTCCACAGTGTTCGTTCAAGACAAAAACAAACCAGTTTAGATGTTTACACAGAGCCAAGGAATTATATTAATTCAATTATAAGTTTGAGATCCTGTTGATCCACTATTCCTCACCTAACAAAATCCATTATTATTTAAATCTGGTTAGAAGTCACTTCCCCTGACTCAGAATTTCTCAGTTAAAATTCATTTCAGAACAAGGGTTTACTAAAGATGTACATATTGCCATAGGTAATCCTATATTTTAAAAATGTATAATTTGGAAAGATTATTTGCTTACAGTTGATGGTCAGATGGTAGAAAAACTTAGGTTTAAATCTTAAGACTTGCCTCTCAGTTTAGCCACAAACTGTTATATGGCTTTAGTAAGATATTTTACCCAGTGGAGCCTAAAATGAGACTCATAATATCTTCCTTTCAGGGTTTTAAGAAATACTGAGAGGATTACATTGAAACCAGAACCCTACCTCCCTAGCCAATCCTATCCCTGCTTTGCTAAAAATAAATAGGGCAATTCTTTTACAATAAAATAAATAACTTTGTATAGAATAACAAATCAGTATGATTTTCTTTTAAACCACTACAAATATGGGGAGGTTAATTCCATTAAATATACTTACTTGGATTAATGTTAGAATATAGTGAGGTGTGTAAAATGGGACACATTAATTTCTTCACACATTTAAAAATATATGGAAAGTCCATTTATTAAAAGTTCAGAATCATGCAAATATTTATATTTTCTACATACATACATACTTTTCCATTTAAATGCCATCTTTTATGCTAAAATTTTACCAGGTTTTGGTGAAGGAAGCTACTGAGCTTCCTAGTTCAAATCAATGGCTTTATTTATAGCTATTGGTGAAATTCGATTTGTCTTTTTAACCAAATATAAGAAAGTTGCCGGCTTAAGAAATATAAGCCAAAAAGTAATTCATCAAAACCAAGGTTACCAGGCATATAATCACAAAAGATTAAATTGTAAACCTTTTAAGAGGTAAGTCATATAGATGAACAGTATCTTTACTTATATGATCACAGAAATTTGTGTGGGGCATGAAACAGATGAGAAAAGAAAGTATCTGTTTAGAAAAGAGAATTCACTTTTAATTATGTATTTGGATGGTCTAAGAAAATATAAATGTTCCTGTCTAAAAAGGCATTTATAATGATAATATTTAAATTTTTAATTTTGTATGTATGTATGTGGATGTGGAAAATTACATACCTTTGAAATCAGAAAACTAAAATAGAAATTGTTTTATCAAATAGTTTCATTTGAATGGATCTAATGATAGAAGCTCCACTACTCCTTCTGAATTCCTGATTCCTGCTTAAGGCACATTCCCCCAGACTCAAGTGAGGATACCAGGCATCTTCTCGGTCTCTACCCCTCTCCTCTCATTCTATCAAGCATTAAGTCTTGCTGATTGTTCTTTAAATATTGTTAAAATCACTCTCAGTGTTGTCCTGTGCAGTGATTCTCTAATTTAGACCCTTATCACCATCTTTTCCTTCTACTGCAATAGCTCCTTAATTTGTCTCCCTGTCTTTGTCTTGCTCTCCTTAAATCCATCATTCTACCGAGGTCAAAGTGGTTGCTCCAAAATGTAAATCTGCCCATGCCGCTTCCTTATAGTAAACTTCAGTGATTTCTCAACTAAGTCCAAACTCCCTAACGGGGCGTAGGTGGCCATATGTAATCCCCTCCTGTTGCTCAAAAGGCAAAGTCCAATGGCTTTCGTCAATTATTCAGCTATAGTAATCAATATTTATTGAGCTCACTATGTGCCAGTCATCGTTTCTGTTGAAATAGACCAGTATACGGATTTCTTTTCTGCTTACAGTTTTCTTCAGGCTCTAAGTGTTCACTAGTATTAGGAGAGTCAGTTCACAATGGGCCATCAGTGTCCCTGCATGTTCTTTGTGGGTAGAACAAGAATGCATTACTCTGACTACTCTTTACCTGGGTCATTTATCAGGGCATGCTTGCAGGAAGCAAACATGAAGGATGATGGAAATGCTTCCCCTTGACAAAATATAGTCTTGCTTCTGTTTGCTCTAGTAGCAGTGAATTCCCTAAGCTCAAGTTCCTCTTCAGTAACACAACCCAGTGGATGTACTGTTGTCATGAACTGAATGTGTGTGTCTTCTCAAAGTTCCTATGTTGAAGTCTTAATCTCCAATGTGATGGTATTTGGAGGTGGAGCCTTTGGGAGGTAATTAATTAGGTTACATGAGGTCATGAGAGTAGAACCCCGTGGCAGAATTGGTGCTTTTTTTTTTTTTTTTTTTTTTTTTTTTAAATTTGTGGCTCACGGGCTGTAGAGCGCAGGCTCAGTAGTTGTGGCACACAGGCTTAGTTGCTCCTTGGCATGTGGTATCTTCCCAGACCAGGGCCGGAACCCATGTCCCCTGCATTGGCAGGCGGATTCCCAACCACTGCACCACCAGGGAAGTCCCAGAATTGGTGCCTTTTAAGAAGAGGAAGAGACATCAGAAATTTTTCTCTCTGCACCGAGGAAAGGCATATGAACACACCCTGAGAGGGGGGCTATCTACAAGCCAGGAGGAGAGCCCTCACCAAGAGCCAAGTCTGCAGGCACCTTGATCGTGGACTTCTCAGCCTGCAGAACTGTGAGAAAATAAAAGTCTTGTTTAAGCCACCCAGTCTATGGCATTTTGTTATAGCAGCTCAAACTGATGAAGGCAACAATCCTCTATCATAGGCCCTGCATTACTCCCATGGGCACAAGGGAAAAAGAGCACATATGTACTGGAATCTCTGGCTACAGCTTTTGCTGCCTGCAATGAAGTACATTGTCTCTGATCCAGGAATCTCATGTTTTCTGCCGACATGTGTAAAACACTAGTAGGTAGATTATTAGCTAGTAAGGAACATGAAGTCCCAAGCCCTGCACAGTTCTTGAGAGTTATTTCCTCTTTATTCTTGTGTTCTTCCTATGCTTGGAGTAAAACAGTATACCCCGAGCTTATTTCTGAAACTTATTTGACAATACATAAGTAATTTTTGATATCTGTTTCTGAACCATATTCTATACAACAATCTTTAAAAATATGAATATTGTAGATTACCTGCAGGATACTTAATTACTTCTGTAATCTTTATTTTATATAAATTTTCCCCCAAATGAAAGTAATGTGAATGCAACCCAGTTCTATCTTTATGAGAATGACAATAAGTAAATAAAAAGTAGACGACTAATTTAAAACAAAGTTAAACCTATTGATAAGGCAGCAGCCTGAAATAAGCTTGTTATTGTCAACCGTCCTTACCCGACTGAAGACAAATCAAAAACAGAAACTCTAATAAACAGTAAAATTGCCCATGGACTAGGTACATAAGAGAGCTGCAGTTTTAGAAGCCAAAGGATACATTCATTTTCTACAGGCCCAGTTAACTGCCTGACACATTTTATCTTATTTATTATTTATCATATTTATTCTGCTTCAGAAGAACATGGTACTTTCTGTGATAGTTGTCTGAATTACTTGCCACATTTAAAAAGTATTAATTTTTTTCTCCCTTAGATAACAGCCGTTATTGGGTGCTGCCATGTATCAGGCTGTTTTCTAAGCATTTTACAAGTATTTTCTCATTAAATCTTTACAATTGCTGTGAAAGTAGGATCTATTATTACCTCTAGTTTTTAAATGAGGAAATTGAGGTTCAAAGAGAATATTAATTTGACCGAGGAGACAGAACCTGGTGACCAAAGAGCTGGGACTTTAACACAGGCAAGCTGAGCAGGATCAGAGCGCCTAACCACACAACTGAGTTTCTCTCTCCCGTATATTGTGGGGAAAAAACCCAAGAAA
Source organism: Balaenoptera ricei (assembly GCF_028023285.1). Classification (NCBI taxonomy): domain Eukaryota; kingdom Metazoa; phylum Chordata; class Mammalia; order Artiodactyla; family Balaenopteridae; genus Balaenoptera; species Balaenoptera ricei. The sequence continues at coordinate 18,175,768 of NC_082641.1, read as the reverse complement.
CAGAGGGCTTCCCTGGTGGCGCAGTGGTGGAGAGTCTGCCCGCCAATGCAGGGGACACGGGTTCGAGCCCTGGTCTGGGAAGATCCCACATGCCGCGGAGCGACTAGGCCCGTGAGCCACAACTACTGAGCCTGCGCGTCTGGAGCCTGTGCTCCGCAACAAGAGAGGCCGCGATAGTGAGAGGCCCGCGCACCGCGATGAAGAGTGGCCCCCGCTCGCCACAACTAGAGAAACCCTCGCACAGAAACGAAGACCCAACGCAGCCAAAAATAAATAAATAAATAAATAATTCCATTAAAAAAAAAAAAACAACAAAACCCAAGAAACAGAAACAGAAAGCAAACAAAAAAAAGGGGTTTTTCTAGTTGAAATGCTGATCACAAGTAAGCCTAATATGCACTTTCATTTTCTTCTGCACTAAAACTAACCAAAGCATGAGATAATCTCCTTCTAGCTTCTTTGCTGTATGAAAAATTTTCAACATTTCTTAAATGGGAAATGAAGGTGAAAAATTAAAGCAGATCTTGAATTACTTGGATGGATTTATAGCCTCTAAAGATACCACCAGGCAAACCATCCCAAAGATCATAGAACAGAAGGCTCACAGATCAAATTATGATGCTCAGATCACATCAGTTTCAAACACAGTTGGAAAGAAGAGGTGGGGTAGGTTAAGGTACTTAGGACAGGGTGTGAGTAGAAAGGCAACACTACCTGAGTCTGGGCTACACGATGCTGATGCCTCCTGCTTCACTGTACCGCATCAACCTTCCACACTGGCAGTGTGCTTATGACTGTAAGCAAAGTGAGGGCAACCAGTGACACACACTTGCCTTAATGCTAAGATACAGACACAAGTACACCCAACCACAGCTGGTTTCATCAAATGCGTGGCTGACTTAGGATAACACAGCTAACAGCCCAGCTGTGGTGTCATCATGACTTGATATTTCCAGTCATGTCCTTCATTACACTGTAATTCTTTTCACCAAATCGTCAGTGTATTTCACAGATTACTATTACTATACTAACTTACTATATAAATTTAATAAGTCATATAAATACCACCCAAGTTTCACAAGCTCCTTGCTTAGACATTTTATACAATTAACATACCTGATGCATTTTGACTGTCTCTTGTAAACTACTAGATTAATTTCTATATACGTTTAACTTTTCTTTTGAGTCTTATCCCACCTGTTTGTTGCCTTTTCTCTGTGGAAGAATTGAATATTCCAAAATAATACAGAAAATGCATATTACAACCCTGTCTAACATGCCTCACATTTTTAACAAGAATAATCCCATGATAATATCCATTATTTTTGGAAACATTTATATGTTAATTATATATATTTTTACATGTTTTAAAGAACACCTGCTGTCTCAAACTCTGTGAAATATCTTTCTCCAGGGATTCCAGGTGATTTCTAGCTATCCACACAATTAAGTCTTTGTCTTTGAAAGCACTACAAATTGAATATCATTAATGAAATAGAGCTGATACATTTCTTTCCATAGGTTTCTTAGGGGACTATGTATAGAAATAAGTTGGAAGCATAGTAGCTCTTCTAATCAATTATGTTTTTCTGGTGATATAGATTTTCATAGCTATAATTTATTCTGTGTGTTATAAAATGTTCATCTTCATTGACCCAATTTGCAGTGATATTAACTTACCTTATAATGAGTTCAGTTTGAAATGAATTGAAAATAAAAGGGCAAATATAAACTTGAATTCATATACTTTGAAATATAATAAATTAAAATTTTAATTTTTCCCAGCTTTATTGAGATATAATTGGCATATATAACCTTAAAGTGTACAACATGATGATTTGCTACATGTATATATTGCAAAATGACTACCAAAATAAAGTTAGTTAATATATCCATCAACTCACATAATTAATCCTGTGTGTGTCTCTGCATGTGTGTGTATGTGTGTATGTGGTGAGAATTTTAAGAGCTACTCATTTAGCAACTTTCAAGTATATAATACAGTATTGTTAATTATAGTCTCCATCCTGTATACTAGAGCCCTAGATCTTAAAACTGGAAGTTTGTACACTTTAACTAATAACTTTCCATTTACCCACCCTACCTGCAGTCCCTGGAAACTACCATTGTACTCTGTTTCTATGAGTTCAACTTTTTTTAATATTTCACATATAATAAAGATCTTAGAGTATTTGTCTTTCTCTGTCTGACTTATTACAGTTTGCATAATGACTCAAGGCCCATCCATGTTGTCCCAAATGGTAGGCTTTCCTTTTTATGGCTGAATAATATTCCACTGTATATGTGTGTGTGTATATATGCCACATTTTCTTCATCCCTACATTCATCAATAAACACTTAGGTTATTTGCATGTCTTGGCTATTGAAAACAATGCAGCAGTGAGCATGGAGGTGTATGTCTTTTATTTCCTTTGGATAAATACCTAGAAGTGGGAGTTTTTGATCATATGGTAGTTCTATTTTTAATATTTTGAGGAATCTCCATACTGTTTTCTATAGTGGATGCACCAATTTACATTCCCATTCATTCTTTTTATAAAATTTATTTTATTGAGGTATAGTTGATTCACAATGTTATGTTAATTTCTGCTGTAAAACAAAGTTATTCAGTTATATATATATTCTTTTTCATATTCTTTTCCATTATGGTTTATCACAGGATATTGAATATAGTCCCCTGTGCTATACAGTAGGACCTTGTTGTTTATCCATTCTCTATATAATAGTTTGCATCTGCTAATCCCAAACTTCCAATCCATCCCTCCCCCACCCCTTGGCAACCACCGTCTGTTCTCTATGCCTGTGAGTCTGCTTCTGTTTCATAGATAAGTTCATTTGTATCATATTTTAGATTCCACATATAAGTGATATCGTATGGTATTTGTCTTTTTCTTTCTGACTTACTTCACTTAGTATGATAATCTCTAGGTCCATCCATGTTGCTGCAAACGGCATTATTTCATTTTTTTTATGGCTGAGTAGTATTCCATTGTATATATGTATCACATCTTCTTTATCCATTCATCTGTCAATGGACATTTAGGATTTTTCCATGTCTTTGCTATTGTGAATAGAGCTGCTATGAACATAGGGGTGCCTGTATCTTTTTGAATTAGAGTTTTCTCTGGATATATGCCCAGAAGTGGGGTTGCTGGATCATATGGCAACTCTATTTTTAGTTCTTTAAGGAACCCCCATACTGTTTTCCATAGTAGCTGCACCAATTTACATTCCCACCAACAGTGTAGGAGGGTTCCCTTTTCTCCACACCCTCTCCAGCATTTGTTATTTGTAGACTTTTTGAAGATGGCTGTTCTGACCGGTGTGAGATGGTACCTCATTGTAGTTTTGATTTGCATTTCTCTAACAATTAACGTCCATTCCCATTAATTCTTAAGATTGTATGCCTGCAAAACCAGGTCAGGTACTGATAGTTTCTTATTTGTTTTCCCCAGGGCAGTGCTGACTGCCCAAGTTAGTGCTGTTTCTCCTAACCCTACAAGGTGGTTCAGGCTTTATGAATGTGCTCCTTAGCCATCTGTAGGTGCTTTCTCTCCCTGCTGTCAGGGGCCTCCACAGAGTGGCGGTGTGTGTAGGATGCCTGTGGACCAGTGGGGTGGATCCAGCAGGCTTCCTATTGGAGACCAAGACATCATGATTTGATTCACTCGCTTTGACACATTCTGTTCTGAGCCCTGGCTGCCCTTCTCTCAGTCACTCACCTCCCACCAGTTGCGTAGTTCAGGACTCAGAATTCGGGATGAAGCGAGAAAGCAGTGGGTCTCTAAGGCAGCATCCTGCGTGGCTGGGGAAACTGGGGAAACCTACACACTCTCACTTACTCTAGTGGTAAAACTCGCAGGCTGAGATGTTCTCTCCTGGCGCTGGGTGGTGTCACCTTGGGGTGACACAGGTAAATTGAAACTGTTCCACTTACCCTCTTCAATGCATCCAGTTTGGATCTATTTGCTCCAGTGATGTGCTAGAACTTCTCTGCTGAACTCCCAAACTTCCACAACAGCCCACTCATCCATGGATGATTGTCAAAATTTGTGTCCTTTGTGGGGAATATGGTAGGAAATGCCTATACTGCTATTCTGATGATGTCACTGCCCTAAATTCCAGTCTTTAAGTGTGTATGGACTTATTCAAATATTTGCAAGCTAAAAATGCCTTTTAAAAATATCATTTGAGAAGTTGTTTTAGCATCTCTTTTAACCTTTCTTTAGACCACATTCTTACCAAAACATAAAAAGGACAATGACAAAATCTTCATGACCAATGTATAGAACATTTGCTGATCAATACTTAGAAACTATGAAGAAAAGTTTCCTAAAATGTTTTTATCTATTTGTTATCTCAATTTGAAATTTTACAAGTCTAAAATAATTTTATTGTCTATTATAAATTTTAGTTATTAACTTTTGTGTCCAATAGCTCAAGAATTCTTTCCCAGATTCTAAAAATCTCTGTTTCCATGGAAAAAGTTCTACCTGATATTTGCTTCCAAAAAAAAAAAAAAAAAAAGGTACTGTATAAAATGAGATGCTGCTAATGATAGAAATTAGATTTTTATTTCAGGGAGGATATATAAGCCAGGCATGAGACATAAGTTAGCAACTAAATTGATAAATCAAGTTAACAAAAGAAGGTATGTTTTATCAAGATTTTAATATGCAAAAGAATTCATGGTATCATAAATTTACTCCAGTCTACTCAAGCCCATGAAGTAGTGACCTGAAAATCATCCATAATTTCTCTCAGTAAACATTAGGTATTCTTTTAGTTCCATGTAGCCAGAAACTCTCCTTGGCCTTTCCCACATGCTTGTTATTCATGTGTTCAAGAGAGCTGTCTCAGTGCCAGGTATCAGACCTAAGTGTAGGGCAATAAATAGGAAGGGCTTTACTGGCTGCACCTGTTCATTTTTCATTTTTGTGATTGAAGTTTGATTAATTAGAAAAGTAAAAGCTTTTCATAAGTTCTCCCCTGTGACTCTCTCCCTTCTATCCCCTGCAAATTTCTGCTTATACTCTCTAGAAATGGACCACATGCCTTTTCTAGCTATTAAGGAGTCTATAAAAATAAGTAGTGTATTTGTCTTCCCAGCATCAGTGAGGAAGAAGAGGAGCAAATGTTTGGGTATAACCAGAGTCTGATAAGTATCAGGCAGGATCCCAACAGAAATATTCTGTGGTAAACATTTAAAAAAATTTTTTTATGATCTGAGATGCATAACTCTCTGGGTAAAGATGGGTTTCAGTCACAATTCATTCTTCTTTTAAGCAAAATAATTTCCTTGGCTGTAGCTAATAACTTTTTATAAAATTAAAGAAAATTCATATCAGACAAAATAGACTTTAAAATGAAGACTATTACAAGAGACAAGGAAGGACACTACATAATGATCAAGGGATCAATCCAAAAAGAAGATATAAAAATTGTAAATATTTATGCACCCAACAGAGAAGCACCTCAATACATAAGGCAAATGCTTACAGCCATAAAAGGGGAAATCGACAGTAACACAATAATAATAGGGGACTTTAACCAGTTACACCAATGGACAGATCAGCCAAACAGAAAATAAATAAGGAAACACAAGCTTTAAGTGACACATTAGACCAGATGGACTTAATTGATATTTATAGGACATTCTATTGAAAAACAACAGAATACACTTTCTTCTCAAGTGCACACGGAACATTCTCCAGGATAGATCACATCTCAAGCCTCGGTAAGTTTAAAAAATTGAAATCGTATCAAGCGTCTTTTCCGACCACAATACTATGAGACTACATGTCAATTATAGGAAAAAACTGTAAAAAATACAAACACATAGAGGCTAAACAATACACTACTAAACAACCAAGAGATCACTGAAGAAGTCAAAAAGGAAATAAAAAAATACCTAGAAACAAATGACAATGAAAACACGATGACCCAAAACCTATGGGTTGCAGCAAAAGCAGTTCTAAGGGGGAGTTTATAGCAATAAAATCCTACCTCAAGAAACAACAAAAATAAACAACCTAACCTTACACATATAGCAATTAGAGAAAGAAGAACAAAAAAAACCCCCCAAAGTTAGCAGAAGGAAAGAAATCATAAAGATCAGATCAGAAATAAATGAAAAAGAAATGAAGAAAATGATAGCAAAGATCAATAAAACTAAAAGCTGGTTCTTTGAGAAGATCAACGAAATAGGTAAACCATTAGCCAGACTCATCAGGAAAAAAAGGGAGAAGACTCAAGTCAACAGAACTAGAAATGAAGAAGGAGAAGTAACAACTGACACCACAGAAATACAAAGGATCATGAGAGACTAATACAAGCAACTATATGCCAATAAATGGACAACCTGGAAGCAATGGACAAATTCTTAGAAAAGCACAACCTTCCGAGACGGAACCAGGAAGCAATTGAAAATATAAACAGACCAATCACAAGCACTGAAATTGAAACTGTGATTAAAAATCTTCCAACAAACAAAAGCCAAGGGCAAGATGGCTTCACAGGTGAATTCTGTCAGACATTTAGAGAAGAGCTAACACCTATCCTTCTCAAACTCTTCCAAAATATAGCAGAGGGAGGAACACTCCCAAACTCATTCTACGAGGCCACCATCACCCTAATACCAAAACCAGACAAAGGTGTCACAAAAAATGGAAACTACAGGCCAATATCACTGATGAACATAGATGCAAAAATCCTCAACAAAATACTAGCAAACAATCCAACAGCACATTAAAAGGATCATGCACCATGATCAAATGGGGTTTATCCCAGGAATGCAAGGATTCTTCAATATATGGAAATCAATCAATGTGATACACCATATTAACAAATTGAAGGATAAAAACGATATGATCATCTCAAAAGATGCAGAAAAAGCTTTTGAAAAATTCAACACCCATTTATGATAAAAACTCTCCAGAAAGTAGGCATAGAGGGAACTTACCTCAACATAATAAAGGCCATATATGACAAACTCACAGCCAACATCATTCTCAATGGTGAAAAAGTGAAACCGTTTCCTCTAAGATCAGGAACAAGACAAGGTTGCCCACCCTCACCACTATTTTTCAGCATAGTTTTGGAAGTTTTAGCCATAGCAATCAGAGAAGAAAAAGAAATAAAAGGAGTCCAAAGTGGAAAAGAAGTAGTAAAACTGTCACTGTTTGAAGATGACATGATAGTATATATAGAAGATCCTAAAGATGCCACCAGAAATCTACTAGAGCTAATCAATGAATCTGGTAAAGTAGCAGGATACAAGATTAATGCATAGAAATCTCTTGCATTCCTCTACACTAACAAAGAAAAATCAGAAAGAAAAATCAAGGAAATGCTCCCACTTACCATTGCAAAAAAAAGAATAAAATACCTAGGAATAAACCTACCTAAGGAGACAAAAGACCTGTATGCAGAAAATTATAAGACACTGATGAAAGAAATCAAAGGCGATAAAAACAGATGGAAACATATACCATGTTCTTGGATTCAAAGAATCAACATTGTGAAAATGTCTATACTACCCAAAGCAATCTACAGATTCAGTGCAGTCCCTATCAAATTACCAATGGCATTTTTCACAGAACTAGAACAAAAAATTTTACAATTTGTATGGAAACACAAGACCCCGAATAGCTAAAGCAATCTTGAGAAACAAAAATGGAGCTGGAGGAAGCAGGCTCCCTGACTTCAGACTACACTACAAAGCTACAGTAATCAAGACAGTATGGTACTGGCACAAAAATAGAAACATAGATCAATGGAACTATAGGATAGACAGCCCAGAGATGAACCCACACACATATCGTCACCTTATCTTTGACAAAGTAGGCAAGGATATGCAATGGAGAAGACAGCCTCTTCAATAAGTGGAGCTGGGAAAACTGGACAGCTACATGTAAAATAATGAAATTAGATCACTCCCTAACACCATACACAAAAATAAATTAAAAACTTTTTAAAGACCTAAATGTAAGGCCAGATTCTATAAAACTCTTAGAGGAAAACATAGGCAGAACGCGCTATGACATAAATCACAGCAAGATCTTTTTTGACCCACCTCCTAGAGAAATGGAAATAAAATAAAAAATAAACAGATGGGACCTAATGAAACTTAAAAGCTTTTGCAAAGCAAAGGAAACCATAAACAAGATGAAAGACAACCCTCAGAATGGGAGAAAATATTTGCAAACGAAGCAACTGACAAGGATTAATCTCCAAAATATACAAACAGCTCATTCAGCACAATATCAAAAAAAAAACCCAATTCAAAAATGGGTGGAAGACCTAAATAGACATTTCTCCAAAGAAGACATACAGATTGCCAGCAAACACATGAAAAGATGCTCAACATCACTAAACATTAGAGAAATGCAAATCAAAACCACAATGTGGTATCACCTCACACCAGTCAGAATGACCATCATCAAAAAATCTAGAAACAATAAATGCTGGAGATGGTGTGGAGAAAAGGGAACCCTCCTGCACTGTTGGTGGGAATGTAAATTGATACAGCCACTATGGAGAACAGTATGGAGGTTCCTTAAAAAACTAAAAATAGAACTACCATATGACCCAGCAATCCCACTACTGGGCATATACGCTAAGAAAAACATAATTCAAAAAGATACATGTACCACAGTGTTCATTGCAGCACTATTTACAATTGCCAGGACATAGAACCAACCTAAATGTCCATCGACAGATGAATGGACGTGGCACATATATACAATGGAATATTACTCAGCCATAAAAAAGGAACAAATTGAATTTTTTGTTATGAGGTGGATGGACCTAGAGTCTGTCATAGAGAGTGAAGTAAGTCAGAAAGAAAAAAACAAATACTGTATGCTAACGCACACATATGGAACCTAAAAAAACGGTACTGATGGACCTACTGGCAGGACAGGAACAGAGATACAGACTTAGAGGATGGACTTGACATAAGGGGAAGGGGAAGCTGGGACGAAGTGAGAGAGTAGCGTTGACATATATACACTACCAAATGTAGAACGGATGGCTAGTGGGAAGCTGCTGCATCGCACAGGGAGATCAACTCGACGCTTTGTGACAACCTAGGGGGGTGGGATAGGGAGGATGAGTGGGAGGCTCAAGAGGGAGGGTTTATGGGGATACATGTATACTTATAGCTGATTCACTTTGTTGTACAACAGAAAGTAACACAACATTGTAAAGCAATTATATTCCAATAAAGATATTAAAAATTAAAATAAAATTAAAGAAAATTAACTTTCCATATGTTTGCATAAATTAAAGAAAGCATATTTGTCCTTTAAGCATGCTTAAAGGACAGTGCAGTTGTATGTACAAATTTATATTTGGTACATTTTCTTTGATATATAGATATTTTAAAGTAAGATATTTCAAACATAAAGCTTAAAGTAGACTTGAAAAAACCCTCAAACACTCATGTTTACTTTCGAAATAACATGTGAATGAACAGAAGGAATACATTTTTAAATGGTATTGTACAATAGTTTTTGTTCTTTTAGTCATGTTTTTTCAGGGAAATTAAACTTGATAAAAACGAAATAAAATAAAAGGACCTGGAGTACCAACAGTGTTGGTGGAGAGAGTTGTGTTGATAACTTTGTTGAATGAAGAAAGAAGAAGTAAAAGAGGACATTGATGAACAATGAATACTGGACCCTACTCTTTGATCAGTGAGCCAATTCCAGTGAAGAGACCCAACAAAAGAAAATCAAATAGGACCTACTTACAGGGCCATAATCTGCAGTACACCCATCCACCTGTCCCACTCTTCAAAGGCCTATCAGCTCCCTTCACAAGTTTTCATAATTATTTTCTCAGGTCAAGTGAAATGGATTTATTATCAGCTTCCTAGGGCTGCTGGAAGATCTCTTCTCATTTAGTCAACTCATCCTGAACAATTGTAACCATGTCCATTGTGTCTTCTACCATCTCTATGTATAGACTTCAAGGAAATATCACCTTTCTGGAAAGTACAATAGGATCATTATATTGTTCACTTTTGCTTATTATGATGTTTTGTGAGTAGCAGATACAGGAGTATTAAAACTAAAGAAATAAGATGACCTCTAGGCATGCTATAATACTGCTTTCCTTGGGTTGTCCAGCCCTGGGAATTTGTCAGTTTGACTTTGTCTTTATTTCTACAGCTTAGACAATTGAATTTTTATTTTCAGTGAAATAAGAAATTCTTCTAGAGACATGTAGAAAATCTCTTGTTCTTTATCTGTCAGTGGAGCTAAGATTGTAAAGCCTTGAGCTTGTCATTTGTTTTCTTCCTGCTCTCAGTACAGTAAGAAGATATCCTAGCCCATGTGCATCAAGAGTAGGTACTCGGTTCCACAGTGTCTTTAGACATTTGATCACAGGTGACAATTTAATTAATCATGATGCATGGAATGCCAAGATTTACTGATTTCTTATTTCCCATTGATAAGGAGCTCAGCACATTTTTTGAGGTCGAGGATACAACTAACCAATTCATGAATCTTATTTATGAGGTTTTTTCCCTGGGAATATACTTGGTACCAATATAGTATCAAACTCAGGGTCCAGTTAGGAAGAGATAAGTCATTCTAAATATGGCAACAGAAAGAATTTAGTATATAGAATTGGATAAAGAGGTGTTGGAAAATAGAAAGATCAAAAGAGAACACTAAGGTACAACAGAGTTACACCCCTAAGGCTTAAGGCACAAAGGGAAGATCATGGAGCTTTCAGAATATGGAAACTTAGAGAAGATGCCCTAGAGAGTTGAGACTCAGCTCTCTAAGAAGTGGGTGTCATACAGATGCAGCTAATAGCACAGGAGCTTAGAGATGGGGGTTTTCAGAGCTAGGCTCCAGACTTTGAAGAGGAGGCACTGCTTGGCTACTCTTAGTACCTCAGGAGATCACAGGTTGGACCCCAAAGAGTTTGGGTCCAGACCTCTAGGAATGGGCCGTCCCCTAGCGAGTGCTAGAACCTCTGAAGGGAGACAGTGATGTTTGTTACTGGGGAACCAAAGCTGCTGGAAACTGGGGATGACTGCTGCTGCTTGGCGAAAGATCACTGCTGGAGAGAGAATGGAGTGATGCTGACGGGAAGAACAGGCCAACAGGAAGGAACAAACTTTTTCAACTCGCTCTCCCTTGCCTTCCAGCTTTAATCTAGCACTCCATATTGGTGGAGCTTAACTGGCAACCATGTGAAAAAATGAGAAATAGAGTTTTCAGAATTCCAACCACGTAAAGTAGAGCATAGATGCGTCAATTTAGAGATGAGTGGTATACCTTAAAATAAAGTTAATGCATCTTTTAAAGGATATCTGTATATAAAATTGAAAGAGAGTCAGTTCAAGATCGAGGAAAGTCCTAAGGAATGAGTGAGATTGGGATGGGGGAGAAAGAATCACCATTAAAATATTTATACGTAAGATGGAGACAAAAAAAACAGGGCATCGAAACACACATACAAGGAACGAAGGGATGGAGGAGGAAAGAAGAAATTTTAAAAGGAAAGAAAAAAGTGTAAATAGAAAGAAAATGAAAGAAGAAAAAGAATTAGAAGGAAAAGCATTTCGGGATAACAAAGTTAAAAGCTAGAAGGAACTTCCAAAATATCAACCTATTGGCCTATTTTCAACTAGGAGATTAAGCCATCGCTATAAAACAAGTTGTAGAACTTTTAAAAATCTTCAGTTACAGGCAGGGAATTTCTTCTGTTTTCTTAAGGTGATATACAAAAGGCTGCATTGTAGGCAAATGTTAATTTACCTCCTTCTTGTTAATTTACTGCTGATCACATTTAAACCATCATAAAATATTGGTGACCTTGTTCATAGAAGGGCAAATAACGGTTATTGCACAATTCACCCAGACATTTTAATCCTTCTTTCATGTGCCTTTTTAAATTTTGGAAAAGTCAAGGACAGTTATTTTGTCTGTGGTATTAATCAATATGAAAAGCATTGCTAGGAACTGAAGTGCTCTGGATTAGTGCATTTTGTACATAGTGGGAGACTGCTATTAGTTTGGAATATTGGGGGGAAAATAAGCATTTTTAGTAAACGTTTATCTCGAAGGCTGCATGGGATTCTCCAACTTCTTTTAAAGTACAAAGCCTAAATGAACCTTTTCTTGGTGACTATGGACAAAAACTCCCGCCTTGACCAAACTCTATTTTCAGGTTCCCCTGAGCCCACTTTTCTACTAAGCCTCATTCTTGCCCCGCCTCCCTTGTCTTAGCCCCATGACCTTGTCCAATTCTGGCAAAGAATCCTGCTAAACCAGTTTATGGAGAATCCTCCCACCCTTGATATCCAGCCGCACTCCTCTTCCCCCATCCTTCATACTAACCAAGTTGCTCTTAGTAATTTTCTATCTACCCTCTTACTCTGTTTGTTGGCTGTCAATCACCAGTTGTCCTTGTTGTATTTGTAGGTGAGTTCAATCTCTCTCCCTATTTCAGTAGTCTTGAGCTCCATTAAAATAGTCTTTAATAAAGTCTTCCTTGACATTTTTAACAAATGGAAGGATAATTTTCCTTCTACACTCCAAATCATTATGGAGACCAAATATTATTTAGTGTCCATTTGTATCTGTCACATATACTGTTTCTCTGCAGAGGTAGTTCTAGGGAACTGGCTCTGCATGTTCCTTACAGCCTCCTTCCTTTTAATTTTCTTTTTCTAATCTGTAGTGTTTAAGAAACCAGATAATCAAAGTTGTTAAGTAAAGAAAGAAACTCTAAATGATGTTCTAACGTTTAGTCCTTGTAACAGTGATTTCTGTAACCCAGAAGTCATTTTCTCCATTACTTTTAATTTGAGACTGTTTAAAAGTCAGAAACAGCAGAAATCACTAATGTGAATGAAGAAAATGTTACTATATTAAAAGCAGTGTATAAAAGCACGAGGATTACACCGATTTGATTTACCTTGGAGAGAAACCTTAGATGTTCAACAAAGCTTAATACTTGTGGCTCTGTCTGCAAATGACAATTATACATAAATGAATAATACATCTTTTACAACCAATGCTAGCTTTTTGCTGATGTATTTGTTAACAAACAAATGAAAAGTTCAGGTTTTACTTGACTGCCAGACTGGCTGCATCTCTACTTTGGGATTTTTTTTTTTTTTTCATATCAAATAAAGCAATGGCCAAAAAAGGCTTAAATGGCCATATCTGATTCAGATGAGCCAACCATAGACTTAACTGTTGATGGTGAGGAAGAAAACTCCAGTGGATTCCATGTTACCTCACTGCCAACCTTAGATGATTTTTGAATCTCACCACTTATTTCAGGTATAACTTAGAGGGAATCTTGTTGGAAGGTATAAATGTGTGCAGAAGAAATGAGGTGATATTTCCCCCAACTCTAATGTTTCTTAAACACTCTGATCAGAGAATAAACTTCTATTTATTGATTTATTTATTCACATACATTTATACATGCCTGGCAAGTGCTAGGCACTCTGTAGGAATGAATAAGGTAAATTATAGTACCTCCGTCAACTAGAAAAAAAGATTGAAATGAACACCAGCTCAATTTACTTAGTGAGGTTCCCAATCTTAGTAAATGAAGAGTTGATGAATGTGTTTTATTTGAAAATAATCCTATTTTATTCTTAAGGAATGAAGACCTTCTCAAATGTATATCTCCAATTTGAAAATATGAACTTAATAAAAAATAAAAATATGACACTGCTTCACTTATGCTTAATTAGATTAATACTCTTACAGGAATTGAGTTTGATAGTTGCTATGCAGTTCTACTCCACCAGCTTTATTTATTCATCTGTGCTCAAGCCTGTCAGCACAGTACTTGAAATGAGTTTCTTGGTACTTGTAAATGTCTACCAACTTCCTTTAAGTTGAAGGACCTTACGAGTGCAGGAAGATTTTCATATCTACTATTTCAGATGTGGTCCCTTCAAGAGACATTTAATGCTATTTGGATTCTTTTCTTAAGGCTGTTTGTATCTTGTTTTTTTCTCCCAAAGGATCTTACCCTTGTATCCAAAAATTTCATCCTATCTTAAACCTCCGATCATGTATGCCTTTTCCTTTTTATTAAAATTTTTTTTTGTAACATTTTATGGAGATGGCTTTTTTTTTTTTTGATTTATTTTATTTATTTATTTATTTTTGGCTGTGTTGGGTCTTCGTTGCTGCACGTGGGCTTTCTCTAGTTGCGGCGAGCGGGGGCTACTCTTCGTTGCGGTGTGCGGGCTTCTCATTGCAGTGGCTTCTCATTGTGGAGCACGGGCTCTAGGCGCGTGGGCTTCAGTAGTTGCAGCACGCGGGCTCGGTAGTTGTGGCTCACGGGCTCTAGAGCACAGGATCCGTAGTTGTGGCACACGAGCTTAGTTGCTCCACGGCATGTGGGATCTTCCCAGACCAGGGCTTGAACCCATGTCCCCTGCATTGGCAGGCGGATTCTTAACCACTGCGCCACCGGGGAAGCCCTTATTAAAATTAATTATGTGATTGCTCCCAGGTGCAGATTTTGCTTAAATCTCTAATTCAAACTGAATCCTGAGAATTTGTTTCCTGCATGTTACACAATTTGGAAGCCCTTGTAACAACAAAACAAAGTGCTGTACACAAACGCTGTGGCAAAACAGATCAGTATTTTCTTGGTCTTTTTAATTAAATGATGAAAATATTTAAATCTACTACATGTAGGCTCCTTGCAAAACATAGTATTATTTAATGTTTAACTTAAGATGTATTTAAGTTCCAAAACTTTTAACCCACTTTTCTTTATCTCTTGACCATCACAGATAAGGATATTAGTCTTTTTGAGATTTGTGTCTCATTTCTATTCAAGAAGATAAAAGCAAAACATGTAAAATGATTATGAAGGATTTCAAAAATGCTTGAAGCATTTTGTGTTAGATGTGTGTTTAAGCAATTCATTTAAGGTTCCCTATTGAATAGTTCACACAAGAAAAGCCATGCCACTCACTTACTTAAACAAACATTACATGATTTTCTGACAAAGATTCTTCACACCTTTCAAAATTTGGTTTCTGAACAAATAGATGGTTTTTATTAAGCAGCTAAAGTAATTCATGAGATTCTTAAAATACATTTGACATTATAACAGGACTTGTTCCCGATACTAACATATTCAGTGTTATTACCCACATCACCAATAGACATGGTCAAATGTAATACTGGATAGGAACTCCTCAAGTGTCTATTATACAATTAGAAGTTCTTTCCTTGATTTATAAGGCCTAGCAATAGAGCAAGAATACTATATTATTAGAATTAGAAAGGGTTTTATATAAATTATAATCCAAATCTCTCCTGGTGCAGATAAGAAAATTGATGATTAGAGAGATTAATTGGAGAAAGAAACAAGATTAGAACTAAATTCTCCCCATTCCCAAATATATTTTTCATTTTGTAGAAAGTTAATATCATTTAGTGCTTAGGTTGGGAGTTAAAAATCCCATCCTTCTCGCAATTCAACATATAATTCAAGCATTTACATTTATGGGAGAGAGAGAGGGATACAGAAAGAAAGAGAGAGAGAGAGACGGAGACAGAGACAGAGACAGAGAAAGACTATCTGATTCTAATCTTTTTTGAGAACGCTTCAGGACCTCAAGATCAACAATAGAATTTCCTGATTAAAATGTATCTACCAACTAGAGATAGAGAAATGAATACACAATTACCTAAAACATGAGGGAAACAGACAGATAGTATAAAAGCACAGAATGATATGGAGGAGGTAATATTTAAGAGCTAAGCTGAAAGACGAGACCCATAATTTTAGATGGATTATTCTGAATTCCTGCTATGAGTGGTTTCTAAAGAGCAAGCTAATGTGTGCCTATGCAAATATTGACACCAACCACTGTCCCAAGGAGAACAATCCATAGACGTTTGTCATTCATTCTCAGTTAAATGCCCTTGGAATCTTAAATAAATAAATAAATAAATAAACAAACAATAAGCAAACATGCTTGAAGTGGTCCTAGGACATGTTACAGTGAGGTCAAGTAGAGGCTTTATACAATCTGCGGCCAAGGAATATGTCATGACTAAACATCACTGACGGTTTAAATTGTCATTGTATCCTGTTAAATGTAATTTGCGGATACCAAAAATACAGTTCTACCATTTATGATGGTTGTTCCTCTTAAAGCAGGGGCCTAAAATATTTTTAACTGGCCCTTTTCCCCTTAGTTCCTTAGACACTCTTATTTGCAAAAAATATATATACATTTGGATTAACACTCATTTGGAAGGTAACTTAAAAAAAGAACCCCTAAGTTACCTTTTGGCGGCGTCTGAATATTTGATCCGTTGAATCTGAATATTTGCCCACTCCTCTGCCAGTTCGTCAATTGCTGGCACTTTTACTTGGCATCATCATTATTTCTCCTATGACCTGCATTGTCAGAAGCGCAGCAAGCTGTTGGTTGGAGGCCTCTTTCCGGCAACAGTCAATAACGGCTAGACCAATTAAATCTAGGTAGGCAGCAAGTGCATTTTGCTTAGTTTAGTTGTGCTTGTTTTGTTTTTCTCTTATTCAGCAGTTTATGAGAAATGACATTTTCAGAGGAGGTGACAGTTATTTTTATGACATAACTTGCCTTTCAGCATAATTGAGCCTCCCAGGACCATCTGCCATCAGATTATGCCATTTAATGTGGCACTGGATACAAGAGTAACTTATGTCCACAAATAATTCTCTATTTGAGCTGCAGATTTCCAGTATCTTCCATCTAAGAGAATATAATTTCTATGATTCTTGTATTAGATAAGGTATTAGAGAGCTATGTCCTGTTAATACCGTCTGCTTGCACTTAGTATCAACATATGTCAATATATACACCTCATTTGATTCTATGTTTGAAAGTTTTAATTCTGTAGTACAAAATTATTGGTGCTAAATAGCCAAGCTAGTTTATGGCTAGGTTCCTCTCCTGGGTATCCGTGATATTGGTTTCTCGGATGCCATAACAATGTTTTGCAGTGATGAACCAACCGTGTTACCTGGGCTACTGCATATACTCTTTCACTCAACAAGTACCGTGGAGCCCTATGATGCAGTCACTGTTCTAGGTATTGGCAGCATAGCAATTAACAAGATAGATACAGTTTCTGCATTCATGGAGCTAATATTCAGCTCTGCTAAGATTTTACATCGACTGTTTCTATTCCTCTGGATGTGAAAACCTTATTTATTGCACCTAAGACATTTGTTTTAATCATTTTTATTGATGTTATGCATTTAGAAAGCCCCAGAAAAACATCACTTGATTGAACAGTACTGATGATAATTTAAGTTTGGAAATCTAAATACTTGCAATTCTGGATTTGCTATTAATCTAAATAATCCTTTTATCTTTAGTTTTCTGATTTGCAATTTGTGATTCCCTAAAATCAAAATAGTAATGATAAAAATAGTCCTTGATATTTTGAAACCGAAAAAAGAGAATTCAGTACTCTTAGAGAATTATCTGGACTCTATTATACAGGTTATGAGTTTAGAATCAATAACCATCAATTTGGAATCAATGTGTAACAGTTTAGCTTTTTTTTTCATATGAAAGGTATATTGTGTTCTTTCATATCAAGATGAGATGATTTATTTTGATTGCTTTCTCTGTTTATAACTAATGCCATCTTTGGAACTAAAAACACATGCACACAAATATAGATGCAAACACATATGATCCCTATGCCATTTTACACATACAAGAAAGTAAAGAAAGCACACAGCATGCAGACACACAATGATAGTGACACTTTAGATACTGGTTCTGGTGCTTCTTAAGTCAATATGAATGTGAAATCAATTAGTTGTGGCTTGGTTGCTATTTCCATGTTAATTTCATCAACTATTTTCCACAAAAATGACTGTACCTACTTTTAAAGTTATCAAAAGTTTCTTTTGGCTTTGTAAATTGAGAAAATGGTACATTCTGGTCTATATATTTACACAGAGAAACAAATTTGTAAAAAAAAAAAAGAAAGGAAAGAAAGTCTAGCCTTGTCAGACCCCTATTTTTGTCTTTTAGGGATCTCCATTGTTAAGACTCAGAGGCTTGGCATGGGTGATATTTTTTGATATGCCCTGTCTAACTTTCCAGTCTGCTTCCCTCTCCATTTCCTGCAAAATGACACTCTGGAGATGCCTCAGATACACCAAACTCTTTCAGGACTCTGTGTCCTTGAACATTTGTGTTCTTTGCCTAGACTCTCTTTCTCAGGCCTTAATTTCATTTTAGCTGCTGTCCTCTGCATGACTTCCTAAAACCCTGTGACTCTGAAGTTATGTTTTCTCTGCACATGCATGGAAGGATGTTTAGCTAGGCTGATGTCTACTCAATGAAGTTTTAACTAAATAAGACCTCATGAAATCTGTAAACAGAAATACCTGATTTTTCAGAAAACAGTATGCTTGCTTCTCCCAAATTTTGGAGGCCAATACATTGGAAAACATCAGAGTATTATTGAAAATTAGTAGTTCTCAGCCATAGGTTTAGATAGGTTGGGCTAGCCTGTTGTTGACTCCAGCCTGAAGATTTATTCCTCAGTTCTGCCAAGCCAGAGAAAGATCCTGTAGAATGTCTGCCTGGTAATGATTCTCATTAGATCCGTCTTTGCTTTCGTTTTTATGTTTCATCATAGGAAGGAGATATCACATCCATTTTAGGCAGAACCTCTGAAATGTATCTTGTTCCTCACAGGTAAACATTCTAACTAAGTCTCTTAAGACATGACCCCGGATGTGCTGATCGCTCAACCCATACCGCTTACCTTTTACCATATAGTCCCTGTCTTAGCTGTTGTACGTTCTACATACTCCAGATGGACTCTCTATTAGATCAGTTTCTAACAATTTATTCTACTATCTTTCCCCAAAGCTGATACTCTCAAGCTCAGATCATGTCACATTAATCTTACACCCCCTAGGATCTAATGCTGTGTCTGATTCAGTACTGAATTCTGACCGAATTCTCTAAACACATTTTTTGAATGAATATCCTACAGTCCTTTTTAATGAATGAATAATTGAATTCGAGAATATGAATATGGATGATTGATTTCTTTTCATATTATGTATTTAGAAATTCATCATTTTTTCTACTAGAATATAATTAATGAGGAATATGAAACAGAGAAACAAAGTCTTATATGTATTTTAGCAATATAAGAGCACTACTGAGTAGATACAACACCTTTGAAAATTTTGACACTATTTACTCTATTCCTTTTTCAATAGACAGTGCCCTAATTTTGGAAATATTTCAAAAGGCATATGCTAATTTTCAAGTATAATTTCCCATGTTATTTTTAATTATATGCAAGGCTGGGGATAACGTGTTGAAGCTTTAACATTGCAAATATTCGGAGTAGAGTAAATAAGATATGTAGATGGATTAGTTTAGGAATCACATTATTTTAAAAGTGTACATTTTACCTCAGATGATATTTTAGCAATACCACCTTAACAGTGTCACAATTGTTGATGCAAAGTTAAATCATACATAAAATGGAGTTGGATCTATCACAATATTTTCAAATTGTTGGCTTCAATTGATTAAGCCTATAAAATCAATTTAATGACTCTATACTAATGCACTTTTGATAAACTAGAAATGACAAGAAGTAAGCTTAAAATAACAGTGCATTGCACATTACATTATGAAATTTTGTTCTGAGTGTGTGTGTGTGTGCTATACATCTAAATTTTACTGTGGTTTCTGATCAAACGAGTCTGAAGACTCTTGATTCAGAGGGGCTCTAAAATCCTTTCAAAACAGGAGTCCAGAATTTATGAAGAGTATGTTGTTATTAAGTAGTTTGCAAGAATCTTCCAAAACACATACTTTCCCACAGCATGCCTTTGCTTTCCTATCAGGAAGATGAGATTTGTTGATGTGAAGTTGTTGACTACCAACAAATATTACAGGTATTTAGTTTGATGTGATAGTGCTGATAGGTTATATCGACCTATCAATAACTTACCTAAGTCCCGTTTTGATCAAGTATGTATGTATTGCTAAAATTTAGGAGACACATACTAAAAAGAAGATTGAGTGTTGTGGTTCATTAACTGGAAAAAACAGAAACATATGCAACCAAGAGTTTTGATGTTTTATCACCATTAGTTGAATACTATTAATTAATTTTGGAAAAATTGAATATTTTTAAATGAGAAAGGAAACTGAAATGTATTTCACTACTTTCATTTTACAAATCATTTTGTATATTTTGTTTTTCAGTACTTCCACACATACAACCCTTAACACAGAGGAGGTTCAGTAACTCTGATTGAAGGAATCAGGTTGCTCTAGAAAGACAATGCTAGTGGCAGAAACAGAAATAGACCTGGATAAAAAGCACTGCTAAATAGGCAGAAGAGAATCAGACTAGAGCAATAGAAGATATACTGTAACAGCTTACTATTCACGTCAGTCTCTGATCGGAATTCAGGACAATTATTAAAAAATGAAACTTGAGCTATACTCTTTTCATCTCTTGTATTGACATTACATTGACTCCCACCTTGTTTCAACTCTCCGATTCTTTACTGGTTAATTAGTTTCCTTAACCTCTCCTTGTTGGTGTGTAATATATTTACATAAGTATAGATTTATTATTATCATCTTGCCCAGGTCTAAAAGAGGGTTTAAGGTAGAGCGATGTTGAATTCATGAATGGATCCCACAATTTATACCAGTTTAAAAACAAACTACAATAACTAGCCCTACTTGAGAAGAATATTAGGTATCTGTCTCCAAAGAAGTTTCTTGTGGATGTGTAGGCACTTGATGAATTATTTCCTATCTAAGTCTGCTACTCATTTCTTCCATTTTCAAAGAGTAGTTCGTGTTCCATAGATAGAAAAGAACTCAGGCATGGTTTTTTTTTTCAGCCTATGAAAATCTGATAATAAAATTTATTCCTTGATCCATGTGAAAAAGGAAAGTACTTAATTCATGTACAAGGACTATATACCAATATGCGCTTTTAGCCTATTTGACTTGTTATTGTGTCAATACCGTGACAATGGAATTAACAGCAATTTTAAATGTCACTGCAGATAAATGTTTATATTCATTTTATAATGTCAAGAAATACCTTTTAAATCTACTTATATTTCAAGTGAGATTTATATTTGCCTTTCACCTTAGCATCTCTTAAAATTTTTATAGTATATTATCTTTAAGCAGATTGACACTGCAGCAGAATAAGAACATTTCATTGTGTGAGTGTATTTATTATGTACACAGGAATTTTTCAAATATATGTCAGTTTCACCTGCAAGTAATTGATATGTTTTCCTGTAAGACTATAATTTTGTCTATTCTATTAATCCTTTTTCATGGAGTGTGAATAAAACTCATCTTTATTCAAAAAAACAAATTAGTAAAGTTATTTTTATGTACATAAAAGACAACCAAACTAGCTTTGAATTTCATTGCCTTTGGCAAAACATTCATTTATTTTAAGCTTATTCAGTTACAGAACATTGGATTCAAATGACTACATTTTAAAGTTAGTTTAATCTTGATGAAACTGGCAATATCAGTTTCCATTATAACTAGGGGACCACTCATAGAAAACACAGGGAAGAAACTCTATTATTCCATCTTTTCTGAGGTACAAAGTCACCCTACCCATACATAAAAACATTAATTGCTCTAGCCATAAATTATTTATTTAGCAACTTTCCCTCTTAGAACATGAAACAATTTATAGTACAAAAGGAATGTTATTATTAATATTTTTCTATATTATGTGATAAATTTTTTAAGAGAAAAAGATTATTTTACTGTATTAAGTCACATATACTAATTAAGAACTAATTCTTTAAGGCTGTGAGCAGGAAGATATGGGATTACAAAAAGGTATCTAATGCAAGACAATCTAGTCTTTATATTACATAAAAATATCTTCATTGTCATGTCACCTTTAGTTCAACTATTTAACCTTGAGTCTTTTATTTGTATACATGATTTTCTACTAGAATGTTTTGATGTCTTGGTGTAGTACACATATAAACAAGTAACCCTCTTTGTTTATCTAGGAATTTATTAGCAATGGACTAAAAATAGATTTTGTATCAGCAGAAAGTATTTAATTTTCTTCATCTATTTTTTTTTTGCTACTCTGTGTTTAGGTTTATTTCCTGTTTAAATCATTATCATTGTGTTAGAATTCAAAAATTATTATTTTAATTCAAAATTAAGTATTTCTTATGGAGTAATATAGTATTTTAAATTCCTATAAGGGTATAGTCACCTTCCTTAGTGACATATTTTGGAGATTAAGTTGCCCCTCTGTTCCTTGGCATTACATTCTTAGAAACAAACAAAAGAAAAAAATCTGTTTACATTTTAAAGTCACAAAAAAATTAGAAGAAAAAAATCCAAGCAAGTTTGTGTCAAAAATAAATATATATGTATATATATCAATATATGTACATATATATTCAGTATATAATAACATTCACACACATATACATATATATTTTTAAATGAATACCTGTATTAAATATCAGTTTATTTTACTTTGGGCATTTGTGTTCAGGATCAAAAAGAATATAATGAAAGATCTACAGTGTGTCGTGTCAGTTTTACCAACCAGTTATGTTTAAAGATAATAGCCACATTTCTTTGAATTGAAACAGTGGAAGGAAGCTGAATAAAGATAGGCTAAGAAGAGGTAAGCTTTTGGGTATACACAGGGGTGTAATAGAGGGAAGTTTTGTGTCAGTTTCAATTTAAGAAATCACGAATCAAATAATACCTCACTTTACAATGCAGAGGAGATGGGAAGGCAAGCTGGATTCCCACAACGGAATGGAATAATCAGTGGAAGCAATTAACAAGTGTTTCTGGCAGTTTGAAATGTTACTTCATTTACTGGAAGTGCAAAGACATGGATCTGTTTCTTCCTCTTTCTCTGGCCTACAGTTATTTATGTTTATAAAATAGTATATAATAGTACATCAAAGATGGGGAATGATGATTTAAGCACCATAAACAGATATCATCAAATATTTGGGTTATGAGATTAAAAGCTGTTTTGTCTATTGTAGATCACATGCTTCTACACATAATAGTTCATCTAGAATCTTTGAAAATATAGTGGTATTTAGGTGAAACCTAACTAAAAGGCAGTATTAACAATGATGATAATAATGATGACGATAAAAATAGTTCACAAAAATTATCACTTATATAAATAAGCAATTCCCAAATAAATATGCTATTTGATGTTGTCTTTGACCAATTTTTTTTACCACTCATAAAAATTGTATTTATACATATTTGTGATACTTTATTACCATAGAAAGTGTCTTTCTTATTTTTCTTCTCTGGATTCCCACTCTTGATATTTAATTTGCACTTATGGGAGTGGGGTGGCAGGCTGAGTCTGTCTTCTTCTAATGACCCTGTGTAAGGGTACACCATGGAACGTGGCTATACCCAGGTGTTCTATCAACATTCTCCCAGCTGGAATATCCATGTGGTTGGCCTGTTTGTAAGAGTGGTTCTGACTTGTTAGTCTTTGCAACAATATCAGATGTAGGTTCTTCCTGAGCCATGCTTGAGCTTGCTAGTTCACACAGGGTAACTAGGGGTTTTCAGGCTTGAAGGTAGGGAACCAGTAAAAGTCACATTCCTTTATTAAACTACTTCTGCCAGAATGTCCCTGATGGACATGAGTTTTGGAAGTATTCACTCATTAACTCCTTCACTCATATGGCATGCATTTACTAACTGCTTTTTATATATCACATACATACTGTTCTTAGCCTTGGGGATACAAAGGAGAGCAGTTGAAAGAAACAGGCACTGATATGTGAACAGATGATAAGTTCAGCCACTATGAATGTCAATATAATAGGCAAAAATGACATTTTTATTTGAACCGCCAATATACTCTTAGTTGCATACAACAGACTCCATTTTAGTTGGCTTAAGCAAAAAATGACTTTCTTAAAGGGCCTTAGCTTGTTTGGAGAATCCCCGGGAGAGCCAGAGACAACCTGCAGAGGCTCTTCAGCAGGACCAATGGGGGCCCTCCCTCTGGACTGCCTCCTACAGGATCCAACTGCTTCCAGCCCCACACCTGTCCTTCTCAGTAAGGAATGGGTACATAGATGCTCTACAGGGACTTTTACTCTTGCTTCTCCTGAATTATGGAGGCTGCTCTGACATACTGATACCCTTCCTAGTATATTTATTTCATGAAAATTGTCTTTATTTATAGGGTTCTTCTCTGGCTTAAAGTCTCAAGCCAGTGGGTCTGCTTAGGAGTCACTAGGTAATCTGCTTATTCCCAGTAACCAGAGAAGTCTTAAGTCACTGCGTATAAAACATATTGATGGTTCTTCCACCACACCATTGATTAACTTATGACATAAATCAGTGATGATTTATTAAATGTCCTCTATGTTCCAGGTGATCTGCTAGCTACTAGCTTTATTACCAAGTGTACCCTCCACATTACCAAGATACTCATATATCGTAAGATGTTGTATTCAATTTGCTGTTGAAGTCCATTCAGTCATGATTTCACTTATTCTTGTTAAGGCCTCCAACAGGGAATTTATTTTCAAGATGTTCTCCTCTTTTTCAAACCTTCTCTATTCACAGATGCTCAGACTCCCACCTTAAGTTGATCTGAATTTTTTCTTCTAAGGTCCTGTAATCTAGTATGTATCTGTCTTTAATAGTTCAATAATTCAATAAGACTGTTCTCTTCAAAGGTTTCAATCCACTGATTTAACCTTATTTATTGACCATTTATTATGTGTCAGTCACTATTCTAGGTACTGAGAATATGAAAGTGCAAAAAAAAAAAAGGGAAAGAAAAAAATCCTGCTCTCAGAGAGCTTACATCCTCATACTAATGATTATGTAACACAATGATTTAAATTAATCTTCCATGAATTTTTACAGCTTTTCTCATGTTTTTGCTCAACTTTCACATGACTCCTCCTTTCTAAATTGTCTTTTTATTTATTCTGTTGTAATAGCACAGTACTATCTTAGGACCTCCAAGTTGGTCTTTCTAAAGTTCAAAATCTTCAGGATTCTATTCTCAGTCATTTTGCCTTTTCCTCCACACTTCTCCCTTGTGTACTTCATCTCAGATAGACTTGCCAAACAAATTTTAGAGGATCATTCATAAATATATATTTATTTCCAGCCTTTCTATATTTATAAATAGTGGTTAGATGTATCTAATTTCATGTTCCATCCGAAACCTAACATATCGAAGCTTGAAGTTATTAGCTCTGTTCCTGAAATAGCTCCTTTATTCTTTAAACTTAGAATTATGTTCCAACCTTCTTTTCCATTCCTACACCATCGACTCTTCATCCTCTCAGACCATCTAATTCATCATTACATCCTGATGATGCTTTCTTTACAATGTCTTATATTTGCTACTCCCTTCTAGATCTACAGGGTTTGTGGTCCAGAAGAGGGAAAATTGGAAGAAAATATTAGATAGAAAATAATGTTTGAGCTGGTTTTTGAAATACAATCAAGAATTCAGTATTTAGATATATTGCTTGGATAGGCTAGAATGAACGAACATATAGACCTGGATATATAATGTCTCAGCCACTATGGAACTATTTTTCTCAATCATGCTATAGTTGTGTGCTATCCAAGTGGATAGGTGACACTTCTCCCTGGGTAATTCAGAGACTCAGGCCCATCCCTCAGGTCTATACTATCTGAATCTGAGTGACAGAAGAGGACAAACCATTTCCTCAAAAAAAGTCTTGACACAGAAATGGCCCTTATCATCTGTGCTCTCATTTCCTTGACTAGATTCAGGAATGTGTCTACATATAATTGCAAGAAAATCTGGGCAATATAGTCTCAAAAAAAAAAAAGATTTACAATTGTAAATACCAGCTTAGCAGCCTACTCTACGATGGAAATGGAAAGAGGCATTCCAAGGTAGAAAGAAATGTGTTCAAATGGAAAAAGAAATTCTAGCACAGGAGGGAAATAAGAGCATGGTCAGCGTTGTTAGAATGTTTATGGGTGGTTGCTGATCGAGAAAGTTTCGGGAACTGAGAAGGTACCACAGGAGAAGATGTTACTGTACTGAGAGAAGACGGACTCGTGAACCAGGACTTTAATCGTTATGCTGAGGAGTGTGAAATTCATCTCTAAATGTTAGAAGCACACTAAAGATGTTTCAGGGAAGAAGAAGCATCCTTAATTTGTGCTGTAGAAAAACAATTTTGTGGTATCTATAGGATGACCTGGTTTAAGAATAAGACACTAGTTCAAGACACAATTCTTCTCCTTCTAGCTTGGGAATTTTTTGAAGGCAATTTTTTTTTCATTTTATCTTTGTTTCTAACATGGAACTTAGCATAATAACAGTTATGAGCTGAATTATGTACCCCCCCAAAACTGATATGTTGAAGCCCTAGGCCCCAATACCTCAGAATCTAACTATAGTTGGAGATTAGGCTTTAAAGGAGGTAATTAAGTTAAAATAGGGTTTTTAGTGTGGGCCATCATCCAATATGGTTGGTGTCCTCATAAGAAGAGGAGACAAGGGCACAGACAGCAGCGAGGAAAGACCATGTGAAGAGAAAGGGAGGAGGGGGCCGTCTGCAACTCCAGGAGCGAGGCCTCAGAAGGAAACCTGCAAACACTTTGACCTCTGGCTTCCAGCCTCCAGAACTGTGAGAAAATACATTTCTGTTAAGCTACCCAGTCGGAGATATTTGTGATGACAGCCCTAGCAAACTAATACTGTGGCATTCACTTATTAGGAGTTCAACAAATATTAATTAAATTTAACCTAAATCCATTCTGCTAACTAGCCTTTCCTCTGCTCCACCCCAAGTCCATCATCAACTACCCTAACTCTCCTATCTGATTATCAAATTATCTCCTGGTCTCAATGTCAAATTAGTATTAGGTTCTGAATGAGGTCAAACACTGGGAAATAATTTGTAGTTTAGGAAAATTAAGTGTTAGTAATTAAGGGGCTCACACCTTAACTAATTACTTGTATAACCATCCGATTCTTTTTTCAGCATGGTTCCGTAAACACTCTAACACTCATGCGTGCACAATGAAATTAGAACATATTCCCCAAACCTCTGTGGTGTCACAGAAAGATTTTTGAGCCACTGCACCTAGTTTATAGTTAGCCTCTATCACTTAATGGTTACAAGTTTGAGAGCAATTTAGTTAGCCTTTGGAAGCATCTATTTTCTTTTTCAAAATATGGGAAAAATTTCATTACTTCACAGGGTTGGTAATAGGATTAAATAAAACAGGTCATTGGAAGTTTCTAGCACAGTGCCTGTTGTGTGGGAAACTGTCCTGTAGGTACCATTTTCTCACTGAATTGTACCAAACTGGTTTTAAACATTACTCAATAAGAATTGTTAGAAAGTAGATTTCACTATAAAATAAAAGTGAAGAAGTACCTCGCATACATAGAAAGCCTTAAAACAGGTTTAATTCATTACTATGAACATACCAGGAGAAATAGATATATAAATAAATTTATTGACATTGAAAAAACAGTTTTACAACATTTAGTATTTCTCCATATATTATTTATAAATATAGACTTACTACATTTCTTGTAGTTGAAAGCACTGAGTTATTATAAAATAGAAAAATTTTAAATGTACATTAAAATAGTTAGAAACCAAGAGAGAAAACAATAATTACTCAATGTGACTGCCTTAGTAGAGTTTAATCCCTAGAGGGTCTCCATTTATATTTTGGGTGTTGAGTCTATTTGTTAATCTTATATTCACTTCTGGCTCTCCATCTGTTTCGCTTTGGTTTTTAATACCCTGAATGATAAAAAAAAAAAAATCAAAGGTTCTTCATTCCAGTTATATTAAGAATTAAATAGTGTCTTGCTTCTTCATAGGTATGTGGTATGAATTAAATAGGGTGATAGAGTGATATATTTCCACCTGAGGAGCTCAAAGTATATCAGTGGTAATCAACTACACAAGGTCATAGAATGGGTAAAGGTGAAACTTGCCAAGACACGTGAGTAATGTTTCCTCAGCCTCAGAGTCTTAGCATGATGCACTCTTGTTTAGAAACCGGTGTTTGGAGATGGCAGCTGTGGGTTAGAATCTAGAATCAAAGACCCCAGAGTTGTATGACCACAGCTTATCCACTTAAGTCATGTGAATGTCAGTTTGTTTACCCATCTGGAAATGGCAATGTTGCACACCTCATGCTGCAAAAACTGTATATGAGTCAATGTGTGTATGTGTTTAATGTTACAGCTGCCACAGAAGAAGTGCCTAATAAACTGAGTCTTCTATAACATGCCAGGGATTAAGTACTATTTTTCTCCATAGAGCACAAGTAATATCTGTTCAATTTTCAGCGAAATTATGTTTTTAAAACACCTGATCTTTTGATTTTACAACTGATTTATTGCATAGATTCTGTGCAGCCTTTGTTTACTAAAACAAACAAAAGTGTTTTAAAAAAGTCTACATTCTCTACGTCTGCAACTTTATTCCTGTCCTGGCTCATTTGCAGATGTAGAGGATGGACTTGTGGACACAGGCAGGGGGAGGGGTGGGCTGGGACGAGGTGAGAGAGTGGCATGGACATGTGTGCACTACCAAATGTAAGGTAGATGGCTGGTGGAGGGCGGCCGCGTGGCGCAGGGAGATCAGCTCGGTGCTTTGTGACCACCTGGAGGGGTGGGATAGGGAGGGTGGGAGGGAGACGTGGGATGGAGGAGATATGGGGATATATATATATGTATAGCTGATTCACTTTGTTGTAGAGCAGAAACTAACACACCATTGTGGTGCAATTGTGCTCCAATAAAGATGTTAAAAATAAATAAATAAAACAGTGAAGGTGGGGGAAAAAAAAAGTCTTACATCATTTTTGCCTCCCTAGTTATTTTTGCCCCTCCACATAGGGATTCTAAATACTTGAAGTCATTGATTTTCAATAAAATTGTGTGAGAAATAAATGACACAAATATTGAGTTTTTAATAAGAAACATTCATATCAAAAATATTTGTAAAATAAGGGTTCATTTGGAATGAGATCTATTACTAAATGACTGCTGAATCAGTTGATACTAGTATTGGCATAAACATTTCATACATTAGCTTTTATTTAAAATTATAGTAAAACATTTGTTATACAATGACACTCATCTAGGGTTATCTAATGGTACCATTTCCTTTAATATTTGGATGAATATTACAGTTACTGCAAAAATACCCCATCATGTTAAAGTTTACTCAAAATGCAGTCCCAAATAGCTCAATCTTTCTTCAGCATATCACTCTGGTAGAAAAACATAAAAGCTACATCTCCTTTTGTCTCCCACTTGTAGTTATGAAATTCATAAGACATTTCACAACCAGGGAAGAAAAAGGGCAAACATAACAAAATACCAAAAGTCATTCAGCTTAGACCTGGCTGGTGATAATTATTAATCATTTATCTTAGAAATTTCTGTGGTTGAACTAAATAAGTATACCAAATTAATGATTCAGGAAATAAGTGCTTCTCTTACAACCTGTGGAAACAGAATACATAGTGGGTTCATCTCTCTAAAATGAGGGAGTGCTGTTATTCCCTCTGTCTCTACTCACCTCTTTTCTTAAATAGTAATTTAAAGGGTGTGATAATTTATTTGATCCACCTTCTCCTTAAGTTGTGACCCTCTGGATAGGAGAGGTGCTGGGAAGCAAAAGCGTGGCTTTTCTGCCTTTCAGAGAGGCAGGCTTCCACAGGAACTTTGAATCAAAACTGGGGTGGGTCAGAGACTGCAAAGGAGAATATCACAGTCTCCCTTGAGGAGAGAGATCGGATAAGAACACATTCAGAGAAAGGAAGCAGAGCTGTCAGCAAAGCAATGGAAGAGCATTTGTGTTATTTTACGCTCCCTCCAGAACATCAATATTTTATAAGCTTCTCCCTTGAGAAATGATAGAAGATTCTATCTCCACTAAGTAAAAACGTGTGTAGCTCCCTTTGAGGGATTGCTTGTTACCAGCTAGATGGTGGGAAAATTACTAATGCTTGCACTTTTCAAGGAAATTCTCTCTTATTACTTTCCTTGCTTTTTCCCCCCTACATCTGAGAAAAACAATCAAAAGTAAGGCAACAAATGAAGTATCAAATAATATATTTTTTTCTGTGGTCCATTATGCTTATAAAAGTTCTGCATCACAAAACATTGGGTAAAAAACAATTTGATAGTTTTCTAATTAGAAAAGTGGCAACTTTCAATGAATGAATTTGCACCTCTAAAGAAATACTAAATATTGTGTTACTGCGTACTGACATTTTTATTCCTGAAAGAGTAGGATTGGTTAAATAGCGGCAATAGATTTGTGTCATGACCTTGTACAACCAATACTAAGCACTTCTGAAGAATTAACAAATATTATTCATATACTTCCTAAAAATAATGGGGCAGTGATAGTAAGTGTGAGAGGAACAACAGTAAAAGAAACAAGAGGAAGGAAATAGAAAAGAGCTAACCGGCAAAGGTCTAGATCTTGGGATTACTAATTAAAACCATATTGAGTCATATTATCATTTGGCAATCTAATGATGAACAAGGCATTTTACTTTAGATAAACAGGGGAGGGAAGGAAGATAACTTCATATGTTCAAATTTATAAGAAATGTTGTGTGTTGGTTATTTTCTTAAAGTGGAGGTAGCCAAAAACAAACATGTAAGGATTTTACAATGTTATAAAATATTAGACAAAATAAGCCTACTTTTCTTTTAATGGAAATTGTGTTATTTGACCATTTGTGGTGGAACATGGTCAAAATTTTATGATTTTAAAGTTAGATGGGGCCTTCTTGAGAAATTTACAAACAAGGAAAAATATTAAGGATACTAGAACATCTGTTTAATATTCATAAAGGTATTTAAACTGTTATTTTTTATGAAAATCGTCCTTTGAAAATGTGTCTGTTGTTATGTAGATGTTCAAAGGTGAGGGTTATATTCCATAGAACAACACTGAACAATTTTTTGAAGTTTTGATTCTAGTACATTTTTCTTTAACTTACATGATTTGAGAAAATCAAAAGGAAATGGAAGAGAAAATGCATGGAACTGAGGAATAGTTTTGCCAAGTGATATGCCATGATTTTTTTTAAAAAACAGTTTCTTGCTGAATTATTGTATGAAAATTAAAGAGAAATTCAAAATCAAAAATCTCAGGCCCACTATAGTCATTTGTTTTAGTGATACTCTTCTCCAATTTTTTCCTCTATATTTTTCTGTCCACAAAAAGAAATCAGTGCCAGGAAAAAGGTCATCTGGTAAATTCCTAGAACTGGTTGATCTGATCCGCATGATGAGTGAACATATGTGCTAAAAGTACCCTTTTTCCTCAAGGTACGTTTCTTCTGTCACAATTAAAATGTGGAATGATTAGTTTTACTACAAAAAAAAAAATAACACCATTCATTCAAGACTCTTTGTATTCTGCTGTAAACATTTCAGTTTTATCTCCATAAACTACTTTTCGATATAGTTTAGATGTTTTACAGTAAATAGAGGACTTGTCAACTGGGGAAAAAAAAACAAAAACAAAAAAACACAACATGAGAGCTGTTGAGTTCAGTTTTGTTTGGGGCTTACTGAGGACTGTAGCCAGGGAAACAGCCTCTCAGAGAGCTCTGAGGAACTGGTACAAAGAGGTCGGGGGAGGTCAGCACATTTGTGATTTTGGTGAAGGGGTACATGCAGTCAAGCCCACATCTCCATAGACGGCTGCTGCTAGTCACGAGGAGCAGATGTCTCCGTCAATGATTTCAGTGCGTTTCTAGCTATGAGAAGGTGCAAGAAATTGGCTTCATCAAATTTTGTCCTAAAAATACCTAACTATCTGCAGGCCCGTTCTGCCAGTTTTTTCCAGAGTACAGAGTGCCTCATTCCTGATCTCCACCCTGGACTTCTTTCAGGGGGTGTTGAAGGTCAGTGGCTGCAGGGCTAGTGACTTCATTTTTGTAGAACCAGATGGCCAGCAACATTCTTTAGCTGGTAGACCATTTACTCTTCCTGACATATACCCTATATTTTTCTAATTATCGCATCTTTATTCTTGCTCAAGATATCTTTCTCCATCATAATTCCATATTGAAGTTTATGAATACTTCAAGCCTCATCATAATTTTATTTCTTCTCTGAATACTGTTCAAGTGAAATTAGTCAGAATTCATCTTTAGTTTCTCTTTGTACATTATTTATACTTATCACAGTATGCTTTGTATTATACTGTCAGCTTCATATACATAAATTTGCCCAAACAGGCCAGGATGGTAATATGCATCAGAATATAAGTATATAATAAATTTTATTGTTATGATTTTTTAATTTGATTTACTTGAAGTTGTTTCTAGGAATTTGCTACCACAGATTAATCGGGAACCATCCTCTAAGCCTAGATGGTGCCTCATATACTTTGGCTCCTTAAGCTCAATGCCAAGTCTAAGGTTCCTTAGTTGGTTCCATAGATTAATTTTAATAATTTAATTTTTAAAATCAATTCTTAAGCTCAGTTTCTCTTCTATTATCAGTTGCATTTGCAGTAGCAACGCAGAAGGACTATGTTCAGATTTTGTCCTGTTCTCAGTATGTGCTTACCTAAGAAAAAGGCATAATTATTCTCACTCAGGCATAGAACTCAGTAGAAAGAATAAAGTGGAAATGTTCCTGTGGAGAAAATTGGCAGAATTGGAATTTTAAGTGATGTCATTGTACTTCTAATGTGTAACCAATTTTACCAACTACTCGTATCAGTTCTTTTCAAAAAATTTCACCAAGTACTAGTCATCACAGAGTGAATACGTGTAGGACTCTGGTGAAGACAGAAAGTCATAGCATTCTTATTATATTTGGAAATTTTCTTGAACTCTAGGTTTAACATAATGTATCATATATGTTTTAATAAAACAATACATTCCTCTCCAGTTCCCAAATATTTCTTAAAGTAAAATAGATTGTGCAATATGATGTACTATGTTTATTCTATCTGCCCTGGCTGTCTGTAGAGATTTTTCCTTGTAAAATGAGGAAATTGGATACTTTCTAAGATACTTTTTTCTCTACTGTGTAATTATTCTAAATCCTTGGGTAACTCTGCCGAATTCAGTATAAATATAACAAGTTCAAGATCATTTTTAGTGAATGTACCAAAACATTTGTAATGACATTTAACTTCTTTTTCTGGCTGAATATAAACTTGAATATTACATGAAAATAATTAAAAGCCTACCAAGTGTTTTCATTGCTGTAGTTTTGCTATAATTTAACCTTCCAATTAATAACTACTTTTTTCTGAGCTCTATTTTAAGCATTTCAAGCACTATCTCATTTAATTACTTTACCAGTTTGTTGAGATAGAACTTATGGTAAGAATCTCTGTTGTCGGAATCAGCAAGAAGAGGTTTAAAAGGACTGAATAACTCGATGAGAACACAGACTTAGGAGAATTTTCATAAGAACCCACACTCTTAGAAGCTCTGAAAAAAATGTTTCCAGCTTATCATTCTATAGAGTTGGGGAATCCACAATATTAAAAGTCATATTGGTATTTATTTTAGTTTTGTTTGAAAATGTTACAATAAAAATTCTATATATTGCTTTAAAACAGAAATGATGAAGATGCTATCAGGAGTTAGAGAGCAAATACAGACAACAGTTCGTAGATTTCCTGGGAATGTACTTAGGACTCAATTGATTGGCTAATTAATCCTTCAGCGTGACCTACAATTGGGATGGTTTTGAGTTTTATGGTTTTAAGTTACAATGAATCTTATTTATAAGTGTGAGTGTGTGTGTACGTGCAAGTGTGTGTATGTGTGTATGTGTGTGTGTGCGTGTGTCTATGTGGATCATTAGTATATTGTGATACAGTTGATGAAAAGATTGAAAATGCAAGAAAACCCTTGTTTCTCTTTAAAACTTTTATTTTGTTAAAAATAATACTAACATATACTTATGAATGAATGGATGAATGAAATAAAGATGGAATGACAAAATATAGGAAGAAAGCAAAAAGGATAAAACGTCTAATGATTTTTCAAATGTTCTCAAGTTGTTCTTCACCAGACTCATAACACCTTGTCCTGAGAATGGTAACATGGCTAATAATTATAAAGCTGTTACTACTGCCAAGTGCAGTTCTAACTTATTACTGTGAATTATCTAATTTAATTCCCACAAACATTATGATTCTGGCCTATTTATTTTGTGTTATTAAATATCGGAGAAGTGAGGCACAAAGAGGCCATGTAAACCTGGCCAAGGTCACACAGAGAAGGAGGGAGCTGGAATTTGAACAGACATGGTCTGAATTCAGAGCAAACAAAGCTCGTCACCACCGTGATGTATTGTCTAATATTTGATTAAAATGATTGGGTAGGACATGGGTAGGTTTTTCAAAAATCAATACAAAAAAAGAGAACTATTATAATTATGATTGTATCCAATTTGGGTTTTCAGCTATTTGGCATAAAGTCTATCCACAGCAAAATGTGCTATTTGGAGGAAAATGCTTGTAAATAGCAGCCTAAAACCATCTGTTTTATCAAACTATTTAAAAATAAATATAAAAATAAGCCAATTATTTCTTTACAGTGTAAAATACCAGAATTCAAAATATTTGTACTTAAGCTAAATTTCAAGCTAAATATGAGGGACTGCATCAATTTTTCTTTTTATCAGTGTACTATAGTAATGTATCATGTAACATGTAACAGCTAAGGTGTAAGAATTAAATTGCAATAGCAAAAGTCAATTTTATACTCCATCTCCAAATTGCTACACACCAAAAACAACTATTTTAAATTCTTTTAACTATTTATTCTATATATTGATTTATCAGATCTATCCACTGACTTGTCAGTTTTACTTATCAACCTTTTGTGTTAAATGGAGATGTTAGTTACCTTAGCATATATATCTCTGGCTCCCATATACTCCTTATACATTTTTGGTTAAATCATTATTCAAAATTTTAATTTAGATGATTATAGAAATGTTTTCACTGTTGAGATTGTAGTATACATTATCATTTTGGTTTAGAGATTTTTTGAAATTTCATTTTTTTTCTGGAGTTAATATTTGCCTTATATTTTGTTTTTAATCTACTTTTTTTTATCCTAAGGCTAAGTCCTTCATACTCTCCAGTTACTAAGGGACATGTCAAAAGAATTTTCTAGACAGTTGAATTTCTCAGATGATCTGCATTGTCCAGTTCTCAAGTCTGTGTGTCACGTGACCCTCTTTCCCATGCTCTTTTACTTCCTCCTCCATCCAGGACCAGGATGGATTGATGAATCTGCCCACTACGTGTTATAGTCCTGGGGTCCTGATTTGCTGAGAATCCCTCTGCTTCTTTCTTAATGCTTTTTCTAGTGTCTGGAACTCATGTGTGATATACTTCTTTATTTCGATGGAGCAGAACTTGTAATATTTTTCTTAGTAAATGAACAAAGAGATTATTTGAAACTCTGTAGCTAGCTCTGAAAGTCTTTGTTCTTTCTTTCACATTTACATCAGAGTGGCTGATGGAAAAGCATATGACTTCCTATTCCAGATTTTCTGGATGAGAACTAATATTTTTTTTTCTCAGAATTGCCTTTCAGAATCTTCCTTTTTGTCAATAAAGTTCTGAAATTTCAGAGTAATAAGACTAGGCAGGGGATTTTTAATCTTCAATTCTAAAAAAAAATATATTTTTTAGAACTGTGTTTCATCTTTTTTCTCTTACTATAACTCTTATTATTTGGTCCTTTTTGCAGTCCTCCTGGGTTGATCTTCAAAATCTCTTGCCTATTATAATCTTCATTTTTTTTCTCTAATGTCATCTTCCAATTCCTTTACTGATTTTCATATTTCTGTTATTATTTTAAAATTTTAAGACAATTTTTGATCCTGTGTTTTCTACATCTTACTACTTTTATTTTATGATTGTGATATCTTTGCACATATCTTTGAGTGTAGTATTTATAATTTTTTTGATTCTTCTATTCTCAGTATTGTTGGTATTGTTTCTGCATTGTAATTTGTGTTTATTTTGGTTATTGTCTTTCATGATGGAAATTTTCAAAAATATCTGGTGATATTTGTGTATTTTGATTTAGACTTCCTAAAATTCTTATTACAAGCTCTGATGTTGTGTATATGTGTGAGTGTGTACCTGGATGTATATGGATATTATTGGGAGTAAGGAAGGGTAGTAAATTGGTGGAATATCCTATAGGGTGACCAGGTGGCAAGCTGTGCTTTTTGTTGGAAACCCCCAATTTTCACTATCGGTGGCTTTTCCTCACAGGTGTTTGAGCTTCTATATTAAAGGATCATTCAATGGCCAGCTTAGTAGGTAGAAGTCTGCTTATAGGATTTCCAGAGCCAAACTGGAGAAAGGGGCTAGGGTTCCATTCTTCATTATATAGACTTCCATTCAGTCTCTCTGTTTTCATTTAGAATATCACTGCTCCCTTTATCTGTGCTTGATGTTTCCAAGTCCAAAGTTTTTCTCATTCAATTCTCCGTCTTCTGGATAACTTCGTCCTCTTCTAGAGACAGGATAAGGGAAGGGTAGCGGTGCTAGTGAAGATTTGAGGTCTAACTGCTTCATGATGTAACTTTCACACCAACGCCTTGTTTTAGACTTACATACTCTTCCCACCAACCTCCTGACTTCTGCTTCAGAGGGTACCTGATTCTTGAGCTTTCTAAAGGTTCTGGGTATAATAAATTGGTGGTTTCTCTCAACATCTCCCTCTACAGGAACTTAAGGTTAACTTTCCTCCATTTGGCTGGGTACATTACTTTTTATTTCACCATCTGCTCTCAGACATTATATATTATGACTGAGGGCACTCAGGCATTATATGATGTTACTGGGGTTATGAATGTCTCCTCTTTTCATTAAAATGGAGTATAGGTTTCTCATTTTTGACTTATTTTAAGGTGAGTACAAAGAAAAGGGGACTGTTTTTTCTCATGTTAAAACTATCAATTTGGTTTCAAAGCTAAACTTTATGTGTAATTTAAAAAATCTTTTATAGAAAACTCACATTTTTCTTACATTATTAATTT
Organism: Balaenoptera ricei; assembly: GCF_028023285.1. Classification (NCBI taxonomy): domain Eukaryota; kingdom Metazoa; phylum Chordata; class Mammalia; order Artiodactyla; family Balaenopteridae; genus Balaenoptera; species Balaenoptera ricei. The sequence goes on along the minus strand of NC_082641.1, from coordinate 18,138,620 downwards.
AATATAAATTAGTCCATGTGTCACTTAAATATGTATAAAATTAAAGTTGGCTGTAAAGATGAATATTATTAAACAATCTGTAAAAGAACTTTTAAAGCATATATTAAACATATTTTAAAAGCATATTTTATTTGAAATAATTATTTTATTACATACCACACAAAAATGACTATATACATTTTTAATTCCTGAGAGATTAAGGCATCTGTGTGCCTTAAATATTTGGGCATAATAATTCATGTTCATTTCCTCCCTAGTTATGCTATAAATGTAATTAATGGGCATTTCTGTGAATTAATGTCGCTATAATTGGAATTTGTAAATAAATTTGAAACATCAAAATTGTATTGTCCAACAAAGCAGTGAATTATGTTTATTCTAGTATTTTAATACCACACACATTTGAAAATTAGATTATCTTTTACAGGAAAACTAGTAGAGTGATAAATCATTACTATGAGAATGTCTTCATGCTGAACTTGTCCATAAAAATAGAGCTGATAATTTTTGATCATAGAAAACAGATAACATAAGTTTTTAAATATATGGGGTTGGGTATAAAGCAAATGGCCTGAAATAATATCAGTACAATGTTTTTGTTGTGTTTGATAAATATATATATAATTATATATAGTATGTATGTATCTACACTATTTTGTTGTATTCACCCTATTTCATTATTTTACATTATTCTAGTGCTTAAACTTCAGTTTGATTTAATAAAACATGTTCACATTTTACTTTTATGTTGAACCAGTATACTTATCTGTGAGATCCCTTGTGGTAACACATGATTATGCAATTTTTTTCAATTAGAATGTCCAAAAGTCTCTCTTAGTCCCTTTTAAATATTTAATCTTTAAAAAGTAATACTTTAAAAATATTTTAATAAAAGATATAAATCTCAGGATAGTCTTTTACGGAACTTCATCCAATATCTAGGAGTGCTCTGTATTTCATGCTCGTTTCAGCACTTAGTCCTAAATAAAACAGTTCCTATGGGAACGATCGTACTGTAGGTGATAGGGCTGACATCTAGAAGTCATATCTCAATCTCTTTCCCCATGCTTCCTTTCACCTTAAGTATGTAAAATATAAAACCAAGGGATTGCTTTCTCCGCCTCCATTTCAGTTAAAGGTGGATATGTGTTCCCATTAGGATCAATGAGGACTCTGTTGGAGGCTTCTGGGAAGGCAGTTCCTTGTCTAATAGCGGAAGTGAGAGAGCCTTTCAGCTGCTCCTCTTGATAGCTATGCGGCATGAAGCTATATCTGCAGTCTTGTGCCCATCAGATGACAGTGCATGGGTCAAAAGTGAAGACCCTGAGGTGGCTACAGCACATCACTGAGAAGGGTCTGACTCCTTGATAATATGTTAAACACTGCCAGCTAGCCCCAGGTTCCTTGTTATGCAGGGGAAAAAAAATCAGTGTTTTAGAAGACAGTATTGATGGATTTTCTGGTACTGGCCGGCAAATACATCTTAAAAGAAAGAGCAATCATGCCTCATTAAAAACATACACACAAAAAAAACAATGAATTGCTAGGAAATTATTAATAGGATAAATGTTAGGGGTTAAATAATTTTTCATGAAAAGCAGTTGGTAACCATGCAGAATTATTGATGTATTAGGTAGAGAAAGAAAGGTAATTTTTCTTAACTGACTACTGTTAGATAAAATGCTAAAATAACTTATCATAGTTCTAAATTAATGTACACTAAATTAGAAAGAGACAATAAAATTGTCTGAGATTTCTATGAAAAGATTGAAGAGTTTCTTATAGACTGTTTAAATGACATAAGAAAAGAGATTTAAAGTAATTTTGGCTTTAGTTTATGACTAAGACTGGGACAAAATACAAAAGATCCTATTTCTGTTTTGTGAAACTGTGTTACTACAAGTAATAGATTTTATTGAAGAATCATTTTATTTGAGACTTGTTTTGAAAGTATTAATCAGTAAGCAGTCTAGTTTTTACAATAAAGTGTCCTGAGGGAATAAACAAAAGGTTAAGTTGTCTTCTTTTTACTACTTTAACATCTAAGTATCAATTATATATATATATATATATATATATATATATATATATATATATATATATATATATATATATATATATATAAGATGGAGTACATTGATTTTTCCACTGGCTGGATTATTGCTTATTTTTGAATTAACTATAGGTATTTTATACAGAATAAGTCCTTAACTCTTGTCATGTCTAGTAGTTGGGTTTAGCCTTTAAAAAAAGCAAGTACCAAAAGTGTGTAAAAAAGGTTCTGAGATGCTCCTGACCATTTGCTTCTTGTTGGAGGGAGTGTGGCGGGCCGCAGGTTTGGTGTATTGACAACCAAAGCAGTCTAAACCCATCTTCAGAGGAGTCACATGACAGTCACTGATTTTATTGCCACCATCACTGTTCTAGGATTAACTAAACAAATTGCAGCCATTGGGGGTGAGTATCTCCAGGTTGATATAATCTTCTGTCTTAATGTTAATACTTAATTAATGTATTAATCTTTTGTCTTAATGTAATACTGGTTAATGTTCAGTATTACTCTGAGTACTCAAAAATCACAAGAAACTAATTGAATAGAGAAAGTAATTGCTGCTTTTGAGTAAAATGAAGTCATATGTTCCACAAAAAAGTTCTTATTTAATTATCTCTTTTCAAAACGAGAGTCTTACCTTTTTCTCTGAAAAATCAATATATAAATAACAATAAAAGCAGTTAAAATTGTGAATTTAAAATATAAGTCATGGAAGTGGATAAGCCATGAGAACACATATATGGTGCATTTGCATGCACACATATATGTACACATGTACACATAGTTAAGCTTAAGTCATTTTACAATTAACTATTATTAAATATACAGTATATTATCGATATCTTCATTTGTTCTGAATATATTTCTTGTGTTTTCATAGACTAAATAAGAATAAAAATACCAGGTAAAAACTCACCTAAATGTTTTACTCAGAATTTCTCTATAAAAAATGTAACTTCATCCCAGTGCATTCAGAGGAAAATGTAGCTCTCCACATTTGTGTGGACATGCACACGTGCATGTGTTTAACAGAATCTCCCCAGGAGGAGATACATAGGAAGAGGTGATACAACCCAGGGGCTAAGTCAAACTCTTTTGGTTGACACTGAACACTAGCTGCATCATCTATGGAAAATTCTTAACATCCCTGTGTCTCTCATTCTATAAAATGCTTCTAATAAGATAACCCTCCTCATAAGGTTGTTGATCAGGTTGAATGTGTTCATACATGAAAAATGCTTAGAACAGAGTCTGGCATGTTGTCAGAACTACTAAAAGTCACTGGGATTACTATTATTCTACAATTATTATTATCTGGGAGTAATTATTATAATTACTATTATTCTATAATTATTATTATCTGGGAGAGCTTTGGTAGCTGTCTCTAAGTTGGATACCCCTACCTTGTCCTTTGATTACTAAATAGTAATAATTACTATTATTCTATAATTACTATAATTCTATAATTATTATTATCTGGGAGTAATTATTATAATTAGTGTTATTCTATAATTATTATTATCTGGGAGAGCTTTGGTAGCTGTCTCTAAGTTGGATACCCCTACCTTGTCCTTTGATTATTAGAGTTCAGCATCGCCCCTTCTTTCTCATCTTGAGGAATAAAATATGATTGGTGACACAACAGTGCACCCGAATTCTGTGTGACTTTGTGACATAAAGGAAGCAGTGCTTACTGCTGTCACCTCTAGCTTTAACTTTTTCGACCAGAGAGGTTTTTTCATAAAAGAAATAATCTGCACATTCTGAAGTTTATTTATTAAAGCAGTACCTTCCTCTGTTTGTCAGACCTGAAGAACAAAATGAGTTCTCACCTCATTTATTTAATTCTGGAATACATTCTAACTAATTCAGGTTTTAAATGATGGAAATGGATGGTTGGGAATCATATATCTGTGTTAATAGTATATAAATATGTGTGTGTGTGTGTGTGTGTGTGTGTATGTGTATATATATATATATATATATATATATATATATATATATATATATATATAGTTATATGGGCCATATATCCTATATCTGCTGAACTAAACTTATTGTCTTCCAAAGATTTGCTATTAACAATGAGTAAAAAGGAATTAATAAATAATTCCAGAGAAATAAATACATGGGAAATAATATGACCTTTGTTGCCAAGAAAATTTAAGTCTATAACTCTCCTATTATATTTATAATACATATTTTGGAGCAACAAAACAGCTAAATTATTAAATATACATCATGGCTTACAAACTATCAGCAAATTACAGCATGGAAGGAAAATCTCTAACAACAATGATTCTTCAATACATTTCTCTATTTTTAGGCAAGCTGTTTATAAATTTACGCCTTGAATATTAAAAAAAAATGGTTTGTATCCACACACTTCTCATAACTCATTTAAGGTGTGACCTGGAAGCTAGCAGATAAAACTGAATGTCTCTTCTCTTCTGCAGTGCTTTTCCCAGGTGTAACCTTTTACTATAATGTGTCCATTATTGAAAAATATTAATCAGTCTATTTTGTGCCCTCTCCCTCTATACTAAATACCCTGAATCCCTTTAGCTAGCCCTAGAATTATTTATTTATATTTCAGGGCATACCTCTATATTATCTTTAAGTTTTTTTCATGCTATGAGCCTTGTGATCATACTACTTTCTAACAAGACTCTGAGTCAATTTTTTAAAAAACCTTTGATACATGAATATTGACACCATGTGTTCTGCTGTTACCCGTGCCTTTTGGGGGGTTGTATTTTCATTTGCGACAGCCTTTTTCTTTGTACATAATTTAGTGACTAAATAAACTACCAAAGTCTGTGACTATTTAGTTTTATTCTATTTATACATATAACCTAAATGAAATCCTAATCTCCCTTTCTTTCTCTCAGATTGATTTTCATATGTGGTGTGACCTTTCTGAATATAGGAACTTTGTATTAATTTTACATGTGGTCCCTTCAATTTGCTCTTTCCCTCCAAAGTCATCATTATAACATGTGTCTTCATTATATTTTTGAAACTGCAAAATCTTAAGATTTCTTAAAAGAAAGGTGAAATTATATAGTGTTTTCATTGTCTGACAAACTCATCTCTGTACGTAGAGATGGATCAGACCAACTTGTTTTTCACCAAATCTGATTAAAAACTCAGATTCATTTATGTATTTGTAAATTCACTTTTTTCACTTTTATGATGAAATGACTTAGTTTCTTATAGAAGTCACTATTCACTTCAAAAAGCTCAAGTCCATCTTGCTTTTCCATAAACATTGACATAACATTAATCCTTCCTAAGACACTTCAGTACATGTATATGAAGCTTTATCCATAACAGCGCTCCCTTTTTAACTTCATCCAATTCTTGATAGTTCTTATTATTGATATTTTTTAAACAACCAGTTGTACTGTTTCACTTTTTCTCCTTGACCATTTGACTTCTTCATTAAAAGATTTTTCTTTGCTGATTTTCATAGCAGTTTTAAGGAAATACTTGACAGAATAATCATTTAAAAAGAAATTTCAGATTACTACTGTGGCATCTCTCATTTCTGACAACTTCAATAAATGGGGGATCCAATCTCCTTGATTCTTGTTCTAGAATTTATGATGATTAATTTCATTGGATTCCCTGGGGGTTTTTTGTTGGTTGATTGTTTCTTCTTTATATGAATTAATATTTCATTATTCTTTGACAACATAGTTTTCCTTTTAAAATGTTCTGTTATTTACAAAGCAACTCTCCTTGAAACTTCTTATTTATCTCTTTTATAAGTCTTTATATTACATCAGGCTATATAATAACCATGAATGGGTGGAAGAAGCCTTGTAACTAATAGATATTTTATTTTAGGAGCCATAAAAAATAAAACAATTATCTAGGTTGACTGGGAATTTTTAAAGCAGGTCCATAATAGCAGTTTTATTAGACAAAGTCTCCAAATGCCAATAAAAAGATATACTGAATTTCAGATCACTATACACAGGGTGTGTGTGTGTGTTTAGAAAGTGCTGAATTTTTTTAATCTCAAGTCAGTCTTTTCAACAAAATTATAGTGTATCATCAGTAGTAATTACTATTACTTCAGAAATTAAAAACAGTAATACAAATGCAAAAAACACATCCAGTGAGAGACAGTTTTACAGTAGTTCCTGGATAGATGATGACTTTTCAATATCATTTCTTGTTCTCGTTTTTTTTTACTACATTTTGAGTACTTTACGTCTTTGAGATTAATTTTTGTCTTTATTCCTCTTTTCTTATGCTGTGTCATTGTGTGGCATTGTAAAGTATGCCTATGATAAAATATTAATTTGTGAAATCCTCTAGGAACCATTTAAAGATATTGGGTGAGGTTTAGAAAAATCAAATAAATGACCCTTTCTCTTAGGAGTAGATTTAGAAGGTATATTTCATTGGAATTACTGTGGTGTGAATCACATAGCAGAAAACTCTGTGTGAATGTTAAGTAACTTAAAATGCTCACAACTGTCAAGCATTTGTTACTTTCATATGCCCTTGTCCAAACTTTACAAGTTTAAGTTATTTGCTTGGCTAATAGATGGAATATTGATTTCAAATATAACATTACACACAAAGTTTCACATGGTAAACTAGATAATTCATTACTGTAAGTTATTTATGAGTCTGTTACTGTATTTGAAAATATTATATAACAGTAACTCAGTACTGTTATAATTAAAATATATACTTCCATTTGTAGCAGTACTTCTGTAAGTATATATTTTTTTGGATATATGTGTTTTCCTATGTAGAAAAGATCTTATTCTCTGACGAAATTTACTTTTCATGCATACATTCACAAGTATTGATAGATAACTGACTTTGTGTCAGGTCCTGCTCCAAGAACCAGTGATTAAGAATTGAACCTAGGGTTCATATTCAATCAGGAGGGAAAACAGACAGTGAACAAATACACAAAGGGATCATTTCACATTGAGGTATATTCTGGGAAGGAACCAGGTGGAACTCTGGGATGATTAGTAAGGCCAGACCGGCAAATCCTTTCTGAGAAGATGACAGAGTAGTATGGAGAGCCGAAAGTTAAGGGAGAACCTGTACACAGCAAGTTAGGAAAGTAATTTTCCAGACCTATGAAAAGCAAGTGCAAATGTAATGAGGTTAAGGCAGAACTTGTCCATTTCTAAGACCAGAAAGCATGTGAGAATAGAGCGTCTGAGGTGCTAAAAAGAGCAGTACCAGGTGAGGATGGGGAAACTGGGCAGAACGGGATCAGAACGTTTACTAGATCAAAAGAAGATGTGAGCATCTCACTCATAGTACAGTGTCAGGCCACACAGGGTTTTAGGCAAAGGAATAATGTGATATAATTTATAAATTTAAATATCACTCTGGCCAATAGGAGCAAATGAATTTTGTTGGTGAATGACAATATTTGTAGATCAGTTAGGAGGGCAATACATTTGTCCAATTGATAAATAATGGGAGTTTGGCTTCATGTCTTAGCAGTGAGGAAAGAAGTAGGTAATTTGGAGACTTCGTAGATAGATTGATCAGGACAAATTTTCGTAATTATATAATTTGATCAGCTGGGTACATGTCTGTGTAGCTTCCTCATATGAGGACGATTGAAAGAGGAGCATATTTTGAAGACATGGGAAATGAGAGTTTTCACTTGGCACGTAAACATTTAGACATTCTGTTAATACAGAGCCAGCAGTAGACACCTGTTTAACCACCCTGACATTCATGCTACTGTATGTAGAAAGCACAGGTTTTGATATAAGGAAAAACTTAGTTTGAAATGTATCAGTTATATAATCTTGGGCAGTTTGTTCAAATTCTGCAAGCTATACATTCTTTGACTGCACTATATATGCCTTTCTTATAAATTTGTTAAATACATGAGAAATGTGTGTATCGAATACATGGTATGCATCCAATTAATTGTAGTTTAATTATTTTGACCAATAAAGAGTAAGTGTAAATATATCGTAAATTAGAAGTTCAAGAAAGTATTTAGCATAAAAAATTGGTCTTCTATCAACATCTTCAGAAATACTATTTTAAGTCAACAGTTGTAAATGACATTGTCATGGGTACATGGCAATTAATAAATGCTCAAGAAACGTCTTGTATAATTTCTCCCATTTTTTTTCTCATAATTCTATCATGACTTTTTTTTGGGAAATTTAAATAAATTCAAGAGGGATATAATACAAAAGTCTGTATGAATGAAGAATAAGTAAGAAGTACTGTCTGGATGGGTATGGTGATTGAAAAGTGGAAAGAACCTTAAAACTTCAATTTATGTGACTGAAGTGGGGTTTTTTTTGACAGAAATAGAGGTTTGTAAAGAAGCTGGTTTTGAGATTAGTTTTGGACATGTTGGCTATGAGGCATCTAGGTGGAATTATTCTAGAGGCAGTTGGAGATGTGAGACAAGAGACCTGATAGAATAGGTAGATCTAGATTTGAGATTAATTACCCAGAATTGTTGAGTGTTAAGTAAATCTTGGCTGTATTATTTGTTGAAATTCAGGTTCCCTCCATCACCTTCCAAAAAAAAATCCATCCTGGGAATCTCAAAATGAGCATATGTAAATAATTTATTTAAAAACTTGATGATATTTTATTTCATACACAATTCTTGGATTCTTCAATCAATACAAATAAAAAAATAATCACTTGCCTGTATACTATACTATACTTACTTGTTGCCAACATATCTTCCCAGGCTTGTCTAATACAAACTGTTCTCCATTTTTGATTCCTCTTCCCCTTAGCCTCTCCACAAAGTTGTCATTTCATCTATGAAATGGACAGTGGTCCTTCCACTGTCCCATGACCACTTAGAACAAGAAACAAGTCTGTTTCCAGGAGGTGACCCTATCTGACTAGCGCAATGCAGCAAATCTATTACAGTGCCCATCAGGTAGAATTGGTTTGAAAACTAACTGCTAAGTTAGTTGAATGAAGAAATGAATGAAATTCAAATGTTCATATAAAATAATGCAATAATCAGCTTCCATTCTTTGATTTTCTATACTCCAATAACCTTTACATCTACTTTTTTTCAGTACCTCCACTCTTGCCACATTTTTGCAACTTCTTAAAATATAAAATTTGTAGGACATCACTGATGCTAAATTCAAAAGATTGGAAGCTAGTAGAAGCTTACAGAAAGCAAGTTGAGTAACTGTACTTTTACATTCATTTCTGTCTTTATAAACTAATAAATAAAAATTAGTCTTATTGACTATTCTTGGTAAGATCTCTATTTTTAGAAACTGTGTTTTCTAGTATGAGCCACTGCAATTCAAGAGTTTCATCATGAATACAAATAATTTGATTATGAATGTTCTGTAAGGGAAAATATGCTATTTATATTTACAAGAAACTTACACAAATGTAATACATCTCTCACAAAATTGATGTTAATATATACAGAGTTGATCTGGTAAATAACACTTACACTGGCATTATAATTTTACCTCATAGATGTAAAACCTACACTGAGCTACACAAACATGTAGATGAGTGAACATTATTACAATATCAAAAATGGTAACCACCAGTCTTCCATTTTAATCAGTTACCCCTTAGCAGGGTTTCTATATTAAATTAATTTTAGTCTATGGCTAGGAAGATTTAATCATTAAAATATGAAAGTAAACATTCCTTCTGATGTATGAGTTTGCACTAAGTTAAAGCATTTCAGAGGAGAGTTTCTGGACTACGTGTGTTTGAACCGCAGCTCTACAACATACTAGTTAGGTAATTTTGCTTAATATTTAATATCTCTAAGGGTAGATTTCCATGTCTTAAATGTGGAAAGTAATTTCAATCTCATGAGCTATTTGAAGGACATAAGAACACACAGTAAGTATATAATTAAGGATGTGTAGTCAGAGCCCAATTATTGGTAACTATTGTTATTATTAAACAAACCTATGATTTATTGAATGTCTATGAATGATTGACCCTATATTATTTCTGTCCCTAACATCCTAACCTTCAATTAACCCCATTTTACAGAAGGAGAAATTAAGGTAGAGAGAAGAGAGTTGGAGTGACTTTCAGTGGCTATATTAAAACTTTGATTTGAACCACAGAATTGTTCATTCCTCTGTGCAATTTAGTTTCCTGAAAGTAGGATATCTGTATAAATCCTTTCACATTTTTATTAATTCTAACTTGGGCTTGAGTTACCATTCCATTACTTCCTCCAGTAATTCCTTTTTTTTTTTTTTTAACATCTTTTTTGGAGTATAATTGCTTTAGCATGGTGTGTTAGGTTCTGCTGTATAACAAAGTGAAGCAGCTATACGTATACATATATCCCCATATCTCCTCCCTCTTGTGTCTCCCTCCCACCCTCCCTATCCTACCCTTCTAGGTCGTCACAAAGCATCGAGCTGATATACCTGTGCTATGCGGCTGCTTCCCACTAGCTATCTGTTTTACATTTGGTAGTGTATATATGTCCATGCCACTCTCTCACTTCATCCCAGCTTACCCTTCCCCCTCCCCGTATCCTCAAGTCCATTCTCTATGTCTGCGTCTTTATTCCTGTCCTGCTCCTAGGTTCTTCAGAACCATTTTTTTTTTTAGATTCCGTATGTATGTGTTAGCATACGATATTTATTTTTCTCTTTCTGACTTACTTCACTCTGTATGACAGTCTCTAGGTCCATCCACCTCACTACAAGTAACTCAATTTTGTTTCTTTTTATGGCTGAGTAATATTCCATTGTATATATGTGCCACATCTTCTTTATCCATTCATCTGTTGATGGACATTTAGGTTGCTATCATGTCCTGGCTATTGTAAATAGTGCTGCAGTGAACATTGTGGTATATGACTCTTTTTGAATTATGGTTTTCTCAGGGTATATGCCCAGTAGTGGGATTGCTGGGTCATATGGTAATTTTATTTTTGGTTTTTTCAGGAACCTCCATACTGTTCTCCATAGTGGCTGTATCAATTTATGTTCCCACCAACAGTGCAAGAAGGTTCCTTTTCTCCACACCCTCTCCAGCATTTATTGTTTGTAGATTTTTTGATGATGGCCATTCTAACTGGTGTGAGGTGATACCTCACTGTAGTTTTGATTTGCATTTCTCTAATGATTAATGATGTTGAGCATCCTTTCATGTGTATGTTGGCAATCTGTATATCTTCTTTGGAGAAATGTCTGTTTAGGTCTTCTGTGCATTTTTGGATTGGGTTGTTTGTTTTTTTGATATAGAGCTGAATGAGCTGCTTGTAAATTTTGGAGATTAATCTTTTGTCAGTTGCTTCATCTGTTTTTCTTCCATTCTGAATGTTGTCTTTTTGTCTTGTTTATGTTTTCCTTTGCTGTGCAAAAGCTTTTAAGTTTCATTAGGTGCCATTTGTTTATTTTTGTTTTTATTTCCATTTCTCTAGGGGTGGGTCAAAAAGGATCTTGCTGTGATTTATGTCATAGAGTGTTCTGCCTATGTTTTCCTCTAAGAGTTTTATAGTGTCTGGCCTTACATTTAGGTCTTTAATCCATTTGGAGTTTATTTTTGTGTATGGTATTAGGGAGTGTTCTAATTTCATTCTTTTACATGTAGCTGTCCAGTTTTCCCAGCACCACTTATTGCAGAGGCTGTCTTTTCTCCATTGTATATTCTTGCCTCCTTTATCAAAGATGAGGTGACCATATGTGTGTGGGTTTATCTCTGGCCTTTGTATGCAGAGGGTTTTGTGAATCAGATTTAGTGTAAAAATGTCTCAGACTATAGTAGTCAACATCTTTTCAACTATGATGATTTTCACATATATTTTAGCTTTTGATTCTTCAGGGTAATATTCTCACACTACAGATTAAAAAAAATTTTTTTTTAAAAACTGAGATAGTTAAATGACTTTGCTAGTAACTGTCAGGATGAGGATGGAAATCTTTGGATTCAGGGTTCATGGCTTTTTCTACTTTATTAGAACTGCTGTACTGCAGCAACTTTTAATTAACTATGGCTAAATTTCCCTGGGGCTGTAAAGTAAACATTTTTATTAAATAGATAATGTATTTAGTTGTAAAACTTGTGAAACCATTCAAATGGCCATTTGTTTTTATAATAGTCAAGATTGTTGGTTTGATTATCAATTCACTCAGAAGAGCTACAGTATTTGAAGAAGTAAAAAGCCAATAATTTTCTCAACATTGCTTATAATTTTGTAATTCCATTTGGGTATGCCATTATATTTCCATTGGCAAGGCTACTTTCTAATACCAATGAATTAGCTGGGTGTGTTAGTTTCCTATAGCAGCTGTAACAAATCACCACAAATTTAGTGGCTTAAAATAATGCAAATTTAGTATCTTATAGTTTTGTAGGTATGAAATCTGACATGAGTATCAATTAAGGTGCTGGAAGGACAGGGCTCAAGAGGACATCTGTTTCCCTTGTGTTTTCCAGCTTGTCGGGGCTGCCTCCATTCCTTGGTTTAGGGTTTCAGCCATCCATCTTCAAAGCCATCAGTAACCTGCAAGTTTTTCCCAGGTTATATCATTCTGGTTCTACACATTCAGAGTCAGATCTCCTTCTTTGACTCTCTTAAGGAAACTTGTGATTACACCGAGTTTATCCTGATAATCTAGGATAATCTCCTCATCTCAAAATAATTTAATCACAATCTGCAAAATCCCTTTTGCTATATAAGTTAATATATTTACAAATCCCAGAGATTAGGATGTGGGCATCTTTAGGAGAAAGGAGAGAACTCTGTTCTGCCTACTACACTGGGTTTTGATTTTCAAGGTTATGGTTTCCAGGAATTTTCATATTTTATGTCTGGGATAATATATGATTTTTCTGTACCTTTGTTGATCTTGCTTCCCAAATTCAGTTATTTTTGTACTCAGTCTTCTCCATTCTCAATTTTAGAGTTCGTTAACACAAATTACAGGTGAGGATTACAAATAAATATAAATTTTCTTCCAATATTCCCAAAAATCAATATTCATTTCCTAAGTAATCAAAAATAAAATTCTCTTAGATTAGGAGAAATAACCGTATTAAATCAAAGCAATAAGTTTTCTCAAAGCTGTCCTTTTGTGTCTTTGGCTGGCAGCTACTAGCTTAGAAAGATCTGTTATTAAAAATATTTTCATGTGAAATCTTGATTAAGGGAAATTTTATAGGACCTTAAAACATCAATTAAGCTTGATTAAATTTTACAGCCCTAAAGGCTAGTAACAATTTCTTTTTCCGGATGACAAAGAAATATGCCCTGTATATATAAGGTTCATTAACAATGTCATGGCTCTGAAACTCTGCATGTAGTAATTATTCCAAGATAGCTATGGGCAAAAAAAGAAAATCTCTATACTGAGCCCAACGACAGAACTCCATCTCTCTGTCTTTCTGTGAATGACTATCCACTAGAGAAAACGTTTTCCAACTATGGCTTTCTGAAAAAGACTCCATTTCCTGGGTTTGACAAGTTCTTTTCTTGGATCAGCTTATCATATTGTCATTTTCATACCGTGTTGGGAATGCATTCTGTTATCGTCCAATAATTGTGACTATAGTCCCTGGATACACCAATATGTAATTCTCCACTGCTTTCATCTTCAGCATGTTACATGTCCCTTAGCGTTCAATCATTATAAGCAATAGGTGTGGAGAAGGCAACCAACGTTCAAAAAATTGATATTTTCCTCCTGCACAAGCACATGCAACAATTGATTAACAGTAAGCCAGAGGAAAAAGCATTTCCATTATTAGTTCAGTGCACCAATCATATGATATAAGGTACTTTTTTTTTTTTTCACAAATGCGTAATAGAAGCCAGTTAATGGCCCTTATATGTCAGTGCCAGCTGCCTCTCTCCAACAGTAGGTAGTTGCTTCTAGTTTAACCTTAGTTGATAGGAGTGGTAGATACTCAGAATCGATCAATGGATTTCTGTGGATTCAAAGGGGATTCTCATATAATCCTAATGAATTCTGGCAGGTGGCATTTGTAGGACTTAACAGCTGTCATAAACATAGCGAAGAGTTGAAGCAGTGGTCGTTTCCTTTTAGAATTTTTGGAGGGTTTTAGTTTTTCATAATATTAAATCAAGACCAGATTTTTAGAGTCTTCTTTTGGGTTGTGTGTGTGTGTGTGTGTGTGTGTGTGTGTGTGAAATGTAAAAGGAAACAAATTAACTCTTTTCATAAATTAAACCTGTTTTTCTTCATCATATTCAATTCTAAACTGAAGTCAAGTCAAGAACACCTGATGATTGATTATCTAATTTTCTGATTTTCTGTTGGCAATTGAGTTTTTACATACATTTTAGCCCTATTACCTTTGCTGTTCTCATTGTATTAAATAATAAAACAATAAACATTATTTAGTTCTTTACAGTTTTCACAGCATGTTAGCATACTTCATGTTCTTTACTGCTCTCCGTAAGACTGGATGCTGGTAGAACAGTTAATATTATATCATATAATATGGCTAAGGCCAGAAAAATTAACTTACCTACACAAGGTTAATGCTTCTAATAATGTATATAAACTGGATCTTTCCCTTTGATCTGCTGATGACTAATAATACAGTCTTTCTATTTTATTCTGCTACTTGAGTAGGTCTTTGTATGGAGAGAGGAAAACACTGCAACTCCAAGTCATTCCAATTTTCCACAGGACCCAAAACACTCATGAATGAAGCCTGACCTTTTCAGCACTCAGAACACAGTCTAACCAGTGACTGGAGTACTAGTGGATAATTATGTATGAGCAGATATGGGACATTTATATGAAGTATCTGGTCTCATTTGCTTATCGAGAACACTGACAAGTTTTACATGATTAAAGTTACCTGTATCAAGAGTGATATCCTAGACTCCAATATAATTTTAATTACTTGTTTCTATTCTTCATACCACATTATTCTTACTAATTTGGAAAATTGACAATTGACTTATATCTTCCCCTGAACAGTTCCTCAAAAGTTACAGTAAAATATTTTTCAACTATGAAAGCTTGATTTTCTATAAAGCTTACTTTATATCAGCCAGTCTGTGAATAATGTCCTGTCTATGTAGAATAGTGAGGCTAGAAAATTATCCTTTATAAATTAAGGTCTTTGGTGTAACATGAAGCCAGAGAGAGCAGGAATCTTCATTTTGTCCTGGGATCTCTACTGCAGGACACGTGCTGCACGGTTCCTCGAATGGTATTTTCTTTCCACAGGTGCTTAGAAACATACTGTGTGTCACATCATTTTCCCTTAGGATACCGAAAAAAAAATGAGCCACTTTAACTCTAGAGAATTAATCAGAATTCTTTCACTCATGGAATCATTTTCTAATCTTTCCTTCAACAACTTTATTTAAATATATATTGAAGACTTAAAATGAGAGAGGCAGGTAGAAAAATATTCATGCTCCTTATATTCATAGACACTAGGAAGGAGAATGTATTAATCAAACCATCACACAAGGTTACAATTACAAATTGTGGTGAGTACTACAGAGGGAACATCCAAAGCTCTATGAGAAGGAATAGCATGGGTACGACCGGGCTCTTATACTGGGTAAGAAGTTGACAGTGGTTCTCGCTGTCTTATCGACATGTAAGAACTATTTTATCTGAATTCAAGTGTTTCCCCTCTTCCTTTATCCTCAGGTTTCAATATCCATCCTTGTTATTTTTGCCTGTAGAAGAATAGCAATATCTAAAATAATAATAATAATAATAAGGTTGTTGTTGAATTAGAATTCTTGCAGAGGTGTTTTCTCTTTTTCAAATAACCATCATAGTAGATATTTCTATCCAGGGAAGATCCAAACTGCTGTTTATAGAGAACCCATCTCTTCTAAAACTGACACAGAAATAAGAGGTTTTATATAATTGACTCATCTGAAACACCAGTGTTTGCTTCTCTATGAATAACCCTGTTCTGCAATATTTTAGAAGAAGATTTTTGTCTTTGTCAGTTCTAACAAAATTGAGGTAATATAAAACTGTGGACTGCTTTGGAAGAATTCAAACATGTACCTAAACCACATCGGGAACAGTAGACTTGACTTCCAAACTTGCTTCTTTCACTTTTGCAATGCTGAGACCATATCATAAGAAAATTTCCTGGAACACATAAACTACAGCTACATTTTCACTCACAGGATTCAGGTATACCAGTGCATTTGGCAAGAAAAATACATTTCTAAAATTTCTATGTTTATACTCATTACAAAATTACATCTCTTTTGTCATTAAAAAATGTAAAATAATAGTTTCTAAGCCCTGCCCCGTTCTTTTTTTGGGGGGATGGGGAGCAAGTTGTTTATATAGTCTCATGACATGAGGTAAGAATATTTATTTTAGCAATACAAAGACTTTGGGGAAACTGTCCCTACTTTCTTGACTTATTGATCTCCTCTGACCCACCTTGGCAAGGCTATGAACCCCTCCTGTGTTCCCCATTGCATCTTGAACTTCTGCTCTCAGCTCTGCGCTGGGAGCCCTTACTCTATATATTGTCATTTTTCCCTTCAGCTGCAAGGTCCTGATAAGCAAGGGACTGGGCCACCTTTCTCAAAATGAATCCCCTGCTCTTAATATACAATAGGAAGTCAAGAGGTATTTGCTGAAGTAATGCCATCCTTTCATTTCCTTAAGCTGTAGAAATTTATTTTATGCTCCATATCAATAATTCTAAGAATGCATATTTTTATACAGATAGATATAAACATTATATGTAATATATAAATTAATTATATGATTATTATATAATATATCAATATTATATAAAATCATATATAGTATATATTACTATATAAACATAATTATACTGTTTATATGTAAACATTATTATATTATTATATATAATGTTTATATTTGTTATATATAATATTTATATCTATCTATAATATATATTCTTTATATTTATCTATCTTCCTATCTGTGAGATTTATTCATTAATAAATATAAAAGTCAGGAAAGAAAATTCTTTGGATTAGAAAATTTATATTGTCTGTTAGCCAAGGTCAGCCATGTGTCATTAATTCTATAAATTGCAGATCCTGAGAATTCCAAATTCAAAGAAATGAATACTTAAAAATTGGTGGCGATTGTTTCTCTTCCTCTTTGCATTTATGCATGATCAGTCAGATCTATTGCAGTGATGTTTTGCTTTTGTTTATGTTTTATTCTCTGTATTCATAGTTAAGTCAATGGGTTTTTTGTTGTTAATTTTAGATTGGGAATCAGATTGGCAGAACAATTGCTGAAAATTATTTACTCACTACACACATGTTCCTTTCTACTTTTTAGTGAGATTTTTATAAGGACAAAAAAAAAATAATTGATGTAAATGTCTAATAAAAAGTAAAAAAATAACATCTAAAATAATGTAGTGTGGCACAAGGCAGTGCTTGCGTTTGGATTTTCTGTGTACTAATTTAAATATGCTTTATACATGATGATGTTTTAAAGTTATTTATATTGTTGAAGTTACATATATTGTTGAGTAGCTTTATTTTCACTGTACTTTTAAAACCATTCAGTGTCCCTTTAAGTGAGAAAATGCAAATGATTTCTTAAATTGAAGATTATTGTTTGCCATTTTTATCTAAAGTGGAGCCAAAGAGGCATAAGCACTTTTATATTGCAGGCCTAAAGGATTAGTGTGATATACTAGGTAAAACATTCAGGAAGAAAAAGGGCCAAAACACTATAATGTATTATGCAAGGAAAGTGGGTAGTTATCTTCTATATCTGTAGCCACTGCATAGTGTAGTTTTGAAGATAGTAGCATTATATTTTCAATTCACAAAAATCTCAATCACTGCTGACCCTTCATTTGGGTAATAAATTTACCTCACCACAATACTAAACAATCATCTCCCCAGAGGATTGGAACTTTTGTAGATCATGGACAACCCCTGTGCTCCCACCCAACTCCCAGGCCCTTTGCGGTTGCATGGGATCACATGACTATTTCTGGCCAATGAGCTGTGAGTGGAAGTGATACATTTAAGGACTGTCCAATAATTCTCCACATCTTGCTTCCTCTGCATCAGTAACCTGGAAGGCATGTGTTGAGAGTGCAGAGCTAAATTAGGTTCCATCTTGAATAACTGCGTGAAAGAATGCCCTCCTAGAATGTCCCAAACACATGGCCAACTTGGTAATTTAACCTTTGGTGTGTTAAACCTTTTATATTTATGAGTTAATTTATTAGCACAGGTTACCCAAGCCTCTTTTAATATGCCCCTGAAAGCATTTTTTATCTCCGTGGTACATTGAATATCTTTTCCACCTCTACGTCCATAGCGGTCTGCTTTATGTGTAGTACATGTTTAGTTTATTTCACCTAGCTTTGTAGAAAGCTGTTTATGCATACTTTAGAGGACAAAAGCTTCATGAGGCTAGAGATCCTGTCCTAATCATTGGATTGTATACCCCAAACTAGCAAACTGTTTGCTTATTTATTCAATACATATTTTTGATTACTTCCATGTGCTAATTATTAAGTAAATTATAATCTGTACAATTGAAAATGAAATAACAGGGTGTTGAAATAGGTGATACCCGAGGGGAGTGCATCCTTCGGAGAGTTCATTAATGTGAAGGAGGCAGTTCTACAGAGTAGAAAAGCATACACAGAGGATCTGAGTCCGACGAGATCTTGATTTTGGTAGGGTGTGAATACTCAGGGTGGTTGGTAGACATAAGGGAAAATGGAACAAGATGGAGTCATAGACGTCAAGTAGATCATGCATGGCCTTGCAGACCAAGGAATTTGGATGCTGTGCTATATATAGTTGAAACCTATAGAATGGATTGAATGAGGGGGACAATATGACCTGATTGCAGTTTTTTAAGGTCTTATAGTTGCTCTTTGAAATTATTGCTGGCAGATTGTTTAGGATGGAAGGAAGAAGATCAGTTGGATTATTTTGTAGTACTTTGGATATAAGATAATGAGTCTTTGTTTATGGTGAGCATGGAAATAAAGACAAGGAAGTAAAGTCCATGTATCATTTGTATGCAAATCAAACAGTATGTACTGGTAGTAATTTATTTTTGGGGTATCAAAAGAAGGGAAAAAACAAAGGTGACTTCTAGACTTTGGCTTTTAGCTTAAATCAATGTTACGTAGTATGACCAAAAGAACTATGAGTTAGAAAGAAGGAATATAGGCTTTAATACTTAGAGATTATTTAAAAGTGCAAAATGACCAAATCCAACGTTTTGCTCTATCAGTTTCCTTCAGGATATGATAAACAGATACTCCATTCATAATAGGATGTCTGAAGTGAATAGCCACATGCCTCTTCTAATTACTTGCTCTAATGACAGAACCAAATTGTCTAGCTACATTTAGGATTGATCAAGTCAACACAATTTTTTCAGTCATCTGTGACTATTGACTCACCATATTCAATTTGAGGGACATTTTTATTTTCTCTTCCCCAGTGTGATGCTCTTTTTACTCACATTCTTTCCTTGGCATGGTGTGATTTGCTCTCTTGATAAAACGAAGGATCACTGAGAAGTCCTTGGTCACAGTTCTCTGGGCCATTAGTTCAGGAGCTTTGCCTAGTGGCTTCTGCTGCAGACAGGCTTCTCTGGGCTGCATCAGCAGTTTTAGGAAGATTATAGGGAAAAAGTGGGCATCCTGAGGTAAAAGATTTCAATTTCCACTTTCTACCTCTCTACTGAATATGTGGCTGGCTCTTTTCCTACCTATGTATCAAGGAGAGGTTTATACCAACTGTTCTTAAAAGCTTTGTTAAAGTCTCATTTTCAAAAATGTATACCATGTAATATCAATATATATTTCCACTTTTCAAGCAGTCTTCACTGGCTTCACTTCAAAGTCATTCTGCTTTGCTTCCACCTTTGACTGATTGATTTATATGTTCTTCTCTGACAAATCTCATTTCCTCATTTCTTTCCCCAAGAGCAATACCATCCCTCCTGGTTTAGTATAATAAAACAGCACTTAAAATAGGGATAATCATAGTAACCATCACATAGAAACTTTAAGATTATTTAAAGAAATATTTCATGTAAAGAATTTACCAGAATCCCTGAGCTATAAACTGAATTGTGTGTCTCCAAAATTTGTATGTCAAAGCCCTAAACCTCTCATGTGACTGTATTTGGAGATAAGGCCTTTAGGAGGTAATTTGGATTAAATGAGGTTGTAAGGGTGGGGCCCTAATCCCATAGGACTGCAGGCCATAATGAGAGGAATGGAAAGAGATCTCTGACTCTTTCCCAGCACACACACTGAGGAAAGACCATGTGAGGACACAGCAAGAAGGAAGCCATCTGCAAACCGGAAGAGAGTTCTAACTAGAAACCGAATCTTCTGCCTCCTTGAACTTGGGCTTCCCAAACTCCAAAACTGTGAGAAATTAATTTCTGTTATATGTGCCACCTAGCCTGTTGTGTTTTGTTATGGCAACCTGAGCAGACTAGCACACCCTCTCATATAGTGGTAATTCCACAGTATTATAATTATTATTATAATAATTTCACTAATCTTATATCTTTAAATGTATCTATGTAAATGTAAATCTTATATCTGAAACTCACATTAGAACAACCTATTTTGGGCTCCCAGAAAAATATTGAAGTCTTTCTGTCCTAAGTTCCTAAGTATATGATTTCTCTATTTTCTTTATTTTATTTTACTTTTTGTCTGAAATGCTATGCATCATTTTCTCTGCTCAATAAATGGTACAGTTCTAATGACCAAAGCCATGGGCCAAGGACACACACTTTGACACTCAGCACAGACATTTCTTAATACATACTCTTTAAATTTCCTACATTTACTCCTTAGGACATATGTTCACTTCTATACCCCTCACCTAAGTAGAGGGTACATGAAGGTCAAGGTATCACTTTAGTTGTAGGTCTGTCTTCAACATACAGAACAGGACCAGTGGCAGGGCAGGGTTGCTTATGTGTAATGATATACCCAATGATAAAATACCCAATGATAAAATGATAAAATACCCAGTGATAAAATACCCAATGATAAAATGATAAAATACCGAATGATAAAATCAGGAAAATTTGAAACATTTCTGTTTTTAGTAGACCATTGGAATATTTCTGTACTTAACACTACTATTAGCCCTAGTCTTCAGTAGATCGTATTTTGATAACTGTTACCACGGACTCACTGATAGTCTAACACTTGAAAGTACTAGTTTAAAATATCTTCTGTGCTAGTTGTGTAGAAGATATTTTAAAACAATATGACTTCCATGTAACAACCATAAACAAAGTTCCTCGCCTACTTATCCAGGATCTAGTTAGAAGCATAGTCTGACTTCAATTCAGACAGTCTAGTTTCTAGTCTCAAGATATTTGTGCGTGTCCTTGAATATTTGTTTATTCATTCATTTATTCAACAAATAATATTGAGTACCAACATGTGTGCAATTCACAGAGAACCAAATAGGGAATATCACTGTCATCATGGAGCTCATATTGTTTTTTGAGTCACATTTACTGAGTTAATCATCATCAATACAACTAAGACAACATAAACTTTCTTACAGATTGTGTTAAGATTTAATAACAGTAAGTGTTTTAAAATGATAAGGCAATAAACGTGTGTAAAAGTGGGTTTTTTGGGGGGAGGGTTAGCTCTGATAAGCCTTTTTTAGAGTAAGCACTGATTAATCTTTACCATAAAGAAGAAGGAGGTGATTTGTTTTTTCAAAATGTGTCTATTGTCACTTTTGGTTTTAAAAATTGAAGCACTTCAAACTAGTTTAATCAAAAAAAAACAAAGATACTTATTGGAATGACACTATAATTTTTTTATATACAAAAAATAGCAGATAACCTGGACTAAATAATGGTAAGAGCCAAAGCAAACAGAGACCTTCACTGAAAAAAATCCAGCCAGCCTACATGTCCCTGCATCTACTCATCCTCAATCTTTTTCTCTCCCTAACACTTTCCTTTATTTGCTTCTCTAAGGTCATGACATTCTTGGCCCCAAAGTTTACATCATCTCCATTTAATAGAAGGACATTTCTTGAGATTAGTCTTTTTATGAGCTTGTCCAAAAATTCATAGAAAATAGAACTGTAATGGAAAAAGTTATTATTGCTCAAATAGAGATTGAAGACTTAATTCAGTTGATGCATAGTGAGGAGCATCTGGACACCAGCTAACTCTCTCAGCAGCTGGATTGGAGTTTTCAGAGAGCAAGGAGAAGAGAGGGGTATGTGATCTTAGAGTCCAGCCCAGGTTGTGGTTTCTTCATCTTTAACTGCTACTAAATTTGTGCTTGGAACAATTGGATTTTTCTAGTTTTAGATGTTTCTTATTTGGAATCATTGGTGTAATCCTTGCCCAAACTCTCTCAGAACAGTTCTTCCTAGAGCTGTTGCTATTAGCCATTAGGGTTACCTGATAGTCATGGTTTAATCAAAAACATAAAGGAGGAGGGACAGGGAAAAAGAGGACAGGAAAGAAAGGAAAAAGAAAGAAAGGAGACTAGTGTCATAGCAAGGTAATCTAGGTCTAAGTTAATAATACTGTAGCCCTTATTGACCCAAGAGTCCACTCTTAATCCAATCAGGTTCAGTTGTGGTGGTGGGTTATAAAGTGGAAAGAGAGGCTGGGTTCTTCCTTTGGATGAAGCAGAGGCATTTTTTAAAGTAACAGAAATGGGCTGGCACAGAAGAAGTCTAGCACTGAAAGTAAACAAAGTCAATAAATGTGGTTTCAATAAGTCTAGTTACTGAAGGAAACTACTGACTTCTTTGGCTAATACAATATGTCAGTCAGAGTTGTCTATAAGAGAACAGGTTTACTTCAAAGAGGAGTAAAAATTACTGAAGTGGAGCTAGTTAAATACAGTTATTGCTGTGTAAGGTATTCCTACACTGAGTGAAGATTGAAAAGGAGAACTTTTAACATCTCCTACAAATGATTCTATAAAGGGGAAAAGGATAAAATTGCAAAATATTTGGCTTGTATGAGCCTACATGAACCTGACTGCAATCACTCAATTCAGATTAGCAAGTATCACAGAAGTGTTCTGTTTACACTTTAAAACAAGTGCATCTCCATTATTACCAGCCACCCAGAAAGATCACAGGCTACAATCTGAGGAAAGTATCATGGCTTCTTCCATTTGGTAATATATTCAGTGATCACAAAATATCAGTGTACAGCAATTTCAAAACAATGACATTCAGTGCAGCCACTGTGGAAAACAGCATGGAAGTTTCTCAAAAAAACTAAAAATAGAAGTACCGTATGATTCAGCAATTCCACTCCTGGGTATATATCCAGAAAAAATGAAAACATTAATTCAAAAAGATACATGCACCCCAATGTTTATAGCAGTGCTACTTATAATAGTCAAGATATGGAAGCAACCCACGTACCCATCAACAAATGAATGGATAAAGATGTAGTATACATATATATACACACATGTTGTATATATATACACACACATATATATATATATACACACATATATATGTAATGTTGTATATATATACACACATTATATATATATACACATATATATGTACACAATGGAATATTACTTAGCTATAAAAAGAATGAAATTCTGCCATTTGCAGTAACATGAATGGACCTAGAGAATATTATGCTTAGTGAAATGTCAGAGAAAGACAAACACTGTATGATATCACTTAAGTGTGGAATCTAAAAAAATAATACAAACTGATGTATATGCAAAACAGAAACAGGCTTGCAGATATAGGAAACAAACTAGTGGTTACCAAAGGGGAGAGGGAAGGGGGAGGGGCAGGTTAAGGTTATGAGATTAAAAGACACAAACTACTGTGTGTAAAATAGATAAGCAACAAGGATACAGAGTATAGCACAGGGAAATATAGCCATTTTCTTGTAATAACTTTTAATGAAGTATAATCTGTAAAAATACTGACTCACAATGCTATACATCTGAAACTAATATAATATTATAAATCAACCATACTTCAATAGAGAAAAAGCTTCCATAGAAGCTTCCCAAAGCTTTCCACTTAATGTCCTCCTAATGACTAGAAAGATACTAAGTGTAATTATTATTACTTTAATAGCTTGAGAAATCTGTAGTCCTTTAGTAAGAACTTCAGTATAATCGAGGGTGATAATCAATGTGGTCTATAGAAATGCTAATGTAACTTAGCTCTGTGATTGTGCAGGCTTATCTCATTCTTAAAAACAACAGATAAAACAAGTATAATAAAAAAATGGCATTCATAATTATTCTGATTTAGTTTAGCTATTATCAGTGGCCATACCCTTTTTTTTTTTTTTTTTTTTAATTTATTTTTGGCTGTGTTGGGTCTTCGTTTCTGTGCGAGGGCTTTCTCTAGTTGAGGCAAGCGGGGGCCACTCTTCATCGCGGTGCGCGGGCCTCTCACTATCGCGGCCTCTCTTGTTGCGGAGCACAGGCTCCAGTCGCGCAGGCTCAGTAGTTGTGGCTCACGGGCCCAGTTGCTCCGCGGCATGTGGGATCTTCCCAGACCAGGGCTCGAACCCGTGTTCCCTGCATTGGCAGGCAGATTCTCAACCACTGCGCCACCAGGGAAGCCCGTGGCCATACCTTAATAGCAAATTATCATTATATAATTCTAAAAGGGATACTATATAACTGTGACATTGCCCTACATAATGAGATAATAATAGATTTCTACCAAGTAGGGTGATAACAGGCAAATTCCTCCTTCCACCTACCTTTAAAAAACTAATTACATATTACAGGCATATGATTGGAAACAAAGTGTCCATTTCAACTAAGTTTGTCAGCTTTCCTTTTTTTGACCATGTATGAACATTCAATATGCTATTGTAAGCTAAATGAATTTATACCAATTATTTGCTTCAGAAATCTCTGGTGTAACTATCTGTCAAAGTACTTCGCTGTGAAAGAAAAAAGTAAGTTGAAAAGAAGAAAGTATGAAACATTATGCTGGGACTCTATAAAGCCATGGATATTATATCATGATTATATGTTTAAGTAGCTGAAAGTCATTTGTAGTCTTAATATGCATGGATGATATAATAAAGGACATGATGAACATGGGCCTTAAACCATGCCTGAGCAAGAGAATGGTGACATTTGTCTAAATGTTGCATATATTCAACACGTTTTGACAGATTTTATTAATGCAAATGATTTTCAGAGAATCAGTGTTCAGTTTCAGAGATAAAAAATGTAAATTTTCATTTCTCTAGTTGAATTACATTTCCTTCATGCTATGTTAGCACTAATTTTAAAAGGAATTGGTACAATATGTATATCTATATTTTGTGATAGCTATTGTATTCTGAAATTTAAAAGTATTACTTTAGGAGTAATAACATACAACATAGAAAAGTGTACTAAAGACTCACTGAATAAGTATTTTTTTAATAGGAAAGACACAGTGTGTTAAAGATTTCCTCTTTTGTCTTTGCAATAATGTTTAACTGCAAAGTTAGCTAATGTCATCTCCTAATTAAATAAAATCAGTTGTGAGAAAATTAACAGATGATCACAATGAATAGTTGAGCCAACATTCTTCCAGTTTTATCTCCTGCTTTAATTCTTTGGAAACTTTCCATTATTTTTGCTTTTTATACTTATAGGGGAAGGTTATCACGATATTCATGAATGAGTCTATATTTATAGTATTTATGCTTCAGTGACATCAGCTAGGTCTTATATATGCATATTTAAAATTTGATATATTCTGCATATATATGAAATATTTTAAAGTGCATGCCTCTTATATGTAAATATTTTTTTCTGCTGAAAATTAACACTGTTAAATATTGACATGCTTTTTGGAGCTGTACTACAAGAATCTGAAAATGATTATGATGTATTCACTGTATTCAGTGGATTCAGTGAATATTTAGTGTATTCATGATGTGTTCACTGTATTTTTTTTTTTTTTAATTAAGTGGTTCCATGGCAGACCAGATAAGCCAAATAACTTAGGAGGCAAATGGATGATGTTATGATGATTTAAACTTTTCTCACATAGTGAATTCTTTTCTTTCTATGCTTCTGTTACATAGCAGGATGACTCTATTTCATGCTGACATTTAACACTGATTCATCTGTAGCTAGGACAAGTGCAACCCACTCTACCCTAATAAGCCAGTTATTCCTAACCTGTACCATCAAGGGAAGATTCTGTCTATCAACTTTCCTTACATAGTTTGCAGAATAAATGCACACACGTCCTACATAAATTCTGGATATATAAAATCATTTGATATATCTGAGATATATTATGTGTGTGTTTGTATGTCATGAAAACCCATATATTTAAATGAACGTGTACTTAGTGAACTTTCCTTATTATCCAAGTATTATAAATGGTGTTATGGGATATTCCCAGCCAATATGAAACCAGAACTCTTCCCTTATTTTATTTGCACATTACTAAGACAGTTCATCTCACAAGAAATAGAATCCTTTCTCTTTTCTTACTTCAAGATTCTTTCTAGAAGCTAATGCTGAAAAAAGAAGTATATTAAAGTAAACTTAAAAATGTGACTCACAAACAGCATCTGAGCAACAAGAAAATAACTTTATTTCCTTAATATAAAAATCAATTAGCTTTTGAAAAACTCAATCGAAAGCTTTAAGCCTTCTATTTTAGGATCTTACACTGAGGTTTTTTGTTTGTTTTAGTTCCTTATCCTAAAAATAGCTAGGAAATGGGAACTTAACCTGCATTCCTTTTATGGATGATATTTCACAGACAATGTGAGTGGACTTAATAGTAGAGACTCTTAAGAACCTCACATGTTATGGAACATTGCATAGATGTTTATGCGGATTTACACCCCATTCATTGTCTATGTATTTATTTATAGTTTTAGCATTTAAGAAGAAGCATGAGTGAACTGATATGAGCTCATAAACATTTAGATCTTTCACTCTATATTTTGACATATCCATGTAATTTGGTCACTTCTCCTGACACCTTGTAACTTGGTATACATTTCGGAAAAAATTCCACATGAATTCATCTGTATCAAATAAGGAAAACACTACATTTGCATTTAGAGTTGAAATTTGTTATATTCATATAAGATCAAGTTTTACTTAGTAAGTAGTTTTAAAGTAACTTAAAACCAAGTTATAGTTATACTTTCATATACATTAATTCATTTTGGTCTCACAATAATCCACATTAAAGAAGAGTAGATATTGTCACAGAGGAAACACAGTTTGAAAGTAATGAAATAACCTGCTGCAGATCCCATACCCAGTAAGTAGCAAAGGCTAAACTGAAATCAAGGTTTTCAGGCTCCAATTCTCCATTTTTGAAAGTTATGTAACCCAACCAATTAAATATATTAAAGGTACAGAGACATCTTTTATAGTTCTATACTACTAAGGTCTATTATGATTTTCTATGGAATTGCACATAGACATTTTAGCAAGTCTGTAAATCAGTAGGGTAAAATCTTTTTGCCTATAACTAGCCATCAACTGAAAGACAAGCAAATCTGACTCTTAAAAAGAAATCTAACTTGTAAGTTGGAGAGGCACTGATGCACTTTTTCCTTCTGCTTAAAGAACTGAATTGAAATTCAAAATATATTAATTCATCTTCTTTCTCTTTCATATCACAAATCATTTATTCTCCTTGTCACTACAGCAATGCACGTTTTCTAGTCTACCAACTTTTTCAATTATTGAAAAATTATATTACATTGAAATCTTAAAAACTTTTCCTCTCTCTCTCTTTTTCTTGATGTTTAAAAATACAATACAAACAATGGAAAAGGAAATTTACATTTCATTATAGACCCAGCATGGCATTGCTGGTATTCAGAGGCTCTGACAGCAGGCATTTTTGGATATCTCTAGATGTGTAGACTGATTTTTGATAATTAAAATAACTTTAAAAAATACAATGTGTCTTTTAATAATATAAATATATTTGTAAATTTTGAATGCAATTAATTTTTAAGACATTAATCTGTACTTTGGTAATAGAGAGTTGACTTTGTTGAGATAAAAGCCAGCCAAGATTATAAACTCTAGTAATTCTTTAAAGTAAACAAAACACATTGAAGAAATGGCTTTGCCTTCCAAATTCTAGCTTTCTTTATTTGCAAAACAAATGTGCGCTAGGCATATGTGAAATGTCAAATACTGCATGCCCTTTGATAGCATGTGGAAGAATGAGATTTGAACTGTTATAGCAATTCATCTTTTTTGCATATTTGCTTGTTTTCTGCTTTTTTTCAAAAAGGATTAATATGTCTTCTAATTATATATAATTTAACAGAATAAAATAAAATAAAATTAGTTGACTGAGGACATAAGAATGGAGAGAAAATTAAAGTACGAAAAATTCTATGAAATGTGGGATTAATTTAGAATACAAAGTCCTTGCCAGCAAGAATTATTTTCTAGAAGTGGGGTTCACATGTGGTGCTTAGCTCTCTGTTTCTGTCTATCTGCATACAGAAAATATGACACAGTTGCATGATAGTACTTTCCAGAAGTTAAATGTACACACACACACACACACTCACATCTTTTTTTCTTAGCACGATGAATTTTTCCTTTTAGTCAGATAAGAAAATATCTGACTGGCTTAATCTAAGGAAGAATTTCCTATATCGAGAGAAAATGTTGGGCTACTGTCCTTCCAACAATCCTTCCTAAATGTTGCTTGTCTTTACTATCTTCACATGAACCGAATGGGAGCATGTACACGGTCATTTCCCCTGAAAAGGAACTAGAATTCAGCAAGTCTTTATTGAGCGTTAATTGCAAGTCAAATACTTAAAAGCTAATCCAGGGCCTTGTAAGGACACATTTATGAAACAAAGGTCAGTTCACTTCTGCTAGAGAGACGCTTCAATGATTCCTCAACAGCAAACATCCTCTCAAAATCCTTTAACACACTAAGGAATAGAAATTAAGCCCCCAAATTCTGAAGCAGAAAGATGCAAAATATAAAGCCTGTGGGGAGCTGGATACATATACATATATACACATGTCTATAATTTTAAATGACATGCATCTGTTGTAGACAGTACAATAGAGAAAGAATTAGTTAAATAATAGAGATGACTGAGAATATTGCTGACCCAGGGCGAGAGAAATCTTGTATTTGGACACAATTGAGAATAGTGAATTTGTAATAAGCTGGAGACAATTCTGTGTTCTTATCCAAGAGTGGATAAACCGGAAAGTGGGAGTAATATTGCATTAGCAGTTTGCACATTTCATTCTGAAAAAGATCAAGGAGAATTAAAGGGGCAAGAGATTAGCTAAGCTATAATTGGTGGGACTTCCCTGGTGGTGCAGTGGTTAAGAATCCGCCTGCCAATGCAGGGGACATGGGTTCGAGCCCTGGTCTGGGAAGAGCCTTCATGCTGCAGAGCAACTAAGCCCGTGCACCACAACTACTGAGCCTGCACCCTAGAGCCCACGAGCCACAACTTCTGAGCCCACATGCCACAACTACTGAAGCCCGTGCACCTAGAGCCCGTGCTCTGCAACGAGAGAAGCCACCATAATGAGAAGCCTGTGTACCACAACAAAGAGTAGCCCCTCTCGCTGCAACTAGAGAAAGCCCATGCACAGCAACGAAGACCCAATGCAGCCAAAAATAAATAAATAAAAACAAAACAAAAAAATATGTATATATAATTGGGTCTGGGCAACAAAAGCAATAGAGTTCCATGAAGCAAAGAGCACTTGTGATTCGGGTGAAGTGAGGCACTCACCCAGAATAAACGCCTTGCTAAGTCAACCCTGGTTAAACCCAAGACACATGAAATGCATGTGGTTAAAAGGATGGGGGTTAAGGACCATAAATAAAAATGAACCTTCTCACAGGATTAAAAGATCTTTATGTTTATGTGAAAACTGTCATGGAACAGGGTGAAGAGGAGGAGAAATTTTACAATTACTTTTATTAGCTTAAGCTATAGTCACATTTATACATCATCAGATTACAGAAAATGTTAGACCAATACTGACATGCCCTCCAATATGAGGGTAAAGTAAGGGTTTGATGAATGTAAAAAGGAAATATTTAAGATAAAAAAGAACTTAGCATATACATTTCTCACTAATACATTTAATATTTTTAGCCAAAGTGCCCCTTATTTTAAACTGATGAGGAAAAGAAAGGGTTGATCTTCATTTTCGGCAATAGGGGAAACTAAGACCTTCCTCCTAGAAGGCCTAGTGTTAAAAGTAAAATTTTATTTATTTTATTTTATTTTATTTTATTTTATTTTATTTATTTTATTTTGTACTGCACAGTTGTTGAGTTGATGTTAATATAAGGTAAATGCTTGGGAAAGAGAATCAAAAAGTAATGTTGCTCCAGGGAATTATGTTTATCCTAGAATAGTGTTGGCCACTTGTGTCAATTCTAATCACCAAGTTGTGATTACATGTGCAAGAGATTTTTTGGGGGGAAAAGACATGTGAAGCATCAATCAGAAGGTTCAAAAGAAGACAGAAACAGTCTTTGGATTGTGATGCAGGTCTGACACCTGTGAAAGGAGGAAGGATGTGTAGGAAGACCCTCACGTGACACAGAGCAGTTCTGAAAAATGGATCATTGGCTGGGCAGCTGGGGAGTCTTCTAGCTCAAGTCATAGAGGTCTGCAACCTGCAGATTTGCTTTGAGTGGAGAAAGAGAAGAAAAGTCTCTCCAGAGAATTCTTATCCATGGGCTTTCCTTGGCACTGGGTAGTGGTCTCAGAAAAACTTCAAGTCAAAAAATGTAGTTAAAAAAAAATCTCAGGTTAAAAGTGATCTCAGAGACCCAGGAGATGCAAGCCCAAATCACCTGCTGAGGAATGTTCCTTAAACTCAGATCTCAAAAATTTCCTCAGATAAAATTCCAACAAAATGAGTTCACAACAAAAACATCACATATCACACAAAGAGACAAGTCACCATAAGCAAGTGTACAGAAAAAGCAAAATGTATAATCAAAGCTGAAGTGGTTGTGGAACTTGAGAGTTTTAATAATAAAAATACAATTAAAAAAACTTGCATATTATTACATGTCAGGCCAAGTCCTAACTGCTTTGGTAAGTAACTCATTTCATCCTCACAACAATCCCATAAGGTAGATGTTACTACTTCCACCACATAGTTAACAAATATATGTCCGTGTGTCCTCCTGTTACCGAAAGTGAGGTCTAGCTGCTTGCCGATCAAACGCGAATACTTGAGAGACAAGGTTGGTGGAAAGGGAAATTTGCTTTATTTTGGAGGCGGGCAGCCTGGGTTGGGGGGTGGTAGGCAGACCTGTGTTCAAAGGACTACTCTCCTCACCGACAATCAGGGGGCAAGAGCTTTTATAGGTGAAGGGAGGGGGCTACATGCAGAAACAGCACGGTCAGCCCTGACCGTCATCTCGAAACTGGTCATGCGGTGGTCTGACCAGTGTCATCTTGGTTGTTTTAGGTACAGTTAATCTTCAGTTCCGGCGTCAGTTTGTTCCCATTTCTCTGCGGCCAATTCTCGGAATTGCAGCAGCTCATGTCATGGCTACAGTCTGGTCATCCTGTAGTTAACTTCTTCCATCTGGTCGGGGTCTCAGTAGCTACAGGACAGCTCACAGGATAGGGTTCAGAACATTATCTATAGCCCTTGAGGAGGAATTAAAGCTCTTTGACTTTGCTTAATGACTAAACTAGTATTGTTTTGTCCTGTTTGACTGCTTTTCCTTTGTTTCTGCATTTTCTCATTTCTCTGATTAAACTTTTGTTCGGCTAAAGTTTCTTTACAGACAAAAGGCAGGCAGAGACATGGTGGGGGAAGGACCATAGGGTCCTGCTCCGTTTCACTTCAAGTGCCAAGGAACCGTAAGGATACGGCAGTGTTGGGAATACAGCCCTGAAGAAAAGAGAGAAAACCCATTGCCTTCATGGTGCTTGCCTTTTTTTTTTTTTTTTTAAATGTGGACCATTTTTAAAGTCTTTATTGAATTTGTTACAATATTGCTTCTGTTTTATGTTTTGGTTTTTTGGCCGTGAGGCATGTGGGATCTTAGCTCCCCGACCGGGGATCGAACCTGCACCCTCTGCATTGGAAGGCGAAGTCTTTAACCACTGGACCGCCAGGGAAGTCCCGTGCTTGCCTTTTGATGAATGTAAATTTCACATTAGCCCCTCTAGTATCTCCTTCTGTCTCTGTGTTTCTCTCTTTCTCTGTCCTCTCTTTCTTCCCCCTACCTCCACCACACTCATGTACACACACACATACACGTGCACAATCATTTCCTTGGCAATCAAAAATAAACAGAATGGCAGTAACAGTGATAGAAATCTAAGACAGCAACAACATGACAAAACTATGTAAAACAGGCGTTGAAAACATCAGCCAATACATGTTACGTAGCCTGGCTACTCGGTGATTGTGTATAAATGAAGGAAATCTAGGAAGAATTTCTGACTTCACCAGTCATTTTCTTCCAGCTGCCTGGTTATTCCTTAGTATTTTCAATTTGTATCTCTAGGAAGTCATTCTTTAAGGATTCTCAACAATAACAGTAGAATTAAGCGAAACCAGAAAATGTTATGATTCAGACAAGATAAATTCCTCAGCTCTAGATTTTGCAAATTAATTGGTACAAACACTGAAATGTCTGATTTTTCCAAAGTAGGGATAGTGGAGACAACAATTAATACGTTGTGGTCAGTGTCTCCACTTTCTTTTTATATTAATGCATGAGAAGACTGAATCCGGGTTCTGTCTTTGATTACCATGATTAGTTTCCTTATCTAACTCTATGTATTCATCTTCTTAGATATGTCCTAATCAATCTAGAAATAGAGATTTTCCTAAAATCCAAATTTAGTGAACTTGAATGCAGCTAGTTGTGGAGGCCAATATTCTTAAAATGATTTGTTTATGGTTCATAGCCCAATTTCTTCAAAGATGAAATAAAATGACATATTAGTTTAAAGGTTTATAAAATGATATAAGCAAGAGAATAAAACAGATGATAGTAATTTCAGTAATAGTAACAAAAACCCTTTACTGAGAGATTGATGCAAGCCTGTTATTGGGTAAACACTTTATATGCCTTGTATGTTTTCATATTCAGAGTGACACTTCATGCTAGTTACCGTTAGTGATCATATTACACAGATGAGGAAATAGAGACGATAAGAAAACTAATGAAGACTCTAAAGGAGAGAACCTGAACTCACACCAATAGTTGACTCAAAGCCCAAGGTCATTCATTAGTTTGTAAATATTACATCTATAGGTGAACCTACCAAAGCCTTGAGACATGTGATTCAATACTGTGGTGTTGTCACATTTAAGTTGTGATGAATATTTATATTCAACAGTATGGAACTTAGAAGCACAACTTTAGATGAGAGGGTTGTTTGAGTGTCTTAACAAGGATTAAAACTGTGAAAGTAAATGACATTTCCTGAGATAGGATTCCAATTAAGGAGAGAAGGTGGCCTGAAACAGGGACATACAGGTGGAGATCCAGTAGGCGGGGAAAGGACTATAAACCTGCAAAGAAAACTGATGAGAGGGTCAGATGGGTAGAAGGATAATCAAGTTAAGGTAGTGTCTTAGAAGTCAAAGAAAGACTATTTCAAGGAGAAAATGGTAAATAGCATCAAAGGCTGGTAGAGAGAGGACTGAAAAATTTTCCATTGAATTAAGCCAATCTGAGCCTATAGATAACTTTATCAAGCTGCCCAGGTGGAGGGATAGGGCTGCAGGTTGTCAGTGTGGTGTATAGGTTTGACATCACCATTGCAGACAGCAGGAGAACAAGTTGAGTAAATGTGCAATTTCAGGTAATTTAGGAAAAAAAAATACATTTGGAGTAGTGATTAGAAATGTATTCATTAATTTAAAAAGTATTTATTGAATAATTCCAGTGAGCAAGGCACTGTTCTGGGGAGCTGAGCACATTTGGATGTAAAAACATAAAATATCCCCTGCTCTCTGGGAAATTAAGGTCTAGCAGGGTGATAAAGAAACAATGAATGCCAGGTAGAACATGTTACACAGTACTTTCGAAGGCGACCAGTGTTATTTAAAAAACAAGCAGACCAGAATTAGAAAGATCAGGAGTGGTTCAGATGTAAGAGTGGGTTGCAATCTAACTTAGGGTTAGCAAATATACTTAATTTTGATGATATTTGAGCAATAATATTGACCAGAGGAAGTACGAATTAGCCATGTGGATATCCAGGAACAGCACTCTAGGCAAGGAGACAGGCAATGCAAGTTCCATGAGGTGGCAGACCCATGTGCATGGAGTCCAGTGAGCAATGGGAGAGGAAAAGCAGCAGAGATTAAGGAAACAATGGGAATGGACTGTGGGGGCCAGAAAATGGAGGGATTTAAAGTTCATTGCAAGGATCTAGCCTTTCTTGAGTGAAATAAGAGCCATTTCTATTGCTGACAATGTGCGCTAGTCCCTGATTTTCTCCAGTCGTGCTCAGTTTGTGGATCGTATGCACTGAGAGTTGCCTTCACCATCTGTTTTGACAGTTACTATACAAAGAGTGACCAAAGAACTGACTTTTGACAAGTGTCTTATGAAAATTCAGGACCATATGTTCTCAGCTTGATAATGAACAGAGAGAAGAAAAGAATAGATGGTGGTGTTGGAAGAAAAGAGAGGAAAATGGACTGGGGATTTTATAAGAATGTTTGTAGTTCTCATAACACTGATAAAAAAATAGGTTGAATACAGAATTTGAGGGTTTTTTTTCCAAAATTGGGCCATCCTATTTCTCCTTACTTAAATCACTTCCATTTCCAGAACTAAATTACTAATTCAAGGTTCTGGGACAATGAGGAGAAAAAAGATAATTCTGAATCAAAAATGTTTTAATACAGCATGATGTTTTAAATAATATGTTTCAAAAAGAAACTAAATACTATACTTCTTGAATTTGCTTTAGAATAAGTTTAAATCTTTTTTCTTCCTTTTTTTTTGGCCTACAGGCCATTCATTTATTACTTATAAAACTAAACAAAGAAAATGAAGTTTTATTTACCCACTATGTACAAAGAATTAAACACTGGGAAATGTTTTCTTTAAGAAGCTTTAAGAAGACGTATGGATGGCCAACAGACACATGAAAAGTTGCTCAAAGTCACTAATTATCAAGGAAATGCAAATCAAAACCACAGTGAGATATCAACTCACACCTGTCAGAATGTCTGTTATCAAGAAGACAACAAATAGCAAGTGTTGGTGAGGATGTGGCAAAAAGGGAATCCTCATGCACTGCTGATGTGGATGTAAATTGGTACATCCACTTTGGAAAACAGAGTGGAGTTTCCTCAAAATAATAAAAATAGAAATACCATATAATTCAGCAACTCCAGTTCTGGGCATTTTCCTAAAGGAAACAAAAACACTAATGTGAAAAGATATATGCACCCCTATATTCATTGCAGCATTGTTTACAATAGGCAAGATGTGGAAGCAACCTAAGGGCCCATAGATGGATGAATGGATAAAAAAGATGAGGTGTATATATATATATATACACACACACACACACACACACATACACACAAAATGGAATATTACTCAGCCATAAGAAGGAATGAAATCTTGTCATTTATGACATCATGGATGGACCTAGAAGGTATTATGCTAAATGAAGTAGTCAGACAAAGAAAGACAAATACCATATGAGTTTACTTATATGTGGAATCTAAAAAAAACAAAACAAATGAACAAAATAACAAAACAGAAACAGAGTCATAGATACAGAGAACAAAGAGATGGTTACCAGAGGGGAGGGGACTGGAGGGGATGAGTGAAATAGATGAGGAAGATTAAGAGGTACAAGCTTCTGTTTACAAAATAAATGAGTCATGGGGATGAAGTGTACCGTGTGGGAAATATAGTCAATATTATTGTAATAACTTTGTATGGTGACAGGTGGTAACTAGACTTATTGTGGTGATCATTTTGTAATGTATAGAAATATCAAATCGCTATGCTGTGTAACAGGAACTAACAAAGTGTTGTAGGCCAATTATACTTCAATTAAAAACATGAAGTAAAGAAAAAGTAGCTTTACAAAGCTCACAGTCCAGGGATAAGAATGCCTTGTGCATGAGTAGTGCATGAACAGAGAAAAACACAATAAAGACATGGGAGCACATTAGAAGATCTGGAAATAGCTTCTAAGAGGACAGATTAGATAATGATGATTTACCAGGTAACGTAAGATTGTTTAGATTATTATGATTAGGAAATCCATCTTTCAGGACCATATACCAAAGGCAAATCAATATGACAGTCAACTCATTGTTCTTAATTTTGTTCTGAGTAAATATTAACCAAAATAGAGAAGCCATAACTATGATAATGTGTTATTTATAATATATTGTATTGAAATACACAGACACAACAATGGTTAAGAATAAAATCAAACTGATCTACAGAATTCTGTAAGGGTAAACTTTTTTATTAGAAAAAAAAAAATCCAAATTGCACCTATATACTTTTTGCACCTAAAGTAAATTTCTATTTCTTTGGGTGGGTGTGGAAGAACTAAAGTTACTGTATCTTAGACCTACTGCTCTAATTTTGAGCTGGTTGGAAAATAATTTTCTAGAAAGTCAAGTAGTAATTCTATAATTTACTCTTCAAATTATTTCTTCATTTATCATCTCCACATGATTTTTCATGTCCTAGTAAAGTATTTTTCCTTAGGTAAGTATATGCCAATTACCCACTTTGTGTAAGCCCTGCCAATGCAACACTGAGATTATTCAATGAAGTGATTCTGTCCCTTAGTACTCAGAAGGACAACCCACTGTGAATGCTACTGAAGTTATTTCAGAACTTGATTCCCAATAACAGTGTTTATTCTGACATTTTCTACTTGACTTTCCTATTTAACAGACTCATGATTAAATGAAATTGTTAGTTTCTAGATAACTGGACCTATAAATGTAAAATCTACTTCAAGTGTTAATGATTTGCTTTTAAGATTGTTTAAGTTACTCTGATAAAGGAAAAGGAACAGCAATGCAAGAAAAATAATCATATTTTAATTAACTGTGAGATCTGACTGCATTTACTAATTCCAATTAAATAAACACTGATTCTTTCCTCAACTTACACAGAATTCACATAAATACTTGGAGAAAATGTGAAGATTACAGTTCTTTTTATACATGTATAATATACATCCATTATCCTAAAAATGTTATATACTATATAAGGCAAGAATCATTAATAAATTTATAGAAGCAAATTCCATTCTCTGACTGGATGTAAGATCCCTTAACACACATATATAGTTACCACACAGGTAACATTAAAATTTTAGGCATAAATACACTAAATCAAAAGCTCATTTTTGTTTAAATATTTTTCTTCAACTATATTATATCATTTTTAAAAGTCCAATTTATAATGTTCAAAACAAGACCAATCAGATACCTGTCAGTTATAAGTGCATTCCAAATTTTTTCTTAGAGTACTCAGTAAGCAAGTACTTCTACATGTATCCATTTTGAGTCAGTTTTCAGAGAATCATACTTTAATCAGGAAATCTTAACTTTATAAATATATTCATAATATTGATTTTTTTTCAATATTACTGTGCACACTAAATCTTGTTTCTGCAGGCTAATGAGATACTTTACTTCATGATATGTCTCCAGGCTAATGGAGATATGTGAACTATTATGATCAAATTATACATAATATTCTGTATTAAAAGAATCACCTATACATCCCTAAAAAAATCACTATATTTGCACTTTTCTTAACAACTTACTTACTTTTGCTCAAACATTATTTACAGAAGCTCAAACAACTTAAAACTAGACATAGACAATTTGCAGTTGGTTTGATTGTATTTTAATTATGCTGCCGAAAGGATATGGAGAAGAAATCCAATAAAGAAAAGATAATTATTTCAAAATATATCTTTTATTTTGTTAGAAAATACAGTGAAACAATGAAAATGGCATTATTAAAACACAAACTTCAAAACAAGTTTCTCCAAATTAGTACATAGAACTTTGATTTGCAACAGAGAGGATAGTTTGTGTTTTCCATAAAGGTAATTCTCCTTAAATTTTCTTGTCTTTAAAATTCTTTACAAGACATTTGTTTCATTAATTATTAGAGAGTTTATGGCATGTTTTCTTTGCATAAGGTATTTATTTAGGAAAATACAACATGAAATGGCTCAATCAAAACTGTTTAGTCTAGTTTTTTTTTCTTTTCCTTCCTCTTTTTTACGATTGTGGTACTGATGTACCTTCTGGTTGTCGATTCATCTATATTTTTATTTTTATATTCTTCCTAACATATCTGTTAGTTTCCTACTCTAATTTTATTTTTTACTTTTTTAGTTGTTTTTTTTTTTTTTTGCTGCCCAGACAGCTTGCGGGCTCTTGGTTCATGAGCACGGGGTCAGGCCAAAGCTCCTGCAGTGGGAGCTCTGAGTCCAAACCACTGGACTAACAGAGAACCTCAGACCTCAGGGAATATTCATCAGAGTGAAGTCTCACAGAGTTCCACATCTCAGCACCAAGACCC
This sequence comes from Balaenoptera ricei, assembly GCF_028023285.1. Classification (NCBI taxonomy): domain Eukaryota; kingdom Metazoa; phylum Chordata; class Mammalia; order Artiodactyla; family Balaenopteridae; genus Balaenoptera; species Balaenoptera ricei. The sequence continues at coordinate 18,100,038 of NC_082641.1, read as the reverse complement.
AGCTCTACCCAATAGCCTACAAACCCCAGTGTTGGAAGCCTCAGGCCAAACAACCAATAAGACAGGAACACAATCCCACTCATAAAAAAAAAAAAAAAACACCAACAATGAGACAGCAAAAAAATATGTCACAGAAGGAGCAAGGTACAAACCTGCAATACCAAATAAATGAAGAGGAAATAGGCAATCTACCTGAAAAAGAATTCAGAGTAATATAGTAAAGATGACCCAGAATCTCAAAAATAGAATGGAGCCACAGATTGAGAAAATACAAGAAATATTTAACAAAGATCTAGAAGAACTAAAGAGCACACAAACAGAGATGAACAACACAATATCTGAAATGAAAAATACACTAAAAGGAATCAATAACAGAATAACTGAGGCAGAAGAACGAATAAGTGAGCTGGGAGACAAAATGGTGGAAGTAACTGCTGAGGAGCAGAATAAAGAAAAGAGAATGAAAAGAATTGAAGACAATCTCAGAGACCTCTGGGAAAACACTAAATGCACCAACATTCGAATTATATGGGTCCCAGAAGAGGAGAAAAAGAAAGGGTCTTAGAAAATATTTGAAGAGCTTATAGATGAGAACTTCCCAAACATGGGAAAGGAAATAGTCAACCAAGTCCAGGAAGCACACAGGGTCCCATACAGGATAAACCTTAGGAAACACACACCAAGACACATATTAATCAAATTAACAAAAATTAAATTCAAAGAAAAAATATTAAAAGCTGCAAGGGAAAAACAAAAAATAACATACAAAGGAATCTCCATAAGGTTATCAGCTGATTTTTCAGTGGAAACTCTGCAGGCCAGAAGGGAGTGGCAGGATATACTTAAAGTGATGAAAGAGAAAAACCTACAACCAAGATTACTCTACCCAGCAAGTATCTCATTCAGATTCGATGGAGAAGTCAAAAGCTTTTCAGACAAGCAAAAGCTAAGAGAATTCAGCACCTCCAAACCAGCTTTACAAGTCCTAAAGAAACTTCTCGAAGTGGGAAACACAAGAGAAGAAAAAGACCCACAAAAACAAACACAGAACAATTAAGAAAATTGTAATAGGAACATACCTATCGATAATAACCTTGAATGTAAATGGATTAAATGCCCCAACCAAAAAACATAGACTGGCTGAATGGATACAAAAACAAGACCCATATATATGCTGTCTACAAGAGACCCACTTCAGACCTAGGGACACATACAGACTGAAAGTGAAGGGATGGAAAAAATATTCCATGCAAATGGAAATCAAAAGAAAGCTGGAGTAGCAATACTCGTATCAGATAAAATAGACTTTAAAATAAAGACTGTTACAAGAGATAAGGAGGGACACTACATAATGATCAAAGGATCAGTCCAAGAAGAAGATATAACAATTATAAATGTTTATGCACCCAACATAGGAGCACCTCAATACATAAGGCAAATGCTAACAACCATGAAAGGAGAAATCGACAGTAACACAATAATAGTAGGGGACTTTAATACCCACTTACACCAATGGACAAATCATCCAAACAGAAAATAAATAAGGAAACACAAGCTTTAAATGACGCAATAGACCAGATAGATCTAATTGATACTTATAGAACATTCCACCCAAAAGTGGCAGAATACACTTCTCAAGTGCACATGGAACATTCTCCAGGATAGATCACATCTTGGGTCACAAATCATGCCTCAGAAAATTTAAGAAAATTGAAATTGTATCAAGCATCTTTTCTGACCACAACACTGTGAGACTGGAAATCAATTACAGGAAAAAAACTGTAAAAAACATAAATACATGGAGGCTAAACAGTGCGCTACTAAGTAACCAAGAGATCACTGAAGAAATCAAAAAAGAAATAAAAAAATACATAGAAACAAATGGCAATGAAAACACGATGACCCAAACGACCCAGCAATGCCACTACTGAGCATATGCCCTGAGAAAACTGTAATTCAAAGAGTCATGTACCACAGTGTTCATTGCAGCTCTATTTACAATAGCCAGGACATGGAAGCAACATAAGGGGCATCGACAGATGAATGGATAAAGAAGATGTGGCACATATATACAATGGAATATTACTCAGCCATAAAAAGAAAGGAAATTGAGTTATTTGTAGTGAGGTGGATGGATCTAGAGTCTGTCATACAGAGTGAAGTAAGTCAGAAAGAGAAAAACAAATACCGTATGCTAACACATATATATGGAATAAAAAAAAAATGGTCATGAAGAACCTAGGGGCAGGATGAGAATAAACACACAGACCTACTAGAGAATGGACTTGAGGACAAGGGGAGGGGGAAGGGTAAGCTGGGACAAAGTGAGAGAGTGGCATGGACATATATACACTACCATGTGTAAAACCGATAGCTAGTGGGAAGCAGCCGCATAGCACAGGGAGATCAGCTCGGTGCTTTGTGACCACCTAGCAAGGTGGGATAGGGAGGGTGGGAGGGAGGGAGATGCAAGAGGGAAGCGATAAGGGGATATATGTATATGTATAGCTGATTCACTTTGTTATAAACAGAAACTAACACACCATTGTAAGGAATTATACACCAATAAAGATGTTTAAAAAAAAATCCTATGGGAGACAGCAAAAGCAGTTCTAAGAGGAGTTTTATAGACATACAATCTCACCTCAAGAAGCAAGAAAAATCTCAAATAAACAATCTAACCCTACCTTAAAAAACTAGAGAAAGAAGAACTAAGAAAACCCAAAGTCAGTAGAAGGAAAGAAATCATAAAGATCAGAGCAGAAATAAATGAAATAGAAACAAAGAAAACAATAACAAAAATCAATAAAACTAAAAGCTGGTTCTTTGAGAAGATAAACAAAATTGATAAGCCCTTAGCTAGACTCATCAAGAAAAAAAAGGAGAGGGCACAAATCAATAAAATTAGAAATGTAAAAGGAGAAATCACAACTGACACTGCAGAAATACAAGGGATTATAAGAGACTACTACAAACAACTATATGCCAATAAAATGGACAACCACGAAGAAATGGACAAATTCTTGGAAAGGCAAAATTTTCCAATACTGAACCAGGAAGAATTAGAAAATATAAACAGACCTATCACAAGTAATGAAAGTGAAACATAATTTAAAATCTTCCAACAAACAAAAGTCTAGGACTAGATGGCTCCACAGGTGAATTCTATCAAACATTTAGAGAAGAGCTAACACTGATCCATCTCAAACTCTTCCAAAAAATGCATAGGGAGAAACATTCCCAAATTCATTCTACGAAGCCACCATCACCCTGATACCAAAACAAGAAAAAGATATCGCAAAAAAGAAAATTATAGACCAATATCACTGATAAACATAGATGCAAACATCCTGAACAAAATACTAGCAAACAGAATCCAACAGCACATTAAAAGCATCATACACCATGATCAAGTGGGATTTATCCCAGGGATGCAAGGATTCTTCAATATATGCAAATCAATCAACAAATTAAGGAATAAGAACCATATGATCATCTCAATAGACGCAGAAAAGGCTTTTGACAAAATTCAACACCCATTTATGATAAAAAAAACTCTCTAGAAAATGGGCATAGAGGGAAGCTACCTCAACATAATAAAGGCCATATATGACAAACCCACAGCAAGCATCATACTAAAGTGTGAAAAACTGAAAGCATTTCCACTAAGATCAGGAACAAGACAAGGATGTCCACTCTCACCACTCTTAATCAACATAGTTTTGGAAGTCCTAGCCACAGCAATCAGAGAAGAAAAAAAATAAAAGGAATACAAATTGGAAAAGAAGAAGTAAAATTGTCACTGTTTGACGATGACATGATACTATACATAGAAAATCCTAAAGATGCCACCAGAAAACTACTAGAACTAATCAATGAATTTGGTAAGGTTGCAGGATACAAAATTAATGCACAGAAATCTCTGGCATTCCTATACAGCAACAATGAAGAATCAGAAAGAGAAATTAAGGAAACACTCCCATTTACCATTGCAACAAAAAGAATAAAATACCTAGGAATAAACCTGCCTAAGGAGGCAAAAGACTTGTACTCAGAAAACTAAAGCACTATTGAGAGAAACCAAAGATGACATAAACAGATGGAGAAATGTACCATGTTCTTGGATTGGAAGAATCAATATTGTGAAAATGACTCTACTACCCAAAGCAATCTACAGATTCAGTGCAATCCCTATTAAACTACCAATGGTATTCTTCACAGAATTAGAACAAAAAATCTTACAATTCGTATGGAAACACAAAAGACCCTGAATACCCAAAGCAATCTTGAGAAAGAAAAATAGAGTTGGAGGAATCAGGCTCCCTGACCTCACACTATGCTACAAAGCTACAGTAATCAAGACAGTATGGTACTGGCACAAAAACAGAAATATAGATCAATGGTACAAGATAGAATGCCCAGAGATAAACCCACACACATATGGGCGCCTAATTTACGACAAAGGAGGCAAAAACATACAATGGAGAAAAGACAACCTCTTCAATAAGTGGTGCTGGGAAAACTGTACAGCTACATGTAAAAGAATGAAATTAGAACACTACCTAACACCATACACACAAAAAAACTCCAAATGGATTAAAGACTTAAATAAGTCTTAATTTAAGACTTTAAATGTAAAACCAGACACTATAAAACTTTTAGAGGAAAACATAGGTAAAGCATTCTTTGACATAAACCACAGGAAGATCTTTTTGACCCACCTCCTAGAGTAATGGAAATAAAAACAAAAATAAACAAATGGGACTTAAAAGCTTTTGCATAGCAAAGGAAACCATAAACAAGACAAAAAGACAACCCTCAGAATGGGAGAAGATATTTGCAGATGAAACAACAGACCAAGGATTACTCTCCAAAATATACAAACAGCTCATGGAGCTCAATATCAAAAAAACAAACAATTCAGTTAAAAAATGGGCAGAAGACCTAAACAAACATTTCACCAAGGAAGACATACAGATGGCCAAGAGGCACATGAAAAGATGCTCAACATCACTAATCATTAGAGAAGCACAAATCAAAACTACAATGAAGTATCACCTCACACTGGTCAGAATGACCATTATTAAAAAATCTAGAAACAATAAATGCTGGAAAGGGTGTGGTGAAAAGTGAACCCTCCTGCACTGTTGGTGGGAATGTAAATTGATACAACCACTATGGAAAACAGTATGGAGGTTCCTTAAAAAACTAAAAATAGAACTACCATATAACCCAGCAATCCCACTACTGGGCATATATCCTGAGAAAACCATAATTCAAAAAGAAACATGTACCACAATGTTCATTGCAGCACTATTTACAATAGCCAGGACATGGAACCAACCTAAGTGTCCATTGACAGATGAATGGATAAAGAAGATGTGGCACATATATACAATGGAATATTACACAGCCATAAAAAGGAACGAAATTGAGTTATTTGTAGTGAGGTGGATGGATTTAAAGTCTGTCATACAGAGTGAAGTAAATCGGTAAGAGAAAAACAAATACCATATGCTAACACATATATATGGAATGTAAAATTTTAAAAAAAGGTACTGATGAACCTAGTTGCAGGGCAGGAATAAAGATGTAGACATAGAAAGTGGACTTGAGGACATGGGGTGGGAGGGAGAAGCTGGGGCAAAGTGAGAGTAACAACGACATATATACACTACTGAATGTAAAATAGTTGGCTGGTGGGAAGCAACAGCATAGCACAGGGAGATCAGCTCGGCGCTTTGCAATGACCTAGAGGGGTGGGTTAGGGAGGATGGGAGGGAGACTTAAGAGGGAGGGGATATGGGGACATGTATGCATATGGCTGATTCGCCTTGTTGTGCAACAGAGACTAACACAGTATTGTGAAGCAATTATACTCCAATTAATATCTATTTAAAAAAAAAACTGTTTAGTCTAGGGACTTCTCTGGTGGTCCAGTGGTTAAGACTTTGCCTTCCAATGAAGGGAGTGCGTGTTTGATCCCTGATCGGGGAGCTAAGGTCCCACATGCCTCACGGCCAAAAAAACACAAAACATAAAACAGGAGCAGTATTTTAACAAATTCAATAAAGACCTTAACTGTGGTCCACATCAAAAAAATTATTTAAAAAAAACAAAACTGTTTAGTCTATTTTTTGTTACATTTATCAATTGAATATATGACTTTAATATTCTCTTTTTTTACATGTGTTTTACATATATGTACTTATTACTACAAATTGTAAGTAATTTTTACAAATACTGTTGCACAAAGAAAAAATCTACTAAGTCAGAATTGGTTTCAGCTGCATAGAATAGAAATCCAGCTATAACCTCTTCAACAAGTTGAAATTTATTTTTCTTGTGTAAAAGAAGTCCAGAAATAAACATCCTGGGTTTGGTACAGCAACTCCAAGATAACATCAAAAATGGCCTTTTATTTTCCAATGCATCATCTTAAGCTTTCTTTCTTCTCTATCCTCATAAAGTGGCTTCTGTGTGTCTAGTCATTATGTCAGCAAGACGTGGAAAAGATGAAGGGAAATAAAATGGGAGAGATGAAAGAAAATCAGCAAAAAGTACATACCAGATGAGTCCATCCATTTAAAAAAGTTCTCCTAAAAGCTCCAAAAGGTTTCTTCCAGGTTTATCTTATTAGTCAAATGGAATCCCAAGTCTACCTTGTCTCCAAGATATTTTGGGGAGGTGAGCATTTTAATTAGGCATACTGCTAGCCAAGATACAGCTCATTGATAATAGATTCTATTAATATGGAATGATTCTATTAATAAGAAGAAAGAGGAAATGGATATTGGATAGGCTACTAGCAGTGACTGCCATACTCATTATCGACTTTGCAACCAGATCCCAAAAGGCTAACAAAGATAGAGATCGCTAAAAATAGAAGTTCAAGTACTTCAGTGGAATCAAAGGTAGCAGATCTCACTGTCTTTTATGATTTAATGTTCTGTAGTAATTATTTACTGAAAGCTGCAGCAAGTAAAGGTGGGAAATGCAGAGTGTGGAGTGACTTACACCTGCCTTTTTACTCCCTATCTTCTAGCTATGGTTATTCAATATGTCTCGGCAGTGATTTTTTTTAATTTATACGATGCGAGAAATTTTCAAGTGAGCACATTATTTTGCATAGAGTAGAAACAATTGTATGACTTCCCATTTTTTTCAAAATTCATGTAATCAATAATGATTTTTAATGACCGAATAAAATATTCAGGAAAAAGGAAAACTGTTGATGAATTTTCCTTGATTACTTCTTTTTATTTTATTTATCAGTATTACTGATAATGTAAGTAAACAATTGAAAGTGAACAATTCATTGATTTTAAGAACTACTGCAGGCTTTAAGTAGAGTAAATATTCAATAGAGTGTATGTAAATATACTTTTATAGCTGAAGAATATAGTGAAACAAATTGCATATTGACTGTGTTGGTATGTATGGCAAGTAAAACATTTTTGTATTATTCCAGCCATCACTTGAAGATTGAATGCAGTATTCTTTGTTTCTTTTACATGGCAAAGATGTGAGCATCCTTCTGGATGCTGCAATATTATCAGTAACAGCTATCACATTATAATTGGAGAATGAATCAGCAATAATTGTGTCACCTTACATCTGGAAACAATCATGGAGACAGACTGATTCTGAGTTGCTATAGCAGAAATCAAGAGGTTTAGTCCAGCTCATTGCTTTTTGGTCTAGGTTAACCAGGTAAAGTGACCGCCCATGTCTAGTTTTCTAGCTCTCTCTGGGACTTATACATACCCCTTGATCTATTTTGTTTTGCAGAGATAATTTGATCTCAGACAGATCCAAGTCCCAGTATTCCATGTGTCTTTTATAGAGTACACATAGATGTTGGCTTAGCCTATCAAATATGAGCATATAAGCACAGAAGAACATTAGGCATAAGAAGAGGCAGAAGGCAAGAGTTTAACCATGATTAAACCTCAGGAATATTCAGAGCATACTGGCTCCAACAAAACTAGAGGCAAGAATGTAGGCACAAGGGGTTGGAAGGAAATAATAGCTAACCCTTAGGAGTGCTTACTTTTTATACTGTAATAAACTCTTTTCTTTTACTATCTTACCTAATCATCACAACCGCCACTATTATTCCCATCTTACACAAAAGAAATTAACTATTTTGCCCAAGGTCATAGCACCAAACTTAGGCAATTAAGTTCCAAAGTCTGTGCTTTTAAAGGATAGTCTATGTTATATCTACCTAAAAGTAGCAAACAAATAAAACAATTAAATTAAAATGGAGGCCTTCAACTATTGCTGAGGTTACTGCTTTGAGAGAAACACTGATAGATTGACCTATCCACGTTTATGACTGGAAAATTACATAGCAGGTGGGCACCTATAGGCTAGACTAGCGGTTCCAAAGAGATGCCTTTAACTGATACTGTTCACTAATAGTAAAATTTATCACAGACATTATGGAAGACATTTAATGGCTACAGTATTCTTAGAGACACGTTCTGGAAATATATGTTTCTGGCTGCTGCAGTTCTTCTCAGATCAAATCATATTTCTTGTGAAAATAGAGTAGCATTAACTGATGGAGCATAAACCTGAAGGGATAGTTCAATGAGTTCGTATTCTGAAATGAAAAAAAGGAGTCAATTTTATTTGCTCTTAGACTCGGGTTTTGAATCAAATAATATTAGATGCATTGGGAAAGTTAGAAGAGACTGCCTCAAGTTTGCCTTTTAAATGTCCATGCTTCATTTTTAAGACCAGGATAAAAGTATGTGACAAAAAAAAGCATCTAGAAGTTATTGAACAATTTTCTCGTGGTGGAACAATATGTCGACATTAATTGATATTTGAAGAACTGATGAATCTCAGCTAAGAAAACATAGTAAATAAAAGCTAGTTTGTAAAAAAATAAAATAAAAAAGAAAGAAATCAATGACTGCTATTGCTTTAATAAAGGATTCCCTGCAAGTATCCTGCTGCAAAGTGTAAATGGGAGAAGCACTTCAAATCTGAGCACCTTGAAGGGAACTAGAGGACCCTTAAGACCCTTTTTAAGATTGTTTCAGTATTTAATTGACTAGGTGTGGTGCTTCCAACAACGTTTTAGGTGTGTGTTAAATGTAGTGAAAATCAGATTCTTCTTTATATGTGTCATATTTTGAAGGAAGAAATCTTTTAACTTCCCATAAGAGGGAAAAGAACAAGAAAAGGCAGAGGCTATTGGGCTGGGTAATGTACTAAAGGGTGGATTAACTTCTCAGGAGACCAACAGTGGTTCACCGAGGCTATTCATTGCAATGTCACAAGAGAATAGATGGTTCTTATATGTTTAAATTTTCTTTTATGTAAGAAACCATTTTACTACTAGTCTTCTTGAAATGCTGACCCTGGATATATTTTGTAAAGACTTAATATCAATGAAATTTTACTCAGAAAATTGCAAATAATAAGTAAGCTAGTTTTCCTGATATTTTGAAGAAATACTTTAAAAATAATTAATGTATGACTTGATGCTAAAGTTATTAATGACACAAAATTATTAGGTCTTATTTTAAGCAGGAAATAATCTGTGTCCTATGTACTACATAAAATCAACTTGAGATATAATATGCAAGAGAATATTAATGTTGGTACTAATAGTAAAAACTACCCATGATTTATGGGGGATGGTCTAGAATTGCAGTATCATTGGGATGTATGTGTATATATATATATATATACATAAAAATTTTGAAAGCTTAAATTTACTCCAGATTTTCTAAAACAGATACTCTGCAGCTTTGTTCTTCTTTCCTTTACTGACTGTTGTTGCTCTATATCACTAAATGTTTTGTTTTTGTTTTTGCTGTGTATGTAGGTAGTGCTTATTCTAATTAAATGCATAGGTCACTGAGGAGGAAAATTAACAGTTCTATAGGGTACTAAGAAGAAAGTAAGGAGAAGGGAGAATTTATACCTCAATACTGAAGTTCCTTTTTGTCTACTTCACACATAATTCTTGGCTTTATATTATAACCTCAGTCTACCAGATTGAAAGAGTCAAAAACAAGAGCAGTCTTTTTAAAAACATTTTTATGGCAACCTTTCCTGCTAAGGAAGTATATCCACAGCCCTCAAATCACTTCATATCATGTAATAACTTTTAAAACTCTTATCCTAAAATTGAAAACTATATTGCAAGGTGTGAAATTACTGTAGACTTCATGAATATTTTTAAATAACAGGTACATTACTTAATATATAGTCTATTTGCTTTGGAATATATAGATTTATTTGGTTTACCTAGTTGCAGGGAAAAAAGAAACAACTATTAAAAATACATGTATTACTGACATTTTCATAACTGTCATGAGAGAGATTCTTGTCCACATAAAAAAAGAAAATAAAATTTTACTCATTGAACCAATTATACTCAACTATTTCTTGTGTGTAAAAGTGTAGGGAAAAGGAGCTGAGCGTCTTCTTTCTATATGCAGGTGACATAATTCCAGTTATATCATGGCATTTCTAGCTATTTGTCACATAGTGTTCCATGGAGAAATATCATTTTTAGACTTATCCATCATTATTTACTTCAAAAGCGTATAACGTATAGTAGACTATTTATGGGTAAGATAAATTATATTGTAGCTTTAATTTTTCAGGTTTACAGCTCTCACTTGTGACATAGAAGATGAAGAGATTTGACATCCATTTCAAGCATGTAACTATAATTTCATAAAATTTTATGTTCCACAATATATAATGTGAAGTGCAGAAAATACTCACCATTAACTACTTCTTTGTGACCACAAGTTATGGGCCTTTAAAATAGGGTAAAATCTTGGGGGAAAATGTTTTTTGTTGTTGTTGTTGAAAAACTTCCAAAATAGATTAGAGTAAAATTAAAAATAAGAGAGCATGTGCAATATTAGACTAAGTCAGGATACCTGAGTTTTGTTTCCAGCCTCTCAACTGTCGAGCTGCAAAATATGGAACAAATATTTTAATATCCCAAACCTCAGGCGCCTCATTCTCATCACAAAGGAGGAAAAGATTATTAATGATGTCAAAGAAAACAATATCTATAAAATAATTAGTATATTTATATAAATTACTCAAATAGATAACATTAATGTAATTATTAATAATCAAAAGATCCCATTTCCTTTGATTTATATTGTTCTCTACACACATACCCAAGTCTGATAATAAAGCTTATGTCTACTAATTTCACTCCATGTTATTTTTCCTGTGTTGCTAATGGAGCTTGAAATTGATGTAGTCCTTTTGAATTTCAACATAGATCTAGTCTCAGTCCCTGATCATTTTTGTTGGTACTGACTTTTTCTTCATATAAATTCACTAACACATTTATATATGCAATTATAATGAAATACATTTAATGTAATTTATCTTATCTGAAACCATCAGGAAATTAAGGCTCTTTTACTTGTGTGTTAAATTTTATAGGCACATAATATTTTGGTTTATTAAGTATTATTAGGCTGCTTTCATGAGTCATCTGGCCCCAAAATAGTGGCAGATAATTTCACTTGGTGTAATGAAAAAAAACACTGGGCAGAGAGTTGGATAACCCAGATTCTATTCTGATTTCTGTAATTAACTAACTCCATGATATTGAGGAAATCACTTAGCCTTTCTGAATCTCAATTTCCTCAACTGTGAAATGAAGTAATTGAAACAACGTTCTCTAAGGTGCTTTCCAGTTCCAGAGGCCTGATTTTATGTTGTGACAGAGCCATGCATTGAGGCTATTTGTTTTCTTTTCTTTTTAAAGCTATGTCTCCTTTTTCACCAATTGAAATTACACTACATATTGTTGGAATAGCTGATCCCAAGTATTATTTAGTTTAAGAGTTGCCTATGATGAACACAGCTGGGAGACAGCCAGAGTGGTTGGTTTCTCCAGTCAAGAACTTATGCAGTGGTTTGGACTGGTGAGTTCAAGAGTCATGGTAGAAGTAGTTCTAGAACATGAAAGACAAAGCTTAAACCTCAAGTAGAATGCCTTTTTTAAAAATTTGTATGTGAACTGATATCTATATATCTATATCTATATATCTGAGCTGACTGCTCAAAGGCCTTTTTATTCTTCTTTCTATGAACAGGGCCAATAAGTTTCAAGCATCATTAGCAGCAGTGGTGTACGCAAAACCAACAAATGGTACGCCGAGCTCTCAGAGAAGGCGTCAGGATATAAAATGAGTGGCAACTTTGTCATATCCGCAAGCATAGAAGGACCACAGAAGCGAAGGACTCAGTGTTTAAGAAGGCAATGAATTGAGCCTATTTTAAACCAAAATACATCATTATTTGTATTTTTATGTGAACAGAATCAAAACTTGGAATTAAAGAAACATTACGTGCAACACAAAGTGTTTCCTGCCCCACGATGGTGGGGAATCTGCTTGGGCAGCAGCTAAATTGTGGTATCATAAAAGTTCAAGCAGAGAATTGCAGAAGCTTTCTGTGCATTGTTACAAGTTTTCCAGGTGTACGCGTGATTCTGGATCAGGGAAAGGAAGTGGGGAGAAACTGTGACCCTGACCCTGTCTCATTCAACATATTCTGCATAGTGATGTAGCCGCTAAGCTTTCTTTAAAAAAAAATCCCATATTAAAAATAAATGCTTAGAACAGTTGGCTTAGAGAATACTCATAAGAACATGATAAAATTAATGAATCCAAGCATTTGATTAAAGTTTAATTAATGGTCGTTATTTGAATGGCAAGAGGAGCAGAGGCCTTCGCCACTGTGTGAGTGTCTGTACATAATGAGACAGCACGTCTCATCTGACTTCACACAATGATTTACATGGTGACAGCTCTTCTGTCAGTCCTGAGCTCACCACACACCAGATCAACTACCCAGGTTTCCCACATTATAAAGTTAAGATTGGCAGACATTTTACTCTGACCTAATACAAGAAACAGTCACTTTAAACCGTGTAAAGGATGAAGAATTAGCAACAATAAAATCTTTTTCAGTTTTTTTGCTGACTTTGATGTAGAACATCAGATCCTCTACCCATGTTGATCTTTGGGGACTTACTGATGGATTTGCCCCCAGATCTGTGGAATACAGTCAGTATTCAATAAGTGCTTATTGTATGGAAAAAGAAAGTGGGTGGTTCTGTTTTGGGGTCAATTAGACAGGATTTTTTTTTTTAATACCTGGCAAAACCAAATTCAGAGTAGGAGATTTATAGGTTCATTCTACATGGAAAAGTCTGAATGATTCCTGGAATTGACACGATGGTGTCAGAATGACTCCCTCTCTCCTTTCCTTGTTTCTCTCATCTCAGTCTGCCTTTGTATGTAGACTTTGTTTTTTTCTGTTTTCGAGGTGTCTCCATTATGTTGTCCAGTATGTAGAGTGAGATGAGGACTATCTTAATAGTCAAGCAGGGACTTCTTTGACTGGAAAGGCAGATTCTTACTAACATTGACCAGATCTGAGATCTGAGGTCTCTGCCCATAGAATGGCCAAAGGGACAAAATGCAGTACTTAACAACATCACTAGATTCACACAGGGGATTGGTACAGGATCACTTATACAAAGGAAGCAGCAAATGTGTTTACTAGAAATAATAAAGATATTGGTAGGAAAAATTAAACAAGCAAACAAATTCAGTAATGTATTAGAAAATTGGAGCACATAACCAAGAAATCAAAATTATCTCTTTAATTGAAAGTCACGACTTATTTTTTAAAAATAAATAACAATAATATTTGATTTCTGTAATTATCTACATGTGGTTTTCTCTTGCTGCATCACAAATTCCCACAAACTTAGCAGCTTAAGACAACACCTATTTATTAACTCACATTCTGCAGGTAGAAATCTAGCACAGCATGACTGGGTTCTCTGCTCAGGGTCTCACAAGGTTGAAACCAAGGTGTCAGAGGGGTAGAATTTATCTCCTTGCTATTGTAGAACTGAGGTGTCTTCATACTGCTAGCAATGACGTGGGGACTGCCCTCAACTCCCTTCTGTATTAGCAATTTTCAACATGGGTATTTGTTTTCTTCCAAGCCATCTGAAGTATGTGTCTCTGACTTCCTTTTTCTACACCTGGGAAAAAACCCTTCTGCTTTCAAAGATCGCATGTGATTAGATCAGGCTCACCAAACATAAAGTAACCTTAAGGGTTAAATCCGTAGTCTTCCCAGTGCCGGGAATTTTACAGGGAATGTACACCAAGGGGAGAGAAATCTTAGGCAATATAGTAGAATCCTGCCTATCACACCATATATGTTGGAGTTCAATCATAATTTAGAATTAAGGCTTGATTTGGATTCAGTTCTGTATTATTTATGATCTAAAATAATACAGTGAAGTATGATCAGACCCTGCTTGATCTTAGAATTTCTGCCTATAACTTACCTTAATCAGCAATCAATGATATATGAAGAGAAAAATATTGTAACAAGCAATGAAAGGAGATCAGTAAAATACATTTTTTTAATTTTGGAAATAATGCAAATATACAGTCTATGGTATTCATATGTCAGTTTCAGGAACATGTGCTACAAACACACATACATACATGATTCCATGGATTCTATGAATTATTAGGAAATTTTAATCACAAAGCAACTCAGTTTCTTTTGAAAAGTAATCAAACTTTGAGAAATTTATTCATTTAAGGCCTCAATCAATATCAAATTAAACATCTGCCCTTATAATCCTGAATTCTTTGTTTAAAAAAAATTTGACCTGTAAAAATGCAATAGCCTGAAAACAGTTTATTTCACTCAGGCATCCAATACTATGTATCTGCTAAAAAGCAGTCAAAATTGAGGTTCTAATATCTGTGAAATCTGTGCTCATTTTTCTTTTTTTTTATTCTTTCCTTTTTCCTTTTAAAGTTGAAGTCAAATTGGACCTATTATCTCTTTGGTGGTTTCTAGGGAATCCTATTAGCCCTAGTGGGAAGTGAATCCTGAGAATGATTCTTTCCTTAATGTGTTTATAATGAGAGCTTTAAAAAAAAACAAAGCTAACCTATACTTAGAAACAAGAGGTAACCTACTGCATTTCTTACACAGAATAGTAACTCTATTTCTCTTTAACAAATTGAAATTTAACATTAAGGTTACTCATTTTTATACTTTTGGCAAAAAATAATATTTAAAGTATAAATTCTCATGCAGATAAGATAATATTTATGGCACTGTTATAGGATATAAGACTGAGAGAAATGAATTCTTAACAGTAAATTTGACATAAAGCTTAACTCATGATACAAAGAAAGCAAGCTGTTTAAGTAATTGGATTTTTTTTTTTTTGTATTGGTGATATTATACTTTCAAAATCCACTTAAAGTAGTTACTGTAAAGTGAGGAAAGGAAATAAAAGACTTCAATGAGATGGCTTTGTGCTTTAACACATAAAGCAACCCCCACAGTAATGCATGTTACAGAAAATGGGTCACCTTCAAACCACCCTTGAAAAAAAGCAGATAATATAATTTCAGATTGTGTTCTTAGAGTATTGTTTTAGAGTATGTACATCTACTTGACCTTTATTCATTTCGGAGAAATGTGCATGTGTGAGCACATGAAAACATGTATAAATACCATCTCTTTCTCTCTCTTTTTTTCTCTCACATACAACATGTACACATGTCTAAACATCCTCACACACATTCACATGTCTATTTGTGTGGTTATTAGTAAATTGTGACAAAGAAACCACACGCGTTAATGACTATTTCTCTAATTAAATAGTTACTCCATTTCGTCTTTAACATAATGGATTTTTATATGTTTCAAAGCAAATTATAGTATAACCATGGGCAGAAACTCAGGAAAATAATTTTCATTGAAGAATTTCACTGATATAAAAGTTAACTATATTCTCTTCAACATAAATATTTTTCACAATTTTCTAGTTGACTTAATTGTTTCAAATCTATAATTGACACAGCATATTATTTATATGATTTCTAACTATAAATGTAATACCACTTTGTACTTTAATAAAACACAAATATAGCATTTTTTAAATTATACAGCATATGCTTATAAACATTTTCTTTAGAAAATTAGGATTTGAGAGGCAGAAAACTATAAAAAGAAACAGTGTTTCCAATGGATATCTTTGTTGTTATGACACATAGTGTTCCCTACTGGACTCTGGACTCCTGTGTCCTTAAGAACAAATACTACGTGATGTTCTCTAGAGCCTAGTGCAATCACTAGTGGGCAGTCCAAAGCATTTTTGAATGAAGCCAATCTCAGGAATGCATCCATAATAATGCAATTGGGTTTTGTTCCAACTGATGTCACAAAATACTTGGGTAGCTAGCATCTGTGGCTAAGCTAATTATCTGACCAAAGATGATTCAATGTGTGTTTGTGTGTGTGTGTGTGTGTGTGTGTGTGTGTTTCCTCTCAAGAGAGACCCAGTTTTGAAAGTTAAGGAAAATGGTATTATACTTACCAAATTAAAAGAAAGTTCCTTTGGTTTTAAGTGCTAGTCGCATGGGATTAGACTACCTGATTGGAATCTCAGCTTTGTTTCTTTCTATGTGTGTGTCCCGAGCCAACTTGGCCTCTCTGTGCCTCAATTTCTATATCTACCAGATGGGGATGATAATAGTAGGGTTGTACTCATACGGTTGTTTTGAGTATTAGAGTGTATAAAGTATATAAAGCCATTAGAAAATTGTCTAGCCAAAAGTAGAAGCTTGATAGGGTTTCCTAACATTATTTTGTATCCGATTAGTTTTCTTGCACCTATTTACATACATTAATATAAGTGAAGTGGAAACAAATATTGCTATCCTGGGCTTGTTTGGATGTAAATAGAGATAAATGAAGGGAAATGGACATTATGAAGTTAAATTCTCTACTATATCCTCCATATTTTATGATACAAATATTAGAATCCACATTTTACATATGAGGATTCTGAAGTCCAAAGAAATTTGTTAACTTACATAGTAACATCCAGGTAAGAACGAATGGGTTTGGGACTCTCACCCCAAATTTTGATGCTCATAATCATGGATTTTAGATCAATCCATGTTTTATATTAGAGTTAAGATTTGGGTCTGTCTGCTTTATTAGAGTTATTAGATGCATGTACTAAGAAGTTAGGATAGAACATATAGCTTTTGGAAATTACATTTTACATGTTGAACTATTAGAATTTAGTTTAAAAATTTTATCTATCAGATTTATAATAGTAGCGTATCATTTTTTTTGAGAATTAAGTAAAGCTTATAACATGTGTGACACAGTGCCTAATATTCAGTAAGGGCTAATAATAAAAGTAATAACATAGATACAAAATAGTAATAACTTAATAAATGATATCTAGCTATAATACTGTACTATGATTATTAATAAACCATGATTATTGGCATTATTTTTTGTATACTTTTGGCATTTCTTTTAAATCTAGAATAAATCATACAAACCTATCTAGTATTCTGAAAAGTAACAACATTTGAAATCGTACATAAAATTCACTTTTATTCCACATAGATATTCTGTTACTGACAATTTGATGACTAGTTTATTGTCTGGAAATGTTTTTTTTACCTAAAACCTGGCTTTGTGAAAAATGTTTTACAGCTTTGGAAATGTAGGAAAGAAATTATTTTAACCTTCTTCTCCATATTTTTCCTCCCAAATCCAGGGCCCATGCCAATGACCTCTTAAACTTTTACAGAAGTACCTATTAATATAATGTGACACTCTCAAATGATATAATATAATCTGGTCAAGGTAAAGTCATAAAATATGACAATCTAAAAAAATAGTTAGGATGCCCCTCACATGTAACCACACATGCAATCTTCAAGGAGAAAAAGAAAGATGAAAGAGAACATCGGGTGAATAGTATATATTTTTCTTTAATGGGATGTATAATATATCCAAGCATATCAGCTTTTGTTGCTCCCAAGCATTGCAAATAGTCTTTGTTCTTCTTTGCTCTTCTTTGGCTTACCTTGGCGGAGGTGTGGGCCCTTTTGAAATGAATTTCTACTCTCTTAAATGGAAGGTGAAATATTTCCAGATGATAAATAGCTTTGGGTCTGTAACCCAGGCAGGGGAGTTCTCAACTAACATTGGGCTGTTAAAGGTAATTTCCAGCCTTGTAAAGTGATATTCCTTTTGCTCAAATGACAACAATCAAGCTAGGAAGAACAAATGAGTCCCTTCAGGGAGCAGAATGGAATAGAATGTCAAATATTCTTGGGCATTCAGTGGCTTCCAAAAGAGAGAAATTTTGCATTATGGCATTACACAGGCAGAGTTATAGATCATCTTTGTATCTGGTCTTCTTTCATAAATAAACAGTGCCTTAAACATAATCTAATCACTTTGTAGCTGATACAATGGCCACTGTGAGGTTCCTGAGAACTAAGCAACTGCAAAGAAGACACACTAAGTATTTTATGTTCACCAAAGACAATGTAGCAAAAGTAGTTTGTTTTGTATATAATAAAATTATTTTGTCGAAAGAAATTCACATAAAATTTTCTCATACTCATTTTGGCCCATTTATCTGAATGAATCCTGTATATAAGTAAAAGTTATAATATTACTTCCTATTTCATGCACTAACTGCTGAACCATAGTACTAAATCATTCTACAGCCTTCATAATCATAGATTTTAAAATTGGAAATAAGTATTACTATTTACATGCTGTTATTACACCAACATTTACTGAGGCGTGTCCTGTACTGGGAAGCTTTCCCCTAGACTGAATGTATTTATGGAGATGGCTGGTGGAAGATGTCTGTAATTTGTATTACAAGGATCTCAGTATTAAGTAGGGCATACTGTTATGGCACCACATTGGCTCTTACATACTTAAAAGCTGAAGAGATATTCTAAGATAGAATAGTAAAGATTTAAAAACACATCGGGAAGTTTCGTGTTCTAGCAGACATTCAGAACGGGGCCTAGTTTCCTGAGAAAGATAATGATGAGAAAATAATTAATATAAATAGGCATGATTCTTTTAAACTTAAAGAAAACAAAGACACAAAATCCAAATGCAATGATTGAAACTTTCTTGGATATATGTTCAAAAAAAATAAAGAACTAAAAAAAAGTATTTGGAGAGACAAGAGGAGAAAATTGAATATGGCTGGTTATTAGGTGATGATGGGCATAATGCTAACGGGGTGGTGTGGCGGGCATCAGACAGTTTAGCCCATTTCTATAAACTGATAAGTGCGTGAAGGATTGGTGACTGGTCAAGTAAGTTCAAAGCTACTTACAAGCATTTATATTGAGAGGGCTCTGACTAAGGAGGGACAATTCTGAAAAAGACTCAGAAATGCCAATGATCAAGAGAAAAGGAGAAAGACATGCAGGGTAAAACATAGAGATTAACTGATAGTCTGTATACAGAATTCCTTCCACCTACATGATAATGCATGGAATCCAAACATAAATGAGCAGAATGTAAACAATAAAGAAATTTTGAAAAAAAGAAGTTCTTCTGTAGAGAATCTGGAAATAATTAGGGCAATGATGGAACTCCATTGTGGTTAGAATGTCCCCAACCAAATATCTGAAATTAAAAGGAATGGTTGATTCTCTTTCCATTCAACCTAGGGCAAAACTGTAATCAATAAATTCAACCCACAAGTTCAAAACTCCATCCTTAAATATGAACAGACAAATGAGAGTCTTCACACACACACACACACACACACACACACACACACACACACAAATTAGAATCCTCAAAAAGATTCAAGAATTCCCCGTGTCCACAAAATAAGAGCACAATTCTATTGAAAGGGGACATTCATAGTAAAGGAAAAAAATCTTGGAAATTAATATGCCTGTCATATGTGTGTGTGCACACATGGATATGTGTATTGACTTTGAAAATGCTGAAAATAATCAATAAATAATTTTAAGATAACTTAATTTTTTCACAAAATAGGTCAAAAGATATAGAAATGAATGACTGTAGAAAAAGTGTATTATTTACAGAAGGTCCATGAGATCTAACATTGAACATATGAATTCCAGAAAGACAATGGGAAACATGGAGGATAGAACATAATCATGGAAATAATCATAAAAGGAAATTTCCTTCAGTGCTGAAGGAAAATAGTTTTTGAATCGAAGGAACTTACTAAGTGCCTGACCCAAAGAAAGAAACACAAACACATATCAACTCACATCTGGAGACAATGTTCAAAACACAAGCACACATAAACAGACACTTGGAGACAGTGTTCTAAATAATTAGAATACCAAAATAAAAATAAGATTGTAATTTTAGAGTAAAATAAAATGGGGAGAAAAAAGAGGCTTCTTACTTGCAATGGAAATATAATCAGACGGACATCAGTTTTACCATTGGTTTCTAGAAGAATATAGATACATGCCTTTAAACGTGTGAAGGGAAAATTATTTCCAATCTAGAACTATATGCCCAGACAATAATTAAGTATATGTGTAGGTAAAGAAATAAAGCCTGAAATAAAGGCATTTCTAACATCCAAAGACTAAAGAAACTTACCTCTCACAGACACATTCTCAAGAAGTTATAGGAGATTGGCGGCAACAAACAAAGTAGTCAACTAATATAGAAGAAAATATAAAATCCAAGAAATAGTGTTTCAAACCAGGAGATTAATAAAGAAAAATTCCAGGTTGAAAATCGTGCAAATGCTCTAGTTTGGAGTAGGAAGAAAGAGGAGTCCCTGAACAACGTATGTTTTGAAAAGGAGATTTGATGTTGGCCCTGAGAAATGAGGTGAGCTTAAAGATATGAGAAAAGCAAATAATACAAACAAAAAGATATCTCAAAAAACTCCATATGCAAAATGAAAATATTGAAATCATATAGGCACTGTATGTTATTTGGCTATGGAACAAAAATATGTACATTATTATAATTATCAAACGAGTTTGTGTTTTGTTTAGCTTTATTTTATGTTTTAGCAGCAACTGATGGAGAGGGCTTTGAAGGCTTATGTATTAATCAGGGTCCTCCAGAGAAATAGTCAATAGGATATATATTTATTTATTATCAAGAATTGGCTTGTACAATTACGGAGGCTGACAAATCCCAGGATTTGCAGTCAGCAAGTTGGAAACCCCGGAGAACACATGGTATATTTCTATTGCAAAGACCGACAGGCTCGACTCAGAAGAACTGATGTTTCAGTTCAAGTCTGGAGGCAGAATAAAAACCAGTGTCACAGCTTGAAGGCAGTCAGGCAGGAGGAGTTCCCTCTTACTTATGGAAGGGTCAGCTTTTTTGTTCTACTCAGGTCTTCAGTTGATTGGATGAGGCACACCCACATAAGGGACCACAGTCTGCTTTACTTTGTCTATTGATTCAAATGTTATTCTAATCCAGGAATATCCTCACTGATATACCAAGAATAGTCTGTGACCAAATGTCTGGGCATCCTGTGGCCCAGTCAAACTAATACATAAAATTAACCATTAGCGCTTACTTTTAAAAAAGAGACCAATAAATAAATACATAAATATATAAATAGACCAAAATCTTTACACTTAATTCTGTATAATACAGACAGTGGAATTCAGGGATGAGAAAGGGAAGGAGTTTAGGGGGGACTGTAAAAGTGTTAATGTTATAATAGTAGAAAATAGAGAACCAGAGTTACATTGTAGGATTGAACTGAATTCAGACCCGAAGTACACATATACTATTCAGACCAGTGTTTCATTGATAACAAGTAAAATAAATGATATTACAACACTATTGGAAAAAAAGAGGTGGCCTGGGGTTTGCAAGTCAATAAGTATTATTCAAATTGATAAAAGAAATACTATTATAACATTTTTTTATTTAACAAATATCCACATATGTTTTTTTTTAAATAAGAATTCAACAGAAACAGTTAAAACATGATTTCCCTGGGGAATGAGACTGAGAAAAGGAAGGTAAAATTGTGCATTACAAGCTCTTCCATACTCTGATTTTAGCCATTTCAATGTAGTACTTTGGTTAAAATACCTGTGATTAACTTAAATAGACGTAATAAATTCATACTTATTGATAAAGCAAATTGTTATATAATCCATCTAAAATTCAGGTTATAAAATAGTATGTAGTGTACCATAAAACACTATGTAGTGTACCGTAAAACACTAGGTAGTGTACCATAAAACCTATAGACATATAATTAATAAAGTAATTTGCAGGTATATACATCAAATGAAATACATGTTGAACACAATTTTTGATTTTCTAGCAAAAACTTTTCAGAATCATACATTTCTCCCAACATCCTCCATGCCCTCCTCATGCCTGTAACCACCCTTATCCTGACAAATAGCAAATGGAAATAAAAATCACTGCTGGGTATAGTGATATAAAAAGTATTTCCCATTTTATGTGCACTTTTCAACCCAGAGAAAATAAGAATACATTTCTTTATTTCTGCAGCAGTTTGTAAAATATAATCTGAGAGATGCTAGTAAACACTTAACTTTAGATTAGCTTTCTCAAAACTTTTAGACACTGGAGTTCAGATTTGCTTACACTCCAAAGCTAGTCCTAGGTGTCTTTTTTAAGCCTCTCTTGGCATCTCATTTTCACGCTCCATCTGAGATGACTTGGAAAACATCAGAAAATAACAACACCACTTCCACAAAACAACTGCCTGGACAGTGCATACTTCTATAGCTATCATTTATGGAACTCTCTGTGAGAAATTTTATTTTAACTGTCAATACTAAAAGATGATATTATTGGATTTGGCTGCTTCAGTCAGTAAATACAGTCAGCGCCTACTCAGAAACAGCTTTTTTAAAAAAATAATCAGAATAAGAAATATTTCTTGCGTTATTTTTAAATCACTATAAAGGAAAATAATTTTATCCTTGTGGAATTATTATCTTACATGGAGCTTAAAGCCGCTGTGTAAAATGGCATCGTGTGATTGTTCATAGTTAACACAACCCAAAGATTCAGCAAGTGAATCCTTCTGTAACCCTCCCTCCTGTTAAATGCAAATAAAACTGAGAAGTAGCTTCATAATGTAAGCTAAGCCTGAGTTGCATTGCTAAAAATTTAAGAAACCAGTCTCATCTGTAGACATCAAGTTCTGGAATCATTCAAGATTCACAATTTTTTGATTCATAAAAGTTACATTTTTGGTCTTTATAATTACCCTTCTATTTATATTTACCTGTTTATTTAAGGAATTAAGACAACACACACATATTCATCACATTGTTTATAAAAGGTTAAGCAAAACCCATTGAATCATTCAATTTCCTTTGAACGAACATAATACAGATATTAAAAAATAATTCTGAAAAGTTTCAAATTATACTGAAAATGATTATGGTATATTGTTATTGAAAATGTTGACTCGTTTCTCATTTTTATATCATGTATATATGTATTTATAATCAGATAATATTATATATACATATAAAACATATACAAACATATTTCTATATGTATACCCTTTCATTTATATATGAATATATGTGTATATATAATGGAAAGTGTATAAAATGATAAAAGAAGTTATCTCTAAGTAAGAGGGTGATAGGGATTTTTATGTTAGTTTACAACATAAACTATTATGTTATATATATTCTCTATTCAAGTTATTTTATATGTGATACAAAGCAAATTCTACAATACCCAACATCAGGCCAACATCATTCATTTAACATTAGAATTGACGTTGCAAAAATACCAATACTTTTACCTAGTCACCCATGTACTGGACTCAATTAATACTGAATAACTAATTTTATTTTATTTATTTATTTATTTTTAAAAATATCTTTATTGGAGTATAATTGCTTTACAACGTTGTGTTAATTTCTGTTGTACAACAGAGTGAATCAGCTATACATATACATATATCCCCATATCCTGTCCCTCTTGAGCCTCCCTCACACCTTCCCTATCCCACCCCTCTAGGTGGTCACAAAGCATCAAGCTGATCTCCCGTTGCTATGCAGCAGCTTCCCACTAACCATCCGTTTTACATGTGGTACTGAATAACTAATTTTAAACATTGCCTGTCAATGCTGGGTACTGCAGGTGATCTTCTTTAAGGTATTAACATGCAATGAACTGCTGTAACCATTCTAATCCTCTCAAGAATTTTACATTCATCCATCTCATTTTCAGTTCAAATTTAACGTATTTTCACATATTTCTTCTGAAACTTTAATCTCTGCAAAACCCAAATTTAAATTAGAAGGAAAAGGTAGAAGTGTAATTTGGATCTTGAATAGAGCTGAAAAGACATTTGCTTTTTTATTCTTATGTCAGTTTGAAGAGAAAACAGTTCTGATTTTGGCTAAATGAAAATTTTTTTTGGTGACTCTACTTGGATCACATTGTAAAAACCTACTTAGAATTTTCACTTGCTTCCACAATATTACCACATATTCTTTGGAGCCATTGGCAAAATGGATCCAGTTTATAAAGACATTGCTTTTGCATTGGGCTTTTGCTTGTCTCATATCTTTAGATAAATTTGAAAGTAAAAGTAAATGTTCATGTGTTGAATATCTTTAATAGTATGGATGAAATTTGTAATTTGAAATTCCTAAGTTCAAAGAACATTTATCTACAGCTTGATTTTATGCTTGAAGCTTCCTATGCTTCATAGCAGTTCATAAAATATTAGGAGGAAAAAACTTTTTCCTGTCATTCTCTGCAATTTTCCTTAGACTTGAGTAAAATATACAGAAACTTTTAAAGAAAAATCAAAACTTGGTTCCCCCTTATAGTTTTCTCATTGTTTAAATTATATCATTTACCCAGTCCAAATCCTTTGCTTATGCTCTTATGCAAACATACTTTCAGAGCAATTTGAAGTAAATACAAATTCACAAAATGAATAAAGTCATTTTAATAACATGAATATGAAGGATGACGTTATTTTACTGAAGCTAAAGCAGAATGTTGAGTTTAAGAGCAAAGATGTAGCCAAGTTGAGTTTTTGTGTTTTGGTATTACTAATACGAATACACAGAACGCCTATTTGCAAAGGATAACTATATAATTTAAAATATTTTCAAAGCTTTTATGTTGTGTTGAAACATTAAGAAAAACAACTCATTTTTACCCCAAATTTTGCAAGACACCTATAATTGTGTGAAAATTTTAAAGCACAGCCCAAATGGCTATGGTCACTTTAAAAGTTTAACATTTTTTCTTTGACTGATCCGTTGACTGGAATGAGCTTTTAAAAATAAAAATTTGAACATTGAAATCAGACAGCTGTGCCTAAATGAGTGAGAATAGTTTGAAACATTTTAGATCAGCATTTGTTATTAATTTATTTTTTTTTATTTTTGGCTGTGTTGGGTCTTCGTTTCTGTGCGAGGGCTTTCTCCAGTTGTGGCAAGCGGGGGCCACTCTTCATCGCGGTGCGCGGGCCTCTCACTGTCGCGGCCTCTCTTGTTGTGGAGCACAGGCTCCAGACGCGCAGGCTCAGTAGTTGTGGCTCACGGGCCTAGCCGCTCTGCGGCATGTGGGATCTTCCCGGACCGGGGCACGAACCCGTGTCCCCTGCATTGGCAGGCGGATTCCTAGCCACTGCGCCACCGGGGAAGCCCCCAGATCAGCATTTGGATACAAAATAATATTATTTATAAGAATATGTATCCTTTTTAATTTAAATAGAATGTAAATTTATATTATTTATGAAATATATGAGTACACATATTCTTAGAGAATTATATATAATGAAATATTTATATCATATTATTTATCTATATAAATTTATTCTTGGATAATTTATAGATCTCCAAGACTATGTCCATCTATCATTAATTCTTGGACTCCATATTGAAAAACACTGATTTACAGTATCACAATAATAATTTCTCTTCTCTTTGGTCCTCTCCCCTATTACATTGATATGTGTCTTATTCCATACTGTATTATAGTGAATTATACATGTGTTGAATTTCAAAAGAACTTAGCAGAAATTTAAAATGTTCTATATTATAACATTTCAAATATATAGAATGGATTAGGGCTAACCATTTGCCTGTGAAAGGATAATCAGTTATTCTACCCATTGCTTGGCTGAGTAATATTGAATAACTCATTGAGAGTCAGTCTGTTAAAATGAGATACTCCATCGTACATATCTGAAATTGACCTGGTATGTCAAAACTCTCCTCTCCTTTCAAATGAAAAGGCTCAGTGTTTTCTGATTTTTTTTTTTTTTTTTTTACCATATCTCTCACTGGATTCACATCACTGATTTCTATCCTCAGAGTATTTGGAAGTTGTATGATTTAATATATATGAGCTAATTTATTTTAATACAACAATCATTTAAAATGAAACTCTAAGTACACTTAAGAGTTGTGCATTTCATTTTATGAAAATTTTATCCCCCAAAGTATATAAAAGAAATAAATGTTCAAAATAGTTGTATTTATGCATGTTGATGGATTTGGGGCTGTACTTCTAACCTCTGTAATGCATGGAGAAATATGATGGATTGACAGGAGAGTGAATGAAAGGATAGGGATATGATCTATCTATGTGATAAGTCAAAAGCCTATATGATTAAATTGGAAGGTAAACAGTGGAATCTCTGAGATATATATAGGTATATATAGGTGTCCACCATACATTTTTTCAACTTTTTTTGTGTGTTAAAAATGCTTATAATAAAAAAGTTGGTGGGAAAAAAAAGGAAAAAAAAACATAAGATTTTGGTTTAACTTCTCTGGTGAAAAATTATACTGCAAGTATGGCTTTTTAACATGGGACCATCCCTTTAATGGTGTTTCTCTGTCTCTCTTTCTCTCTCTCTCCCTCTCTCCCTAAAGCTCCATTCTGACTTAGATAAGGGAGAGGGCACTGTTAAATACACCCTCTCAGGAGATGGCGCTGGCACCGTTTTTACCATTGATGAAACTACAGGGGACATTCATGCAATAAGGAGCCTGGATAGAGAAGAAAAACCTTTCTACACACTTCGTGCTCAGGCTGTGGACATAGAAACCAGGAAGCCCCTAGAGCCTGAATCAGAATTCATCATCAAAGTGCAGGATATTAATGATAATGAGCCAAAGTTTTTGGATGGACCTTATATTGCTAGTGTCCCAGAAATGTCTCCTGTGGGTGAGTAAGCGAATCAAAATTCTGTCAGATGAGACGAGGCCTTTTCAACATTTATTTTCTGCAGGTTGACGGAAATATCTTGTTTGTAACTCAGAAGATTATTCCTGCACTGTAGAGGATACAATTAATTTCATTTACTTTTTTTTCTACTTAACTATTTTTTCTTCCTGCTCTATTCTAAATGTATGAATAGATACATAAATATCTAGGATATATAACATTCTTCACTATTTTACAGTCTTTGCATTTCCCTGAATTCATGGAATTCCTTTGTACTTTAAGTACATAACTCACTTTGTACCGTAATTGATTGTCATTGCAAATTCAGATGCCTACACAGTGCTGGAGGTAACACCAAATACCAGATAGTCATTCTTCACTCAAAATAAATTATCCAAAGTATGTATTGCATCTGAGTCTCAAAGTGGTTCAGAAAGGGATGTGTTGCATTCTTTGTAGCTATCCATAGAGACTCTGAGAAAAGGTATTGCACCCTTTGTGGCTATAAGTAGCCTACAGTAGTTATTCCATCAAACTAGGAAGCAAATATCATTATGAAGTCATTACTAGAATAAATTTACAATTAAGCTATAGTATCATCATCATTCTTAATAATTCAAATAAAATATAAATTCAACAACTTCAATTCTCAAAGTCCTATAATATGTATTTTAAGGTCAATGAGTTAAGGATTCCAGCTTTACTGACAAGTTTTAATTATAAATTTTATTCCTTAGTCACCACTGCCAATCGCTCAATTTATTTCATAGTAACTTCTGGTTTCTAGCACATGTGTAAGGTAAAGCTACTCATCACTTCTAGGTTTCAATTTGAAACTCTCGTATATGAGCCATTGTTACTATTTCCCATGTGTGACATTTCTCGGAGGGCTTCTGCTGTCCCCACAACCATCCCAGACATGCAAGGAAGATTGCACAGACTACTCTGAGGGCAGACGCAGGTTAGTGGCTGTAGGAGTTGTCACATGGATTTACCATAAGTGCACTTGAAATTGTGTCTGTGACCTTATCAGGCATTCAAAGACCATATTCTCTCCTTCACCTAAGAAATCAGCTCAGAGGAGTTCACTTCGATTTAAAATTTTTGTATGCATATTCAGGGCTGCAAATCTTTTATTCAGTTTCTGCTATTTTTTTTTTTTTTTTTTTTTGAGCTGCCTCTTTTACGCGGTGCTATGATTGCTACAGATTTAGAAATACAACTGGGAAAATGTATTAGAAACTAGTCCCTGAAAATGGGGACAGCTGTTTTAAAAATTGTGTCTTGGTTTTACACGGGCAGAAAAATGAAGGCAGTACTTTGAGGGAAAGTATGACCTTTAAGAAGACAATGCAATCCAGTACATAAATTCTTTAACCTGGTGCTTATTTCATGTAAATTGGAAATATTTACACGAATTTATGGCCTTTAGTGACACTTTATTACTGAAACAGCATCCTTAAAGCAAACACACACATCCCTCTACAGTATTAGAAAGTTCTGTCTTATTAGATAAACAATTAGGTTTTTTGTGGTGCCAATTAGGATAAAGGATAGGGTCGCAGAGCTGAGCCCTTATATAAGGAGTTTGCAGCTAGTGCCTGAAGAGAGAAATAAATCTGGAAAATCAGGCAAAGGGTAGGTGAGTGAGAGAACAAAGTGGGCCCAGCTTTGGTACTGGGGTGAGACAGAATTTGCTGTGCTGCCACGAGTTATCAGAAAGATCTATGCAAGAATAGGTTCTTTAAAATGTTTTCCCATGTACCATAACTGAAATTTCTCATTGGTTATTCAAGAGACCTTAGTAAATACCTAAACTGATTTTCAATGCACCATCCCTTTTAATTTTTTTTTTTTTTTGTAAACGTGATGATCCATTTATTTATTTACTTATTTATGGCTGTGTTGGGTCTTCGTTTCTGTGCGAGGGCTTTCTCTAGTTACGGCAAGTGGGGGACGCTCTTCATCGCGGTGCGCGGGCCTCTCACTATCGCGGCCTCTCTTGTTGCGGAGCACAGGCTCCAGACGCACAGGCTCAGTAGTTGTGGCTCACGGGCCTAGTTGCTCCGCGGCATGTGGGATCTTCCCAGACCAGGGCTCGAACCCGTGTCCCCTGCATTGGCAGGCAGACTCTCAACCAATGCGCCACCAGGGAAGCCCCCCCCCCTTTTTTTTTTAATAACAGAACAGTATTTCTTTTGAATGTGGAAACATAACATATGTTATGAGTTCACCCAGGTATTCTTGGACTATATTAACATAATATGCCCTTTTCAAATAAATACTAAGAAGTAGAAACAGTGCTTGCAAATTCAGTATTAGAAATGAGATACCTATCAGGCACTACTTTTGCCATCCTCTGGAATCCTGCCTATACACCTATAACCAAATACACCCGTTAGAGATCCAGTTAGATTTGTGGTATTTCTTGTTTTGGCTTTTACCTGAGCAGCTTAAAGCTAGCCAGAAGCTGCTGTGTGTCCAGACATAACATTTATGTCCGTAGAGCTCCTGAACTCCATTCCCAAGCACACCCTTCTTACCATATGGAAATGGTTTACTGCTCTAAGTCACTTTATCTAATGATTATTCTTTTCTTTATTTTCTTTTTCCACATTCCTTCTAGGCAATTCCTGCTTCTGCATCATTTTCCTTGGAATATTAAAATAATGCTTAGTCAACACCAGATAGAACTAGCCATGGTGTATTGGGCAATATAACTATTGTGGCAAATCTCACTGTTGGCTTTGTATATCTGTGCTTGAGGTATCCTCTAGGAGATAACTGTCCTTTCCCAATAACTGAGAATGTTCTTATTTCACTTTTAATAAAAGACTCAACCAATTTAAAAAGAATATAGTAAAATAGCTTATTGTGTAATACAAAAGGTCACGAAATAGTCTATTAGGCAAATGTCAGTTTAGCGATAATGGATTGTACATCTGAAAATATGATGAACGATTAAACCAGGAATACAAAAAAACTAACAGGAAAATTATAAAAAACATAACTCTACAAAGGGAGGATGGTGGTGAGCAGGGTGGGTGGAGATTTTAGAGGAGAATCAATATTTAAGATTATAAGACTATGGAATATATTCAGTTCCCAAAAGTTGAAGAAAATTCTAGTGAATCTATGAATTGTTTAAGAGAAAGGTCACTTTGTCACTTGTGCTACATCCAATATGCCATGGAAGTAATTGATATTCACAGATAAAGTGCTTTTACTCTGACCTAAGGAAATTACTTAATGATCCAGATATTCCCCAACTCAGTTTCTCCTTGGAGACAAATTTGGACGTTATGAATGTGGTCTTAATTCTGTAAGATCACTATAGTAACAGTGAATTACAGTAATGTGCCTTCTTTAATATCTGATGATTTTGCATCAGTAGGGTGTGCAGTTTAAGTTACTTTTCCTAGAGTGCTGACATGTTTAACATCTTTAAATCCATATTCATACCTGCATTGTCTTCCTCAGCCCAAGCTAAACCAGTTTTAGGCTGCTGATTTGGTTATTCGTAACCAGGTCCCTATGACACATTTTATAGATGTCAATTGTGAATCATAATTTATTAAGTAAGACCTACCATTTCCTGAGCAATAGGTAGGGACCAGGTGACCTAATAGAGATTTGCATTCCTTGTTTTATTTAACCATTACAATAACTCCGTGCAGTGTTGTTTACTATTTGATCTTTATTTTTCTATGAAAATTCCTATGGATCAGAAAGTAGGAATTACTCCCAGGCTCTTTAGAACAAAGTTAATTGCAATCAGTTGTACCCTTTTTCTAGGGTTAGTGGCTTCTAAAATTTCTTTGGGAGCTTTAAATTTATTTTGTAATCTCAGATGAACTTGTAAAGACTTTGGAATTCGTATTATATTATTGTATTATACTATAATTTGAGGATGGGGGTCCATGCTTAAAACAAAAATTCTGAGGAATATATCTCTTATCCACTGATTTAAAAAAATGTTTAGAAAAATTTAAATAAAACAGGATATACCTAAAGGAAATTATACTGCTGGTTTCATAGAAAAGTAAATAACATGTACCCCCTTGCTTTTTTCTCTGGATTGTATTTTGATTTACATAGAGTTTGGGGATATATTCCAAGATGAAATTGTTGGTGGAGTTTTTGGTAGGTTATTAAACAGAGAATATTTTCTACATGGTCACACTTAAATAGTCCAACTCCAAGAAGGAAATAGTGAAGACTGTGACTATACTTAATATTAATTTATTATACCTTTATTATGATTTTGAAACATACATAAATCTCCACACTTCCTTGCTTTCACAGAAGTGTTATAGAAAGTGAAACCAAAAAATGATAAAGAAAACACCTTATCATACAAGCCAGCCATGGCCACATAGAGCAGCTCAAGTAATATAGAATGAACAGGCAAACTATCATTGGTTTCTATCTGTGCCCCATAAGCATAGTCCTTGTTAGGAGACTGGAGAAAGAATGTTGGCTGTTTTCTACAAATAAAGACATTCTCCTTATACAACCAAAATACATTTATTAAAATCAGGAAATTAACACTAATGCATTATTACAATCCAATCCTTAGACTCTGTTCAAGCTTCATCAATTGTCTCCATAGTATCTTATATAATAAAATGTTCAAGGTCAAAATCACCCACTGCATTTAAATGCCAGATCTCTTTAGTTTCCTTCAATCTGGAACAGTTCTTGACTTTTCTTGACTTCCATAACTCCAACATGTTTTTCCTGACCAGTTATTTTTTAGAATGTCCCTCATATTGGGTTTGTCTGATGTTTCATCATGTGAAAATTCAGCGTATGCATCTTTGTTAGGTATATCACAGAGGAAATGCTGTATTCTTCCTGTTGCATTCTATCAGGTAGAACATAGTTTCAATTTGTCCTGCTACTAATGATGTTCATTTTTATTACTTCACAAAGGTTGCATATTACTTATCTATTGCTGCATAATACATTGGCTAAAAACTTGGCAATGTAAAATAACAAGCATTTATTGTCTCACAGGAGCATGGATATCCAGGAGTGGCTTAGCTGGGTACCCTTGACTCAAGGTCTCTCAAGAAATTGCATCCAATCTGTTGGCTGGGGCTATGGTCTTAACTGGGGGGAGGTAGGAAATTGCTTCCATATTTATTCATGTGGTGTTGGCATGCCTCAGTCTCTTGCGTGGACCTCACCACAGAGCTACTTCGCAATATGGCATCTGCCTGGCTCCAGGATGAGCTATCTAAGAGAGAGCTAGAGAGAGAGAACAGCTATGATCAAAGCCACAGCCTATTTATTGATTTATTTATTTATTTTAAATTTTATTTATTTATTTATTTATTGGCTGTGTTGGGTCTTCGTTTCTGTGCGAGGGCTTTCTCTAGTTGTGGCGAGCCGGGGCCACTCTTCATAGCGGTGCGCGGGCCTCTCACTATCGTGGCCTCTCTTGTTGCAGAGCACATGCTCCAGACGCGCAGGCTCAGTAATTGTGGCTCAAGGGCCTAGTTGCTCCGCGGCATGTGGGATCTTCCCGGACCAGGGCTCGAACCCGTGTCCCCTGCATTGGCAGGCAGATTCTCAACCACTGCGCCACCAGGGAAGCCCCGCCACAGCCTATTTATAATCTAGTCTTGAAAGTGATATCCTATCATTTCTGCCATATTCTAATTGTTAGAAGTAAGTCCAATCCACATTCAGAGAATGGAATTACACAAGAGCATGAATACATGGAAGCTGGAATCTCTGAGGGCCCTCTCTACCTACCACAGTGCACCACTGTCCTCAAAGGTATGTCATACAACATATACTCAGCCCCTTTCTAGTACCCTAAAATGTTTTCCCCTTATTGTATTAGTTCATATTCCAGAAAATCATATAACTCAAGTCCAAGTGCAAATGAGGTTCCTTAGACTTATTTCCTCTTGATCTGTAGACTTGTGATGCTAGAGTGACCAGTTGCTTATCCCACATACACCCAACATACAATGGTGAGATAGGCATAGGATAACTTCCGTAGACATTTCTGTTAAAAAAGGGGGAAAAGGCACAGAATAAAAAAGAGTTACTGGGCCATGACATTTCTGAAATCTAGCTGGTAAATGCTGAATGCTCTTTGATTAGGTACAAGGGCTGGGAATATTTGGCCACAGATCTCAGTTCCACCATCTGGGCTCTTGGTTCTCCATTCTGAGTTACCCTTTCTTTTTCATGAAATATAGCATGTACCTGAAACTAAGGAACTCTCTTTGTTGGCTTCCTGCCAATTGAATTCAAGGGGTCTAAAGACCTTTCCTCACTGTACAATCTCCAACTCTCCTTCTTCAGTCCACTCTTGTGATGTTTCTACATGTAGAACTCTTTTTAAGAACTTTGTAGGTGCTGTGGCTATCCCAGGAGTCCTCATGGGGTTCACTGAATTGGACAAAAAAAAAAACACAACTCTTCAACATAAATTCTTCTCTACCTTGGCCCTGTTGGAGATGCCTGAAAGACAAAGCCCTTACATGAATTAGAATCCTTATTGTTTGCTGGAAAGAATCTTTGAGTCACACATACCATTAAGCTCTTAAGAGGGAATTTTTTCTGACTAGACATGAAGCCACAAAGACCATGCTTGATCTTACTAAGGTCCTAACAAAACATTTTATAGTCACTCTCATGGCTTTATCTTTTGACCATGCTCTCTATGTCATGGACTTAAGCTTTTCTTAAAAGTCATTTCTTAATTTTAACATCACATGCCATCTGGAAAGATCAGGAATCTTCAAAAGCAGCAAGACCTGGACCCTTTTTGTTTAAAAGTCACTAGGTCCATTTTCCATTGTCCAAATAAATATAGGCAACAGTTTTGCTAAATTTCTGTCATTGCATAACAATGATGTCTTTTCCTCTAGTTCCCAATAAGATATTCTTACTTTGTTGCAAGCCCTCACCTACAGCCCTTCCAAGTGAGTGTTGATTCAATCAACAGTGTGTTCAAGGCACTACTGCCTGACAGTGCAACCATTCCCACATTTTAAGTATTTGTTATGGCAGCACCCCACTACCAGGTATGAAATTGGTATTATCTAGTACTATATAACAAATTACCCCATGATTTAGAGGTTCAAAATTTTAAATATGTGTTATCTCTTGGTTTGTCTGAGTATCTCTGCTTCAGAGTTATGGATTTCGAGTTAAGCTGGCTATCAGGAATATGGTCTCATCTGAAGATTCACCTGTGGGAGGAAGCAGTTCCAAGCCACTCATGTGGTTGTTATCTTGGAATTGACATCCTTTCACTTCTGCCATATTCTACATATTTGTTAGACAAAGGTGTGAATACTGAAGGCAGTCATACTGAGGTCCATCTTAGAGATTGTCTATATTAGGTGATGATTCTACTGTAAACTTACTCTTTATCTTTTCTGTAAGTATCACATATTTTGTCAAAAGGTATTTTAAAACTGGAGGAATAACTTAGCTCTCAGCACATTTTCAAATTATCCATTTATTAATTTATATCTGTGTGGTCTCCAGGTTTTGTTTTCCATTAAATTGATTCTAATCGATTGTATCAACAAAAAATTAATCAGTTGATCTAAGAAAGAATTGGAAAATTTTATTTGAGCCAAATTTGAGGATTATAACCTGGGAAGAGCATCTCAGAAAGCTCTGAGATCTGTTCTGCCCTTTAGAAGTCAAGACACAGTTTATATAACTTTTTTGGGATAGAGGGCTGTGCATTAAATGATGTATTATTGACAGTTTACATAATCCAGATTTAAGTGCCAATGTGGTGAGTCATGTAACCCTTTACAAGATCAAGAAGGAATGTTATCTTGTAAAAGAATGAACTTAGAACACTCCTTAACACCATACACAAAAATAAACTCAAAATGGATTAAAGATCTAAATGTAAGGCCAGACACCATCAAACTCTTAGAAGAAAACATAGGCAGAACACTCTATGACATAAATCACAGCAAGATCCTTTTTGACCCACCTCCTAGAGAAATGGAAATAAAGACAAAAATAAACAAATGGGACCTAATGAAACTTAAAAGCTTTTGCACAGCAAAGGAAATCATAAACAAGACAAAAAGACGACCCTCAGAATGGGAGAAAATATTTGCAAATGAAGCAACTGACAAAAGATTAATCTACAAAACATACAAGCAACTCATGCAGCTCAATATCAAAAAAAACAAACAACCCAATCTAAAAATGGGCAGAAGACCTAAACAGACATTTCTCCAAAGAAGATATACAGATTGCCAACAAACACATGAAAGAATGCTCAACAACACTAATCATTAGAGAAATGCAAATCAAAACTACAATGAGACATCATCTCACACCGGTCAGAATGGCCATTATCAAAAAATCTACAAACAGTAAATGCTGGAGAGGGTGTGGAGAAAAGGGAACCCTCTTGTACTGTTGGTGGGAATGTTAATGGATACAGCCACTATGGAGAACAATATGGAGGTTCCTTAAAAAACTAAAAATAGAACTACCATACGACCCAGCAATCCCACTACTGGGCATATACCCAGAGAAAACCGTAATTCAAAAAGAGTAATGTACCAAAATGTTCATTGCAGCTCTATTTACAATAGCCAGGACATGGAAGCAACCTAGTGTCCATCAACAGATGAATGGATAAAGAAGATGTGGCACATATATACAATGGAATATTACTCAGCCATAAAAAGGAATGAAACTGAGTTATTTGTAGTGAGGTGGATGGACCTAGAGACTGTCATACAGAGTGAAGTAAGTCAGAAAGAGAAAAACAAATACCGTATGCTAACACATATATATGGAATCTAAAAAAAAAAGAAGGAATGTTATCTTGTAAGGAGTTGTCTTGCTGGTGCCTGCTCTTCATTGTTGAGCAGGTATTCCTGCTGATGGGGGAAGTTAGGTCAATGCATAATGCAGATACACAATGCACAGTGAGGGGAGAGGCTAGGCCAAAGGGCAGAGAAGAATTTTTATGTTTAAATTTTTCTTGTCTTGCCATAAAACATGAACTTTATTTCACAATTGATATCATCATTTTAATACTGAAATTATTTTAAATTTGGCCAATGAAAGCCTCTTTAAGCTGATTTTTATGTCCTTTTAATATTACCCTTAATTAGTTGAATACTCCCTTACTCTCTGGCTCAAAAATATGTTTGGGACTTGTCTCGCTTATTTGCTGCCTCAGCCCAGAAGAAAGCTATTTCTCCAAGGAGCTCTCTCCTCACCCTTACAGAGAATAATGTTTAGAAGCCCAGAATCTGGCTGCAGCTTGCTCTTTGTTATTGGAGAATCATTGCTCCCAGCCCCTCTCAGTGGGTACAGCTAAAGAATAGATCTATGGACATGTACATACATAATATTTATTTCTGCATCCTTCTACATATTTTGAAAACCATAATTTTGTACCAATACCTTCAACTCCAGTCTAACACAGCCATTCATTTCAGGTTTGTTTGCTTGTTTTTTTTTTAATCCTTGTATAATTTATAACTTTCTTTTCCAAGAGTGAGAAATCCAGCTCTTGTTGTCCTTAATATATTTTCTTATTTGATCAAGCCTAATCTTTCATTGCCACTACCCCTGCAGACCCCTTGCAGGTGCCCTAATGACTCCATTCCAACTTTGAAAATCTGCACTGGCTGTTTCTCTTCTCCACTGTAGATGGAAGTTTTGCTCACCTCATTACAGCTCTAAATCCATACACAAGGCCATATTTCCCCCACATAGGTGACTTCCTCATGAGACTCAATCTCTGATACCCCTTGCCAGCCCTTCTATGTGGACACCTCCCTCACTCTGCTTCAGTACCTTGATTTGGTCTATTGCAGCTTCTTCCCAACTCCTCCAATTGCCTATCTCTGCCAGCACAAAAGTTCAGCTAGGCTTTAGGACTGAATTATTCTAGAAGATAAGCCAAGAGGAAATGGCTTTCTTTGATTCTTAGAGGGACTTAGGGTGTTTCTAGAAGTGCTTACCTCCGAGTTGTATTCTCCACATGCATTAACAATGTTTAAATCAGGGGCCCTTCATTCGTTTTGAATTTCCTCCATAATTTGCTGAGCTGAGGCCAAATTTTGATATGAGAGGCCAAAAATGACCTAGGAAGTAGTTGATAAGGCCAGAAGCAGAAATAAATATACTGGTTTTTCAAAACAATTTTTTTTCCATATTGGGACATATCTTTTCTATTCATAGTCAATGAACAAAGATTTCTACAGAGAGACAGAGGACAAATCTCTGTTGTAACATGTTCTAGCCACACGCTGTGTGGGCACTGAACTTAAGAGTCCAAATCCATGCTCTACCATTTC
Organism: Balaenoptera ricei; assembly: GCF_028023285.1. NCBI lineage: Eukaryota > Metazoa > Chordata > Mammalia > Artiodactyla > Balaenopteridae > Balaenoptera > Balaenoptera ricei. The sequence goes on along the minus strand of NC_082641.1, from coordinate 18,062,632 downwards.
CTAGTTGTGAGGATTTGCGTAAGTTATTTGACCTCATTGTGCTTTGGTTTTCTTACTTATAAATGAGGAATAAAAATACCTTATTCCCAGAGGTATACTGCAAGTAGTAAAGGAGAAAATGTATAACTAGCACTGATCCCAATGTCTGAAAAAAAATGCAATCACTAAATGGGGGAAGATCCTGTTAATAATTTGGCTCTCATTATCAGGAAACTAGCAGGAGAATGCCTAACCTGTAGACATCCCAGCTAATTATCTTACCCCTTTTGTCTATATCATCCCTCCCTGTGACACACGAGCTCAATATTTACTATTGTTTTTTTTCAAACTATGCCAAGTCCATATAAGAACCTAATAGACTTTCTATCCCAATTTACATTTACTTTGGTGTAGAGTACTCTTTTCTCTTAATGTATAGAGACAAGCTGTTGATTTGTAAGAAACACCAATTATCAGATGACACTTTTGCTTTGCAATCTGCTGAGTGACTTTCACACATTTGATGAAATTGAGCAAGGCCTGGTGATCCCTCTGGTGTCAGCTGCAAAGTGTCCACAGCACACAGAACAGCAGAACCATTTTCAGGGCAATCGAATGTTATGACTATGTGTTCCAGGAGCGTTTTATTCCTCTGTTTGATTCCTATGTTTCTATTAGTGGTGCAATTGCAAAGGTAACACTATTGACAATGTTTGTGTGGCCTTGAGAGAAGCGTATGAATTGTTTTAGTAGCAGCACAGTGTGTCCCGAAACATAAACCGTTCTGCCTTGATAGTTGCTTTAGCAGCCACTGATCAGCCATAAATGTTAAAAATTAACAAGACGTTCTTTTTTTTTTTTTTTCCTAACCACCAAATGACTCTAAGCGTTAAATAAATGTTAGCAGAAGCTGCTTCTTGGCCACCGAGTGGTTCAAAACATTAAACATATTTTCAATGTATTACTCTTTTTCCAGCCTCCAAGTGGTTATAAACCTTAAATATGTTTTATAAAAACTGCTTTGCCAGGATGTAGCAAGTCCAGCTACTGGCAGGAGAGCTATCAACATCATTTTTCTTTAGAGTTGGCTTCCAGCTGTGGTACTGGTTTTTTGTTTGTTTGTTTCATTTTTTGTTTGTTTCTTTTTTTACCTTATTTGCTCTATTCTATTTATTTTTTGTACACAAAGGCAGGCAGGAAGCTACCTTGGCCCAATTGTCTCTTGTATGATAAGTGATCATGGGAGAGCGGTTGCACCTATATAAACCCCTGAAGGCAACGGAGAGTTCTCTGAGGTTCAATTGCTTGTACTGGGTATTCTACATAGATGTCAGCTCCATTTTCCAAAATAATTTTTGTTTCTGCTTTCCATTGTGCAATGTGTTAAGGTATGAAGATGGGTATAAATTAAGCTTGGTATTAAGGAAAATAACTTCAAGCAACCAGACACTGATGGATTACACTCGTTGATCAAGGTGAAAATATTCCATCAAAAGAACAGACTCAAAGACAGACAAAATGGCAAGACTACTAAGTTAATGAGATCTCTAACCCAAACATGATGAAGGACTTGAAATCTATGTCTGGAAATAACTCAGCGTGACAACAGCATGCAATTCAAAGATGGTAAAGAGCACGTCACTATATAAAAGTCTTTCTAGGAATTAGCAAAGAAAATCTGTTTATTTTAACCGAATTCACAATAAAATCAAGAGTGGCACTGATTCAATTGAAAATATGAATCTGCTCTATTATTCCAGGCAGAGTAATTCATCAAGCCAAATAAATACTCAGAAAAGCTTTTATTTGTACAGAATCCAAGTGTTTTCCAAATCATATATTTTATTTTGCTAAATGTTTTATTCTATGTGTATGTTCAACAGATTCAAAAATGTATGGGACACCTATTAAGTACCAGACACTTTTGGGAATTATGGTTAGAACCGTGAGAAAAACAGACAAAACCTCTACCTTCAGAAAGCTTTCGTTCCAAAGGTCTAGTGCAGGGGGGCAGCAAACTACACCCTGTGGGCTTCTGGCACATCATCTGTTTTTATTGGGATACAGTCACACTTGTTCATGTATGTGTTATCTGTGGCTGATTTCACACTACAGTGGCAGAGTTGGCCACAGAGGCCAAATGGCCTGCAAAGACTAAAATATATATAGTCTGATCCTTAGTTTGTTGGGCCATGTGTTGGTGGATTATCAGAGTAGGTTAAGGTAAGGTCAACATTTTAAATAGATGTATGAAGAAGGAGAGTGTTTACTATAGAAAAAACTTCCTCAAAAAGTGAAAAAGAAAGAAAGAAAAAAAAAAAAAGACAAATGGCAGGACCAGAGGGTAAATGAAGGGCAGAAGCAAGTCCCACAGTAACAGGGTGCATGTGGCATGAAATTGTACACTCCCATTTAGCTAGTGCTGAAAGGAATGTTTTGAATTTATTATAATTATGTAAACACTGTCTTAAAGTATTAAAATTTCATGATAAAGTATTACTTTTTCTGCAAAACAATTCTTATTTCAATTACATAACCGTATTTTTAAATTAAAAAAATATTAAAACTGAAACTAAGAAGTTTGAAAGAAGAGAAACTCTAGATTAGGTTGAAACATTCTTTCCCCAATGATTTCTCAGGATTCTTAAGTTCTTTGACTCACTAGGAAAGTTGAAAATTACTGAAACCAAATTTGAAAACAACAGCCAGTATTAACAATTACTACCCAGTAAGTGTTAGAGGAAACTTCCTTAGCAAGTAAGGTTGGTGAGTTGATCAAGGTTGGCACTATTTTCATTTCTGACAAAGAAACTGAAACTTAAAAACAACAAAAATATCAGTGACTACAATTGTATAAATAATTAACAAAAATGAATATCAAAATATGGTACAATTTGTTTAGTTGGCAATGGCACTAGAAGAAAAAGAAACGTCAATTAAACTGTCAGCCATGTTAATTTTGCTTCTGAGAAAAACATTGTAATGGGATAATTTCATGAAATGCTTTGATGGCAAGAAAGTGCCAAACTATGATTAGCTACTGAACAATTCAAATTAAACAAGAAAGCAATTGGTGGCAGCCTGACTATTGAGAGGTTTTGTTTCATGCCTTTTTCTTCTCTTTTTCCCTTTGTTTAATCAAGTATATGCTGTTTGACAGTGAAATGATTTATTGTAAAAACATTGTTATGAGAATTTAGTAGAAACTTCACTATAAGAGGAGAAAACATATTTCCATTTTTATTTTTTATTTTTATTTTTTAATTTTATTTATTTTTGGCTGTGTTGGGTCTTCGTTTCTGTGCGAGGGCTTTCTCTAGTTGTGGCAAGCGGGGGCCACTCTTCATCGCGGTGTGCGGGCCTCTCACTATCGTGGCCTCTCATTGCGGAGCACAGGCTCCAGACGTGCAGGCTCAGCAATTGTGGCTCACGGGCCTTGTCGCTCCGCGGCATGTGGGATCTTCCCAGACCAGGGCTCGAACCCGTGTCCCCCGCATTGGCAGGCAGATTCTCAACCACTGCGCCACCAGGGAAGCCCCATTTTTAAATCTTTTTAAAAATACCATTACCATTTCTGAAAAAAAAATTGTCATCTCCATAGAAGTAGTATTTTTTGTAACTAATATTAAGTTCCTATTTAGCTAAAGGCCTCAGTTAGAAGCAATTTACTCATATTATGTTTATATTTCTATTGTCAACTCTATTCATTTAGTATTTAAACTGAGTTCTCTTTCATTATTCTCATTTCTGCCCAGTTAGCGAGAGTGGATATTCTAGAATTCAACAAGGTCATGTAAACTTTACTACCTATATTTCTTATCCTTTTTACTTTAAAATAATAATCTGGTATATACCTAAACTAACAAGGAGTTCCAAACATCAGAAATACCAATGGGATTATAAAGAATTCATTTTTCTAGCAGTCTTAAGTTTTGTACAAAAATGTGCTTAAAAACAATGGATAGAAATTCTATTTTGTATTTTTTAAATTGTGGCTTATGTGTCACCTGAACAGTAACAGACTGCCCTGCCCAATTACTAAGAACACTATTTTCATATGTTAATTCCCAATAACAGAAGCAGGTCTAGAGTTTCTAAACCAGGGAGGGCTTTTAGAGTTAAATAGTTTTGAGTGTCTTTCCTGCAATAATAAGATTATTATTTTGTATATAGCAGAAAAAGGAAAACTTTTAAAGATTATTTTTGGGTCCATATATTTATTTCTGATGAATGTTAGTGGAAAGTATCTTAAAAAGGAATAGTACGACTGACAAGAGCAAGGTTAAAAGAGTGTTTACAGAACACTGGTAAGAAAGGTCCTAATTCTAGAAATGCAGAATATTACAGGGAAAACAAAATAGACCTGGAGTATCAAACACCGGCATGCAAATTTTATGAAATCTGGGGGAATGTTTAGAAAAGTGTTTCCTTTTTTAAAGTTTAATGGTACTATTTACCACTAAACATGTTATAAGGATTGAAAGAGATACCATTTGTAAAACAAACAAACAAACAAACAAAAATATTAAACCCTAGAAGAATTTTAATAAAATGCTAGTAATTTCTTCCTTCCTTCAGCAGCTTTTTCTCCTTTGGGATTTTAGATCTGGAGAAGACAAGAGTCTTCAGTTACATTTTTTTTTTTTTTTCCTATTTTCATCCTTGCAATTGTTCCTAGTAAATCATATAAGAAGGACAATTCTAAAAACATCTCCTTCTAAGAATACATATTTTTTTATGAAATACAATTCATCCAAAGTATTTGAATAGAGACTCAGAACACAGGAAATGAGATATTATGGATATAAAATATAATAAAATACTGTGCAGAAGTATGTCTAGTGGATGTTAAAAGTCATGTCTTAGTGGTTCAAATTCATGAAAGTGGACTGAACAAACACATTTATTTCTTCTTTGTTTCAAAATACCATTGAAATAACACAATATAATACTTAGAAAATATACCTATAGGACGCTGGGAAGCATTTCACTAGCAGACCAAAGAGTAAGGAATTTCTGAAGGATATAAATTATATCAGAGGGACTTCTGGTTTTGGCCACCGTGGAATTATTGGTATTAGGCTTGACTTTTCACCATAAACAATGATAAAACTGGACGACATATATGAGGCAACAGTTTTTTGTTTGTTTGTTTTTTTATTAATTAATTAATTAATTTATTTTTTGGCTGTGTTGGGTCTTCGTTTCTGTGCGAGGGCTTTCTCTAGTTGCGGCAAGCGGGGGCCGCTCTTCATCGCGGCGCGCGGGCCTCTCACTATCGCGGCCTCTCTTGTTGCGGAGCACAGGCTCCAGATGCGCAGGCTCAGTAGTTGTGGCTCACGGGCCCAGTTGCTCCGCGGCATGTGGGATCTTCCCAGACCAGGGCGCGAACCCGTGTCCCCTGCATTGGCGGGCAGACTCTCAACCACTGCGCCACCAGGGAAGCCCCCGAGGCAACAGTTTTTTAATGTATGTGCCAAGTAGTACAAGTTTGTCATCCTTGAGAGAAGGGAAGCCATGAATCAAGTCCTACATTTAGCTGGACTCTTTGTTTAGGGGCACTTTTCCTACCATGGCACAAGGAATATGACTCTAAGAATAATGTCTAGAAACAGAGATTATAGGTGGGAGCTGCTGAAGTGACTGCAAAACTTGAGGACTGCTGAAGTGACGGGAACTTGTGTAGAAAGTAAGGAGAGGCACAGAGAAGCACTGAAAAGTCAGAGTAAGGGTCTAGGAGCGACTTTCACCAAGGGCTGCTCTGTGCAGGCACAGAATTAACCTCTATGCCCTGCTGAAAGCAGATACTTTGAGGCTGAGATAACACAGGGTGGGGAGATGTTGAATTTATGGACTAGCCACAGGGGAGAGATTTCACTGGACATCTCACACATTTACGTGAGGCCCCAGAAAGCCTATGTATTAGGAGTAAGGGCCATTTCCTTCAGTAAAGGCTATGTCCTCTGTCTAAAAACAAAACTTGAAAGAGACTGTTCTTAATAAAGAATTAAACTAGGCCTGAGAGATCAAAAGTATCTGCCAGTAGTTTAACTGCCTTCAAAGAATTATCTTAAGACCCTTTATAATAAGATAACATCCAGATTTTCTACAGTGTATTATTAAAATTTTCAGCATACAATAAAAACAAATACAAATTATGCAAAGAAGCAGGAAAATTTGATCAATGAGCAAGGAAGAAAAAACAGTTAATAATAATAGACATCATGGCAACTTAGGTTTTGAAATTAACAGATATATATTATAAACATATTTTAAGACTAATGGAAAATATAGTCATAATGATAGAACAACAACAACAAAAATAAAAATGGACATTCCAGAAATAAGAAGTACAGTATACCCAATTATCTGTTCACTGGCAGGACACAATAGCAGATTGCAGGTATCAGAAGAAAGACAAATGACATTGAAATCGGAGTCTTTGAAATTACACAATCTCAAATAAAAGAGGAAAATGCTGAGATAAATAAGAGATTGACATGGGATGATATCAAACCATCAAACATATGTAGAATTAGAATCCAAGAAAGATAAGAGACAAAATGAAGCAGAAAAATATATTTGAATAAATAACTACCAATGTTTCCAAATTTGGATTAAAAATTTCAACTTTGAGGTCCAGGAACCTCAAACAAACAACACACACACAAAGGTTAAAACAACCAATAGTGTAAATAAAAGAGAATAATTTATAAATATCCATTTAATCTGAGGTAAGACTGGAAAAGTTAAGAATAAAAACAACTGGGAAAAAAAAATCCAACAAATAGTAAACAAATGGCAACATAGTAGATTTAAACAGCCATATTGATGACTAACTGCAACATACTAAACACATATTAGTTTACTAGGGCAATTGTAACAAAGTACTACTGACCGGTGGCTTAAACAACAAAAAAATATTGTCTGTTATTTCTAGAGACTAGAAGTCTCAAATCAAGGTGTTGGTTCCTTCTGAGGGCAGTGAGGCAGGAACTGTTCCAGGCTTCTCTCCTCAGCTTGTAGGTGGTTGTCTTCATGTTCACATAGTGTTCTTCCTGCTGGTGTGTCTATATCCAAATGTTCCCTTTTTATAAGGATACAAGTCATATTGGATTAGGATTCTAATGACCTCATTTTAACTTGGTTACTTCTGTAACAATCCTATTTCCCAATAAGTTCATATCCTGAAGTGTTGGTTGTTAGGACCCCAACATAACCTTTTTGAAGAAAACAATTCAACCCGTAACAGACTCAAATTAAGAGGCAATAATTTTCAGACTGAATAAAAAAGAAGACTGAACTACACACTGTCTACTCTGAATGCTCTTTAAATATATAGACAAAAATAGCTTAAAACTAAAGAAAGTGAAAGAAGATATTCTACGGAAACATTAAGCATAAGAAAGCTGATGTAGGGCTTTAACACCAAAGTGGTGTTTCAAACAAGATGAATTACTAGAAATAAAATGAGATATAAGAAGGGTAAATTCTTCAGAAATACATTTTAATTCTCAATGTATTATATATTCATTTAATAACAGAGCTTCAAAATGCATGGAGTAAAAACTGACAGAACCAAACAGAGAACAACAACAACAAAAAAACCCTTTACTCATAGTTAGAGATTTTAACATTCAATTCTCGGTAATTAATATATAAATATGAAAGATTTCAAAAACTATCAACCAATGCAATCTAATTTTCAATTATAGAACATTACACACAAGATTACATCATAACATTTTTATCAAATTTAACCTGGAACATTTGTGAAGAAGGACTGAGTATTCTAGGCCATAATTGTATAAATTAGCACAGTCCCCAGCTTTTTTGGCACCAGGGAAGACTTCGGGGGCTTTGGGGTTATGGTTCAGGCGGTAATGCGAGCGATGGGAGAGGCAGATGAAGCTTCGCTCACTCGCCCGCCGCTCACCTCCTGCTGTGCGGCCTGGTTCCTAACAGGCCGTGGACCAATACCAGTCTTCGGCCCGGGGGTTGGCAACCCGTGGTATAAATTGCATAAGATTAAAGTCTCTTCTGAGGTAGAGCAATGGTCTTTATGTTGTTTGGGATACTTGTTAAATTGTTGTGTATATTTGTGAAAGCTCAGCAAGCTGAACACTTTTGTTCTATACATTTTACTGCATCTAAATTCTCATGGATAAATAAATAGACAAATAGATAAGTAAAAAAAAAAAAAAAAGCAAACAAGTCAGTCAATCAATCATATATAAAAATCCTGGCAGTTAATCCCAATAAATATGAATAGTCCATATCCCATACTGTCAAAAATGAAGACTTTCTATAAATGTTATTGTTTGTTTGAACAAAAAAAAAAACCAAAAACAAACAAACAAAAAAACCTTGAATCAGAAGTAGAAGTAATGGAATTTGGGGCATACTATGAGTCCATCAGGGAATTTATTACACATGCTCGTCCTCATTCATAGTCAATGTTTGTCTGAAGTCTTTGCTCTTAGAAGAAAACACTCTGTTCAGCTCTCTAAATTATGAGTTCAAAGACAGGTGCTCCCAAGCATTAGTAGCGGAGTCCCTGAACACCATAGCAAGCAGAAGAGACGGAAATGGCCCCAGTTTCAGAAACCTACATATTGAGCACTGAAAAGAAAGCCCAAACCACAAAATTCTTCCCCATTCTGACCCTCACATAAGTAGCACAACCAGAGTTTTAATAATTAGAACCTGCAATTACTTGACTCAAATATTCTCACGTGAGCAGAAGAAATAATCTTTACTTGTAATACTTAATCCAGACCCTCAACACCAGATATGAAGCAAAAACCGGCAATCATCAAATATTTGAATAAAAACAATAAAATAAAGATATAATACATAAGGAAACAAAACAAATATTAAGGAAGTAGAATTAACAAAAGAAAGTAAGTAAAATGTAAATAGCATTATATCCTCAGAGAGAAGAGTCACTAACATATAAAATAAAACAAACTGCCTGTTACAAACAACACTCTGATATGTCAGAAAGTGAAAACACCATTGCCAAAATGAAATGTAGTTGATATGCTAAATAACTGAAAATACAAAGTTGATGTCAAAAGAGTATTCCAGAATCTAAACTGCCTATTGGGATGGATTTGTATGACTAAAAGTAAGAGCAACTATTTAAAGAATTTCCTTGGATGACCAAGACTTGTTACTTTAAAGATGGCAACATTTCTAGTTTATTAATACATTTTTGTGTCCTGTTTTTAGACTTTATTTTCTATCTTTTTACATCTGTATGCTAAATTATAAATAATTTATCCTAACCTATATTCCAGTATATTAAGTCTACCCTTGATTTTGTTTAATCTGCTTGAGAACATATCCTGATTGTTTTTTAATTTGAGTAATTACATTTATATTTATTTAATCTCCCACATGATGTTTTTATCCATTTTTCTCTGCAATTTTTGGAACTTTTTAAAAGTTTCTGAGCAGTAAAATGTATATTATCATCATCCAATATTGTCCAATATTTAAAGTTTTTGTGGGTTTAGCTTTATTTTTTAATGTTTCTGTTAATTCTAGTTAATTTTTCCGTTTGTTTTATTGTGTTCCCTGAAAATATTGTAAGGTTTAGGTTGAAGATATCGTTATAAAGTATTTGAATTTGCATCTACCTGGTCACTACATAAGTGAGGCTACCTTACACAGTGTTCGTCTTGAGATTAGCTGGGTCACATAGGCACCAAAGCCCAGGTCATAGATCCAAGATAGGACAGGTTTACACCTGGTTCATCTTACACTGAGGGTGTAGGCTTTGGTGATATTAACTTTTTGGAGGAGAACTCTTGTTACACTTCTTAACATATGTTAGGCTGAGACTTTTGTTTCTCTCTCCTTTACCCTGAGACTGTCAAATAAATCTGTATATTTGTCGAAATCAGAAATGTGCTGCTGGAAAGGTAATATCCTTACCTCTCTGGATTCCTCTTTTCTCTTTAAATTTGAGCTGATAACTCATTAAAATCTTGTAAACTCTCAATGCTTTTTAAAAAGTGTTTAAAAATGTACCGTAAGTGGTATTTTGGACTGTTTTCAGCGGGAGGTATAGTTCAAATAACTTATCCATGCATTACTGAAAACTGAAATCTTTGCCTATTCATATATACAGTATATTTTGTATGTTGGGTCATTTGTCTTTTTCTAATTAATTTTATTTTAGAAATCATTTGTGGAACCTATATTTTATGTGAAAAGAGATTGGCATTAGTTTAAGACAATACTAGTTCCACTGATTTCCACCTGGATGACGATAGGCTAGTGATTTGACACTAGAAAGCATGTATTTCCCCCATTTTCTCATTGTAAAATGGGAATACATAACTGGGCTGTGTATGGTTTAAAGAAATTAATATATAAAAATCTAACATGATACCTGAAAATAATAGGAACTGAATAATAGCTCTCTCTGCCACTAAAATTCTTGGATGGGACTGTTACGAAGGAACACACTGTAGAACTGCTCTACTCAATAATGTGAACTGCCTTGTCGTCTTCTGGGGCAAGTACTTCCTCCAAACAAATCAAACCATTTCACTCACACAGCTTTCCTCTGTCTCATAAATTCCTGCTATTCTTCTGTTTGCATTTAATAGAGGTTAAGCTCTTTGCTCACAATCATAACCAAATAGTTCCTAGAGAATAAAACTACTGAGACAAGCCAAACATTGATTGAATTAATCACCAATCTCTCATTCTGAGATATATCAGTTTTTCCTCCAGTAATAAAATCTCTCTTACTTCACAGTAATAAAACAGGCAGATGCTCTGATAGTTATAAGCAACCCACAGAGCTTCAGAATGCAGTCTTACTTCTGAATTTTAGCTTGTGGGCATTTTTTTAAAAAGATCATTTAATTTACTAATAAAGTTACACTAACTTGGTAACTGGGAAGCAGGCACATTTCTCCCCAGTGTGGTAAGGCAGAATGAGCTATCAATTTGTGGTCCTCTTTTTTGAAATGATTAAGCATTAATTTAGATATAAAGAACACACACACAGTACTCTGAAGAGATGAAGATGGGGATATAAAGCACACATGCTCAGCCATACACAGAAGACATATGTAACATCTCATTTTAACTTCAAGGACAGGATGAGGAGTCCCGATATTCTAAAAAATATATTCTAAGTTTTTTTGATTAACTAATCTGTGTAGTTAAGTAGATATTTTATTGCCAATCAATATGCCTGAACCAAACTTACAGCAATGAAAATAAATATAGTTATCACTAATTTATAAAAAATCATACTTGTGTATGCATCAATATTATCTATATATTCTGATTAAATGATACACTGCTGAAAGGAGGACAGAAGTAAAGCTTATTTTATATCTTAGAATTTTTTTCCATCCATGTCAACCTAGGGGATGGGACTTACACCATTCCAAGGTTATTAATTCATGTGTAATTGGTGTCTCTTGGCTTAGAGGTTTTTTTTGTTTGTTTGTTTCCCATAACTCTGGTCTGAGAGATATCATACGGTGACTTATATCAGTTCAGGTTGAAGGGGAATAAACCAGTCCACTCCCAAATGTTTTCATACTTTAATTGAGGTGGAGTAGGGTTGGTGTTGAGCAGATTTCCCTACTAAAGTCACAAGTCTCTGGCTTAAGCAATTGGTCTACTTCCTATATAGGAAATGTTCTTCCTCCTCTCCTTAAGAACAAGGGAGGCTCAGAACTTTCGTTTGCATAATTAAGATAGTGCAAGGAAGTACTTTTATTATCAAGGATATCTGTTTCAAAGGGACTTTCTTTTAGCACAGAAGAATAAGTGGAATATTTTTGTCTGTGTTTATTTTGCATGTGAATATATTTTAATTCAGTTTCATCAAGTAAAGGAGAATTAGAAAGGGAAATTATGAAGTCATTTCAGAAAGAAAGAAGGTAGACAAAGTTTATAAATATTAAAACTCTTAAAAAATAATTGTGTCTATGTCTAAGTCTAATCATGTTTAAAACAATGTTATTTTTGTAAATGAAAATGCATTGTAAAATATTTAGAAACAATTTTACCTTTTTAACTTTTTAAAAATGTATGTTGCTGATTTGGTATCAATATAGTCTTGCCTACATGTTTTAAATTAATATTTACCTGATATACCTTTACCTATATTTTTACTTTCAACTTACCTATGTCGTATTTGAAGTTATTTTCATGTAATGAGCATATTGTTGGACTTGGTTTATTTAGAACATTTATATTTAAGATAATGATTGGTATGTTATGGCTTATCTGCCATTTTTTATTTGTTTTCTGTTTGTTTACTAAGTTACCCATTCTTCTGTTTCTCTTTTTTTGCCTTCCTGTGGGTTGTATGAACACCTTAGGATCCCATCTTTATTTTAGTGTTTTGGGGTATATGATTTTGTTTTGTTTTCTTAGTTGCTCTAGTTAAAACAATGTAAATATATACAATAACTTATCCCAGTCTGGTGTTATTGAAGTTTTACCACTTTGAGTGAAGTATAGAAACCTTATTTCTATGCAGGTCCAATTTTAATCTTCCTACTTTTTAAGCATAATTATCAAATATTCTTTTAGTTTTCCTTCATTTCACAGTGTCTATTTTCCTTCCACCGCTGAAGGATATCATTGCTGAATACAGAATACACAGTTCACAGTTTTTTCTTTCAGTACTTAAAAAAATCTTTTCCACTTTCTTCTGGCTTTTATGGTTTCAGATGAGAAATCTGCTATCATTTAATTATTATCCTATAAAATGTATGATTTTTCTCTGTTTTCAAGATTTGTATTTGTCATTCACCTTCAGAAGTTTAAGTATGATGGGTCTTGACATGGATTTCTTTGGATTTATCCTACTCAGGATTTGCTCTGCTTCTTGAATATTTAGTTTTATGCCTTCCACCAAATTTGGGATGTTTTCAGTCATTATTTTTTGAATACTTTTTTAGTCCCATGCTATCTTTCTTATCTCTTTTATTATCATCTTATAGGTCTCTGAGATTCTGGGGGTTTTTTTGTTTTTTTTCCCCAGTCAGTTTTATTGATGTCCAGACCAAATAAATTATATTTGTATGTCAAATTCATCAATTTTATCCTCTGTCTCCACTTTACTATTTTGCCCATCTACTAAGTGTATCATTTCCATTATTGTATTTTTCAGTTCTATAATTTCCATTTGGTTACTTTTTATAACTTCTAAATCATCGTTAGAATTTTTAATTTTCATTTGTTTCAAGAAAATGCAAAATTACTTATTTAAATATTTGGACAATGGCTGCTTTAAAATTCTTATCAAATGATTCCAATCTCTTGGACAAATTGGTTGATTCCAGTTCATCTTACTGTTGTTGGTATCTGTTGATTCTCTTTCATTCAAGTTGTGATTTTCCTAGTTGTTTGTATGACAAATGATTTTGTATTGTATCCTGGATATTGTTGATCTTTTAGGAGACTCTGGACTTTTTTTTATCCAATAGAACTCTATTGATTTTTTTTAACATGAGGGGTGGGTGGGTGTTCATGTTCAGCTTCCTGTTGGGCCCTACTAACATCACTCTACCAAAAGTGGGGTGACTGTCCTCTTGCGGACTGGTGAGGTAGAAGTTCAGTTATTCCCTCCACCCACTGGCAACTTCCTGGTGAAAGTGGAGCACTGACTCACACATCTCTGTTGCCTCCAGATGGGGATATAAGCTCGGTTCCCTGATTCACCTCACTGACATCAGGGAGAGGGAAGTAGGTTCTGATTCATATCAGGTTGTTGCTGTCAAGGAGTGAGGCTAGGGATAGGCTATGAAAGTACCTGGTCTGATCATTGGAGATCCTATCACAAGTTCTTACTTTTATAGTACTTATCCTTATGGCTTAAATAATCCATGCCAGCCTATCACCATGGAATATATGAGAGATAACATTGCATATTTGTTCATGATGTGGACTCTGGGGCAGGGTTTGAACCCCAGTTTCATACTTGAGTATGAATATATTTATCCATATACAAAATCTTCAGATGCAAAACTAGCTTTGTCACTCATCATGTCTTAATTTTCTTATCTGTAAAATGGGAGTGCTTAGAGCTCATAAGGCGGTTCTGAGAAAACAAGAATTGAATGCAAGCAAAGCCCTTAGGACAATACCTGGCAAGTTGTTAAAATTTCTTTAGATGCTAGCTTTTGTAGCTTTTGTTGTAATTCCAGTTCTGCTCAAGACAGTACTATTTTCATTGTTATCTCAACATAATTATTAATAGTGCCCTTGTTAACTCACAAAAGTATCCCAGGTTAGACAGTAAATTATATAATTATTCTATTTATATATTGTTTATTATATAACAATCACCATTTACTCAGTCCTTGAAAATTCTTGAACTCTGTGTCATCAGCATTCTTTACTCTGCTGAACACAGTATGAAACATTCTATTCAAAGGCTATTTTGAACAGTGAATTAGAGCAGAAATATGCAGTTCAATTTCTTAGTGATATCGAGCAGGGAGGTCTTTTGACATGGTAGAAGGAGCACTAAACTGGCAGTTAAGAGAAATGCCTAAATATGTTTAGAAGGATGCTAGTTTTATTTTTAATCTCAACTACTGATATAATTAAAATGCACTGTGGCTCAGCTTTCTCCTTTGTAAGAACACAAGATTGGACGACATTATCAATAAAGATACCCTTAAAATTTTACTCTGAAATTGTATATAGACATAGCCATTAATACAGATATATAGATACAGATATGGATATGATTATGAATTTTAAAAATGGATATGGACCGTTGCCTTAAAATTTTATGTTTTATAACTAACTTATTTTCAGGGCTGGGTTTATAAGTATGCGACCTATGCATTTGCACAGAGCCCCATGCTAGAATGAAGTTTTTAATAATTTTGATCAAGGTGTCCCATATTTTAATTTTGCACTGGACCTTCAACTTCTGTAGCTGGTCCTGTTAATTTGTTGACGAACTCCTGTCTAGAAAACTATCAGATTAATCAGGCAATGGTTAAGAAAACAATTTCTGCAGTTAAATATTAAATTCTAAATCAGTTTACACAACAACACTAGCAATATTGGCTCCCATTTTCTATTTCTTTGTATCTGTTCTTTAAAAGTTTAAGTACAGTTCATTCTTGAGTTGCTACACTAGTGAATGAAATGGCAAAGAGAGTAACAGCAATGTAGAATGCTGATCTGTAATTATAAAGCAATGACCCAGCCCCAGATAATCCATTTGTGTGCTGACATTGATTAGGGTGTTT
Organism: Balaenoptera ricei; assembly: GCF_028023285.1. Taxonomy (NCBI): domain Eukaryota; kingdom Metazoa; phylum Chordata; class Mammalia; order Artiodactyla; family Balaenopteridae; genus Balaenoptera; species Balaenoptera ricei. Next base: position 18,047,396 of record NC_082641.1, on the reverse strand, counting down.
TGGTTAAGTCAAAACTTTAACTGATTAAAACCTAAGTTCATATTTTATTTTCTACACACCAATATTAGGGAGAAGTACCACATACACAAAATTATTATCTGGAAAAAAATAGTCAACCTTGGAATCAAAACATATGTCAGCAATTGGTTACATGCAAGAATAAATTAAATATTATGTAAATATACCTACTTAAATTTTTACTGTAAGCTTTTTTCTAAAGTAACTCTAAATGGAAAAAAAATATGTTTCATATATATATATAAATGTATGGGCTCTCTGTGCGCTGCTTATATATTTTTCACAGTAGTCAATACCAACTCACTACAGGGTCATCTGGGGGTTTCACATTGTTTTGGGATTAAATATTGGGATTTGACATTGACACTACCCTTGCGTTTTTTTTTCAGCCTAGTGAAGCGACTCACAAATAGACTGTAGGTAATATTCCATAGAAAAGACACCATTAAACGAATAGAGATGAGAGTTATATTTCTAGTGTTAGGATGTAAAATGTTTTAGAGTTTTGAATATATACATTTGTGTATGTATATATATACATATATACATTATACATGATAATATAAATATATTTATATGGATACATATACTCTCAAAATTTCTTACTATAAAAATTAAAATAAAAGAAAAAATTAATAGAACACTAGTAACATGTAATTAAAAATATAAGAACTTAGGAAATCTAGATCTATATCTACTATTTTTATAACTATATGTACAACTGTATTAGTCTCTTATAGTGGCTGTAACACACTGCCACAAACTTAGTGGACTAAAAAAACACAAATTTATTATCTTACAGTACTCGAGGTAAAAAGTCCAAAATGGACTTATGGGTTAAAAACAAGAGCTGCATTGTTTCTGGAGGCTCTAGAGGAGAATCAATTTCTTTGCCTTTTCTACCTTCTAGAGACCACCTGCACTCCTTGTTTATGGCCCTTTTCTTCAATTTGGAATCACATCACTTCAACCTCTGCTTCAAGGTTACTCATCTCCTCTGTCACTCTAACTCTCCTTCTTACTTATATAAGGACCCCTGTGATTGCATTGGGCCCACTCAGATAACCTAGGATCATCTTCCGATCTCAAGATCCTTGGATAGTTATATCTTCAATGTCCTTTTTGCCATGTTAGGTGACACAGTAACAGGTTCCAGGGATAAGGATGTGGACATTTCGGAGAGCCACTATTCTGTCCACCACAATAGACAATCTTCACTTTCCAGATTTGAAAAGAAAATACTGTTCCAAACAACAAGGAAGCTAGATTAAGAAATAAAACCAGCCACATCAGTCTCCACATTGAAACTTGAGAATGATTACTACATCTTTCATTCTCATTCCATGTGGAGAGACATTCCATTGTGTGCCTTGTCACTTAATGTCTTTCAAGTCAAAGACGTCAGCCAGTTTGCCAAATATATAGTCTAAGAGTTTTTGATACAAAGGATGCTTAGATTTCAACTACATCTAAATACACAATCACTAATTTAAGCTTGATTTAGTGGAACAGACTTTGAGTCCCGTTTTTTAATGGGAATGACCAGTCACATTTTTCAAGTTTAGTTTTAAGCATAAATTGAAAAATTATTCATAATTTGAAACATCTGGACTCAAAAATTTTTAAAAAGAAATTCCCATATAATAAAAAATGAATGTATTAAGTATGTATACAATTTAAATGACTGTTATCTTAATTTCTATATTTTCATAAATGTTGAACAACTTCAGAAACCATTATCTTGTTCCAAATATTGTCAAGCAAGGTGCATTTCCTTTTGATGTTTAGATGGTTAGATTATTTCACATTTTTCTCTTAGGGATTATGTTGCTATCGCAAAGCTTGCCTTTGGCTAGAGTCAGCTGCCTGCAAATTTTTACCTACAATAGTCAAAATGATATTGCAAACTAGTGTGGTTTCTGGTAACTAAAAGAACCTGCAGCTAGCTTGCAGGCAGCAGTGAATATTAAAATGGATGTACTAAAGTTCATTTCAGAACTTCCATCCCCTTGGAAGTGAAGGAAAATCCGTAACTGTGAAGTCTGTGACTCTCTCATGAATATAATAGATTCCAAGTACAAACACAGGCTTAGGGAGAGTTTACAGACAATTCTGGGATTTATGTTATAAACTCAGATAGACGATTTCTTTTTTCAAAATTAGTATAAAAGATAGACGGAGAGATAGAGAGGGAGACAGTCAGAGATACAGAGAGACAGAGAGAGACAGAGAAATAGAGAGGGAGAGACACTGCCCAAAATACATATAGCATTTTTTGTGATTATTATATTAGGATTATCTAGTAATATGGTTAACGTTATACTACGTGGCATAAATGTGTATAGTCAGATTCATATAAATCACTTTCTGAAGAAAAATAGATTTAATTGGATACTAAACTAGTTTCCCACAGCTTATTTATTCTCAAGGGTGCATGTGGTGGGGGGATGATGGTGGGTCTTTATAACTCAACTGTTTTTGGAAATAGTTATGAACTTCATAAGTTAAGTGAAATAAACTTGATGAGGGTGTTTTGCATGTGGAAAAAATGTAATAATGTTCACACATTTATGTCAAGTAAACACAAATTGTAAATGTTTTATTTTTACCCCCAAATAAATGAAAGTAAATTAATACATTTCGAGCAAGAGCAGACTCATACTCCCTCCAGGATGACATCCAAAGCCCTAAGGAAGTTTGGCCTGTGTTTGGAATTTGAGACTCACTTTTAATAAATAATAGCTATTTATAAAGCTTTCTATTTTTTTATTTAGCATGAGTACACAATGAAATGATATTTCAATAGTTTCTCTGATTTTTTTTTAATTTTTAAAAAATTTCTCAGATATTTTAAATCATTAGGCAAATGGAAAAATGCAAGCTCATTAGGTAAAAACTGGTTAAGCATACCCAAAGCAGAAATAAAGTTTCATAAGTTCTTTTTTTTAATTTAATTTTTTTTTTTATTGAAGCATAGTTGATTATAATGCTGTGGCAATCTCTGCTGTACAGCAAAATGACTCAGTTATCCATGTATAGACATTCATTTTTTTATATTCTTTTCCAGTATGGTTTATCGCAGGATATTGAATACAGTTCCCTGTGCTAAGTTCTTGTAATTAATAGTTGAATAGATATTCAGGTTTTCAGAGTTAAAAGCACCAAAGCATATTTTAGGCTCTTTTTCCATTTTTGTCTTAAATATGGCTGTCCATGCAGTAAGTAGTGCATATTTTTATACAACTTTCTTCTTTGAGCATTTTAGTAATTGAGGTTAATTATTCGCAATTATTCTGAAATAACTCCTAGTAATCTAAAACTAATTTTCTTTCATGATGAATGCAAAATGCTTTACTTTTATTAAGCAGAAATGAGAAGAAAATAAAATTATTTAATTGAATAAAAGAGATGAGAAAAACTCATTTTAAATTTTATTGTGACTGCTGTATATGGAAACTTTATTAAAATATATATTTTGTGAAAGTTTCTATGAAACCCTAATCAAATATTTGTATATATAAATTTATTGCATTTTTAAAATATGATTATCACATATGTTTGAGGAGATTCATTTATAATATATAAAACCCAAAGTGCAGCTAATTTTTCCTACTCTTCCTGTACTAATATTCAAAGTTCTTTTTTTCTGTAATTTTATATTTGTACAAAATATATGGTGACTATATATCATTTATCATTTTAGTACAGTTTTTATAAAGGTTACCTATTATTTACACAATTTTTTTTCTTTGTCAGTACATATGCAGTGAACCCATTTTTTAGAGGGCTGAATATTTTTCTATAACACAGACATACTGAAATTTATTTATCCATGTCCTTATTAAGGGATAAATCATTTGCTTCCAGGTTTCATAATTATAAATAGCGTTTCAGTGAACAGCCTTCAATATATATCTTTGTGCCCATGTAAGAACAAAAGTATTTCTGAATTCACCTGGAAGTGTAGTAGTTAGATTAGAATGTGTGTTTCTAAGAATTTTTACTCAATCTCTCCCTATTCAAACCCGGTGGAAGAAGACAAGGAAATATAGAAAAGATAGAAACGAAGAATTCTACTTTCTTGGATCTTGAAAACGAACTTGTGAGAAGAAATAGAGAGTCAAAGGGAAAAAGTAAACATAGAGGAAGAGTGAGGTTAGTCAAAACAAAAGTTACTGACTTGTCAAATTTTGAACCGATATTTTCCTGCTTAAAACACTTCTCATTTTCAGAGTAAAATTCCCTTTCACATCATACAAGGCCTTCATGACCTGACTTACAGGACTAATACTGCTCTGTTATACGGCCCTGTTGTGCATCTATATCATTATACAACTTAGAGCTCCCATGAGCCCTGGAAACTCCTGTGCTGCCATCTTGCTGATGTCACTCTCCCGGGCTGTTTTAATCCTACATGGCTATGCTTTGAATTTTCTTTGCCTAAGTGATTCGTTCCATCCCTACACGAGTTGATTACCATAATTTCTTAAGTACTCTATAGAAACTATCCTCTTTGCTAAGATTTTCCTGACATCAACTTAAACATATTTTACATATCTTTCTCCTCTCTCATCCCTCTGCAACTAGCACACCTCTACTACCGAGCTTATTAGAATTTGTAGATATTTTAGTTTAAATGGCTGTATTCTTTAAGCTTCTTAAGAGCCATAAACTTTATAGTGTAATTTATTCATTTATGTATGTTTATCACATAGCACATTGGCTGAGGCAACATGTATGTTTAATACATATCTGTTCAACAAATAAGTTAATATATGAAAAAATTAGATGAATGAATGAATGAAAGGACCTAGGAAGTGGAAAACAGACTTATGACTGTTTAAACGTTTCTTCTCAATTAATTTAGAAATGTGAGAAAAAAAGTCAAGGGGGAAATGTTACCCATTCATTTACAGAAACACATTAGTTTGATCAAGAATCATTTCCCCTGCTCTACTGTTTCAGATTTGTAAAGCTTAAAAGTTTGCCAATATCTGTGTAAGCATGACGAACTGAATAAGAATTTTTAATAACATACTATAATTTAAAGATGGAGCATTATAGAAAGTGAAAACAAATATATAAAGTTATCCCATGATCCCATCACTAAGAAACACTGTAATCTGTTTTAACTTAACACAATATATGGTAAACCATCCAAACATGATTGGAAGAGGTAGAAGTGGAGGAAGGAAAAAAATGAGAAAAATCAGGGAAAGGAGAGAAATGAACGGAGAAGAGGGAGAATGGGGTGGAAAAAGAGGAAGAAATTTTTTTTCTCCCCCACCAACACCTCTTCCTCCCAGAAACCACGCACATGCGCATCCATATAGAGACACACATACACACGTATTGTGTCGTTCTGTGTATATATATGTGTATGTGTGCGTTTCTCCTTTTTTTATTTTTTAAAATTTATTTTATTTATTTATTATTTTTTTGGCTGCATTGGGTCTCTGCCGCTGCACTCAGGCTTTCTCTAGTTGCATCGAGTGGGGGCTACTCTTCATTGTGGTGTGTGGGCTTCTCATTGAGGTGGCTTCTCTTGTTGCAGAGCACAGGCTCCAGGCGCGCGAGCTTCAGTAGTTGTGGCACGTGGGCTCAGTAGTTGTGGCACGCAGGCTCAGTAGCTGTGGCTCACGGGCTCTAGAGCACAGTCTCCGTAGTTGTGGCACACAGGCTCAGTAGCTGTTGCTCACCGGCTCTAGAGCACAGGCTCAGTAGTTGTGGCACACAGGCCCAGCTGCTCTGCGGCATGTGGGATCTTCCTGGACCAGGGCTCGAACCCGCGTCCCCCACACCAGCAGGCAGACTCTTAACCACTGTGCCACCAGGGAAGCCCTCCTTTTCTTATTCTTAACAGAAGTTTATTTCATATCTTCCTTTATGCATCAAAGCATGTCTCAGAGGGCTTTCCCTATGAGCACATACTTCTTTTTTTCAGAAATTTGAGTGGTCTGCTGTGTGGCCATATCAGGAGTTAGTTGAAGAGTCCTCTGTGGATGGACACTTTGTTCTCATTTTTCTTTTATGTTCTTAAAACTACATTCACATTTTAAATTAGTTTTAATTGATAATTAAAGAATTTTACACTTACCTGGAACTTTATGGTTTAAAAATAATTATCTTATATATTATCCTACTTAATCTTCATGTTTGTCCATTGTTACAAATAGAATGTATAACCATGGCACAGAAAAGAGGCCTGATGAAGATTTCTGAAAAAATGAATGAATCATTGAATGGTTACAGACTTTCCAGGGGAGGTAATTGAGACTCAGCAAATTTTAGCTATTGTCATGTTCAAAGAAGGTATTGAGTAGTAAAACCAGGAGTAGAATTTGTCTTTGGACTCTATTTATTGGACATTCTTGCTATCCCAACTGAGAATTTGTGAATTTAATCATGTAGGTTGGATGCATCTCAATTACCTTGTCAAAGGAAATGATATTGTGTTATATTTGACAAAAACATTTCATATCTATCAACCTAATACATCAACTCTGTCTAAATATAGAGCACACTCTGAATAGCACTGTGCTTAAATATGAAGCAACTTTTTGGGAAGCAATCTACACTCAGGCAAACCCTGTTTCTATTACAGTAGTGACCTGTATTAAGGTGACACTGTGTTATTATTATTTGTAATAATTTAACAAATAATTACTAAAATTTTCTCATATGATTGATAGAAATTATTTATTTTCCCCCAGCATGAACTGTGAAATACAGCGATCATTTTTACCCTTTGTTCCTCCTCCAAATGGCTGAATAATCTTTACGAGATAGAAGTATGTTTTTATAATTATTAAAATGTTTCTGACAAACGTAATCTTCTGTGACTAATATGACCAACTGACTCATGAAATGTACCAATTAAAATGCATATCATTTCTGGTGAATTGTGTGTGTGTGTGTGTGTGTGTGTGTGTGTGTGTGTGTGGTACTCCAATAGGGAATGGTAAGTTTGTAAGAATTGAAGTTGAAAAAGTTGAAGTGATATAGTCTTTTCCAAAGAAAACCAACCTGTGACACAATTTGCTGTTTTCAAGCAATCCTTTTGTCAAATAAACCTCACAGCTGTGCCTAGAATCCAGAGATGGTAAAGAGATTTCGCGGCTGCTTCGTGCTTTCTGTTAGTTTCATCTTCTGTCCGGTTACAAAGGTTTCACGTGGCAGGACACTGCCATGTTCGAGTTCAGTGAATAAAAGTGTAATGAATTCTTCCTGCATTACTGTTCCTCTTCCACCTCCTTTATCCAGCAGTTGCCATGAACTTCTCTCCTATATGTATGTGCTTGGGTCCATTATAATCTCCTATTCTTATGTTGGTGTTGTCTACCATTTAATTTATATGTCTAGAGCAACCTCCTGTTTCACAGATGAAAATTTCCTCCTCTACCGGTGCTAGTCTGTTAAATGTTTTGCTAATAAAATCTCCAGTCCAAAGGGGATCCCCCAGGAGCATTATATGCTGTAGAATATGTAGTGCATTTTCCAGCTGTTTTTAAACCCCTCCTTCCACTTTGCAATGATTCTTGATATGCCCCCAATTAATCATACCTTAATTATTTAAAAGTGCTGTTTGTTATCAGCTTGATTTACTTGATGCGCATTTTGGAATACTAAAAAATGTCAGCAGTGCTCTGCTCTGTTCTCTGTTAGAACGCTGTCTTTGAAGTCCAATGCAGTTTTCATTTTAGTAATATATAAAGCTCATTAGGTTATACAGTTTATTCATTTTAGTAACATATAAAGCGCATTAGATTATACAGGTTATTGACCTCATATTTAATTCTGACTTATAAAAAATAGAAATAATTGATGTTCAAAGTAATAAAATTAATAGTAGCACAAGTAAGATGACCTATAAATAATAGTTATAAACTGGAGATACACACTATGGTGTTTAATCTATTTCAGTTTTAAATTGTCTTGGTGATTGTGATCTACATATTAAACTCATGTATGTCAAGAGAATATCTTCCATTTGTTTACAAATACTCTGCCTAATGAACATTGATGATGGTCTGCTAATGTTGAATACGCATTTTTCATTTTTTCCCCTGAAGTCAAAAATAGCTCTGGTAATATATTACATATAATGAATGATAAAGAAATTACGAGTTTTGTTGTATGGGTGTTTTTTACCCACTTTACTACTCTGAGAGTCTAAAAGAAATAGCAAAAATAATAAAATGATAGGAGAGAATGCTCATGTTTGATAAGAACTTGTGTGTGACTTTGTCCAGTATTGCCACATTTAATACTTTCTCTTTTATTATTTCTTTAAAACAATATACAATTATATTTTGATAACAGATGGGGTAGTGAAAACATACAACTAGAAACCACAATTCCTAGATGTTTCAAGCTTTATTATGTCACAGTTCCTTTCCCAGAGAGAGCTGGATATTTTTTACTCATAAAGTTAGTGATTATAATTTCGGTGTTAATAGCGATAATATACTTTAGGTAAATCCAAACACACAAAAGTATTTCTTTATCCAGCGATGGAACTGTTATTTCTTTCTTAGGAAAGAAAATAGAGACAGTGCAACATTAAAGTTATTTACTAATTTGGCTAATTAATAAAAAAATATTAAGATTAAAATTTTCTAGAGTTTGGAAGTCTCTAGACCATTTTTATTATGCATTAATATGAGTTTCTATGTGCTAGGTAGTTTTGCTGATGCAAATGTATTTGACAAGAATATAAGATATTCTTAATTCTCAATACTTCAAATAAAAATGACTATTTTATTATGATAAAAACAAAATGATTTTTGTGTTCCCATATTGTGTCATTTGTATACGATATACTGGTGCTGTTTTGTGAGACTCAATCTGGTGATAGAGAATTGACATCAATACAACAAGTAGAAATGCAGTGATTACAAAATTGAAGAGTTAAACATTTTGTTTTTTCATCAATCTCAGGTGTGCATTTCAAATGTTGATCATTTGTGCTATCATAGCATTATTTTGATTTGAAAAATCTCTATGACACCTTGACATCTAAATCATTGAGACTGGTAAATGAAATTTTTATTAATTTGGTAAAACAGAAAAAAATAATACCATTTTATTTCTCCAAAGAAAATTTTTGAGGATAGAAATCTGACCGTCATGGGCCAAATTATTTGGTAGCCTAAATAGAAACTTGTTTTGAAATGACACATTATTGTATTTTTAAAAATGGACTTAAAATTGGAAAATGATGTAGCAGGGAGCTTGTGCAAGAGTCTCACATGAATAGCTTTTTAAAATTTTATTTACTATCCTAAATGTCAGTCAGTATTTGGCATATTTATTATGCATTGAAGAAACAAATGGCATTTTGCTTTATTCAGGAATAATATTGTTCAAGTGCAGCAATTAGTGAATATTTCTTTTGTTCATTGATCCGTTAGTTCATGCAGCCTTAACTCCTAGCACTCTGGGATCTGAACTGCTGCTGATGTTAAGTTTATTTTCAAATTACTTCTTTATTAGCCTATTCTAGGTAGTTTCTAATTAGACATCCCCAGATGGTATGAATCAAGCAGCTGTAGTCCCAGCTGGGAACAAGTGTGAAGGAAATGCTCATCGTTTTATTCTTTTCTTAGCTTTTTTTTCTCTCACAACTTTCAATATTCTCACAGTCTTCACAAGCTTTTGAATACTGTAAATCGTTGGATCATATGCTCTGGAATACTAATAAGATATCCTGTTCTAGCAGAAAATATGCAGGGTCTATGGATATAGTGAGCCACTTGGATTTCTGAATGATCCAGCTCTTTCATAGAAAATATGTCCATGAATTAAAATTAATACCAAGAACACTTTACACACTCAGAGCTCATGATCTTTTGGAGCAAATTCATTGTCCTTAGCTGTTCATGAACTTCCCAAATCCTTTAAAAATCTATTTTAGGCCATTGGTTATGGAATGTGATTCAATAATCCACCAGTTTGAGTCTATCTTAATTAAGATACAGTTCACTTGAGGCATTTTTTCATAATAAAAATAAAGTTATTAACTATTAAAACCACAATTATCAATAATCTTATGTGTTCTTCTTACTGTTAATCCACACATTATTTCATTAATCCTAAGAACTGTATGTGCTATTTTCACTATACTGTATTTTTAGTCTACAAAGAAACTGAGGCTGGAGGAATTTCCAGTAGCAGACAACAAGGAATGCGGTAGAACTGGGAGTTACTATTCTAATAATGATGACTACCATTTATTGGGTACAAAGAGTCAACTGTGTGCTAAATTCTCAGTAAATAGGTTATATTCAGGACAGCCTTATAATGCATCTTCCAAACTTGGATATTTTGATCTAGGACAAACGTCAACTAGATGAGATGATGGGAAATGGCTGTAAACCAGGATTTTCCCTGGCAAACCAGGATGTAGGATCACTATATAAAAACTTTCAAAAAATGTAATCACTCTGTATTTTTTTTTTAAACATCTTTATTGGAGTATAATTGCTTTACAATGGTGTGTCAGTTTCTGCTCTATAACAAAGTGAATCAGTTATACATATACATATGTTCCCACATCTCTTCCCTCTTGCATCTCCCTCCCTCCCACCCTTCCTATCCCACCCCTCTAGGTGGTCACAAAGCACCGAGCTGATCTCCCTGTGCTATGCGGCTGCTTCCCACTAGCTATCTATTCTACATTTGGTAGTATATATATGTCCATGACACTCTCTCACCCTGTCACATCTCACCCCTCCCCCTCCCCATATCCTCAAGTCCATTCTCTAGTAGGTCTGTGTCTTTATTCCCGTTTTGCCACTAGGTTCTTCATGACCTTTTTTTTTTTTTTCCCCTTAGATTCCATATATATGTGTTAGCATACTGTATTTGTTTTTCTCTTTCTGACTTACTTCACTCTGTATGACAGACCCTAACTCCATCCACCTCATTACAAATACCTCCATTTCATTTCTTTTTATGGCTGAGTAATATTCCATTGTATATATGTGCCACATCTTCTTTATCCATTCATCCGATGATGGACACTTAGGTTGCTTCCATGTCCTGGCTATTGTAAATAGAGCTGCAATGAACATTTTGGTACATGACTCTTTTTGAATTATGGTTTTCTCAGGGTATATGCCCAGTAGTGGGATTGCTGGGTCATATGGTAGTTCTATTTTTAGTTTTTTAAGGAACCTCCATACTGTTCTCCATAGTGGCTGTATCAATTTACATTCCCACCAACAGTGCAAGAGTGTTCCCTTTCCTCCACACCCTCTCCAGCATTTATTGTTTCTAGATTTTTTAATGATGGTCATTCTGACCGGTGTGAGATGATACTTCATTGTAGTTTTGATTTGCATTTCTCTAATGATTAATGATGTTGAGCATTCTTTCATGTGTCTGTTGGCCATCTGTATATCTTCTTTGGAGAAATGTCTATTTAGGTCTTCTGCCCATTTTTGGATTGGGTTGTTCGTTTTTTTGTTATTGAGCTGCATGAGCTGCTTGTAAATCTTGGAGATTAATCCTTTGTCAGTTGCTTCATTTGCAAATATTTTCTCCCATTCTGAGGGTTGTCTTTTGGTCTTGTTTATGGTTTCCTTTGCTGTGCAAAAGCTTTGAAGTTTCATTAGGTCCCATTTGTTTATTTGTGTTTTTATTTCCATTTCTCTAGGGGCTGGGTCAAAAAGGATCTTGCTGTGATTTATGTCATAGAGTGTTCTGCCTATGTTTTCCTCTAAGAGTTTGATAGTGTCTGGCCTTACACTTAGGTCTTTAATCCATTTTGAGTTTATTTTTGTGTATGGTGTCAGGGAGTGTTCTAATTTCATACTTTTACATGTACCTGTCCAATTTTCCCAGCACCACTTATTGAAGAGGCTGTCTTTTCTCCACTGTATATGCTTGCCTCCTTTATCGAAGATAAGGTGACCATATGTGCATGGGTTTATCTCTGGGCTTTCTGTCCTGTTCCATTGATCTATATTTCTGTTTTTGTGCCAGTACCAAACTGTCTTGATTACTGTAGCTTTGTAATATAGTCTGAAGTCAGGGAGCCTGATTCCCCCAGCTCCATTTTTCGTTCTCAAGATTGCTTTGGCTATTCGGGGTCTTTTGTGTTTCCATACAAATTGTGAAATTTTTTGTTCTAGTTCTGTGAAAAATGCCAGTGGTAGTTTGATAGGGATTGCATTGAATCTGTAGATTGCTTTGGGTAGTAGAGTCATTTTCACAATGTTGATTCTTCCAATCCAAGAACACGGTATATCTCTCCATCTATTTGTATCATCTTTCATTTCTTTCATCAGTGTCCTATAATTTTCTGCATACAGGTCTTTTGTCTCCTTAGGTAGGTTTATTCCTAGATATTTTATTCTTTTTGTTGCAATGGTAAACGGGAGTGTTTTCTTAATTTCTCTTTCAGATTTTTCATCATTAGTATATAGGAATGCAAGAGATTTCTGTGCATTTATTTTGTATCCTGCTACTTTACCAAATTCATTGATTAGCTCTAGTAGTTTTCTGGTAGCATCTTTAGGATTCTTTACTTATAGTACCATGTCATCTGCAAACAGTGACAGCTTTACTTCTTCTTTTCCGATTTGGATTCCTTTTATTTCTTTTTCTTCTCTGATTGCTGTGGCTAACACTTCCAAAACTATGTTGAATAATAGTGGTGAGAGTGGGCAACCTTGTCTTATTCCTGATCTTAGTGGAAATGGTTTCAGTTTTTCACCATTGAGGACAATGTTGGCTGTGGGTTTGTCATATATGGCCTTTATTATGTTGAGGAAAGTTCCCTCTATGCCTACTTTCTGCAGGGCTTTTATCACTCTGTATTTTAAACTTGGGAAAATGAGACTTAAAAACCATTCCTCAGATTCCATATATATGTGTTAGCATACTGTATTTGTTTTTCTCTTTCTGAATTACTTCACTCTGTATGACAGACTCTAACTCCATCCACCTCATTACAAATACCTCCATTTCATTTCTTTTTATGGCTGAGTAATATTCCATTGTATATATGTGCCACATCTTCTTTGGACTTGAGGATATGGGGAGGGGGAGGGGTGAGATGTGACAGGATGAGAGAGTGTCATGGACATATATACACTACCAAATGTAAAATAGATAGCTAATGGGAAGCAGCCGCATAGCACAGGGAGATCAGCACGGTGCTTTGTGACCGCCTGGGGGGGGTGGCATGGGGAGGGTGGGAGGGAGGGAGATGCGGGAGGGAGGAGATATGGGAACGTGTGTATATCTGTAGCTGATTCACTTTGTTATAAAGCAGAAACTAACACACCATTGTGAAGCAATTATACTTCAATAAAGATGTTTTAAAAATAAATAAAATAAATAAAATAAAAAATAAAATTCTTGCAAGGACCTGAAAAAAAAAAAAAAACCATTCCTCAGCAAACATAACTCGCAAGCAGTAGTACCACCAAGTTGGCATCACAGTCAAACCTTTCAGCCTTGAACTATCCTTCCCACTCAGAATTATTAATCAATCCCTTTCAAGGGCCCTTTTCTTGCTCCAAACACAAGCACTCAGTGCCCTCATAGTTCACGGAAGCCGGTTTTCCTTTCACACCCTCCACCCATTAAATCAGGGATTTGAGATGCTATTTCTAGTAAATCACAAATATCGCCCATACTTCCTATGTCACTAGCCAACTGGTGGGATTTCTGATGACATTAACTAACACCAAAATATCAATGACTGCACTGCGTTCTCCTGAGGAAAACTATTTGATGTTCAAAATGAATGATTCCAGGTAGAATTTCAGGGCAGCATTTTGGGCTGTAAGATTTTGCAAACATATGAAGGCAGTATCATCGGGTATATTAGCTCAAGAGGACATATCCAGATAATAAATCATAATGACCTGAAATTGTTCAGTTTTCCTGTCTTTCAAATATTCTTTATTAGTTTGAAAATTAAGCATTTATTAGTTCTGACTGTAAAAGTGACACATACTTGGATTGGAATATTCTCTATCTACCACCACAAGAAAAATAATTAATCTAAATCCTTGACTGTCCCAGATAAGCCCAGGTTGGGGGGCGGGGGAACAGTAGAGAAAAGAAGAGAATGAAAGAAAATAGTATTCAATGAAGGACATGATGCGAAGGAAAAATTATATAAGAAGAAAGGGCTGTAATGCCTTGGAATCATTAGTGAACTTTAATCAATCTTTCTGTCCCACTCTCTCACCACCCCACCCCTTCGAGTTCTCACTAACAGGTTATTCACTTCCCGGCTAGTTGGAGAATAAGATGTATGTTATGAAATGATATGTATCACTATATATTATTTTTTCTCAGTCACAGATTTTGCACCTAATTACCATGTCACTGCATCCTGAAATGGAAAATGTTTTATCTCCATGTATCTTAAAACGCTATTATGACTAGGAGAGAGGAAAAAAAGTATATAGAGTCAGTTATCATAAGTTAAAACTACATTTTGTTTTGTTTTCCAAACAGAGAGAACATTTACCTATTTCATAACCACAAAGACAGCCACCTGATTTCATATGTTAGATGTTGACTGGGGAAATGAAGACATAGAAAATCCCCCTACAGCCCTATTTTGATACCCCTATGGCTTACCCCTTCTTCTTCATTCTCTAGGAATGCTCTAATTATCATAAATCTCCTTGTTTGTCCCATCCATCCTGAAAATCTGTGCAGCAAGAGCGAATTCTGACTTGTCTTACATGATCCATACTATAATATACGGGTGAGCAAAGAATGAAGGAGGAAAATCAAGAATGATTAAGAACAAAGAAAATGCGTCTGCTTTGAGAGAAGTAACATAAAAATTGAAGGAATAATTTATACAACAAATGTTACAGATCACCCAAAAATGCAAGATGGAATGTAGATTTTGCCTTTTTCTGGATTAGTCAAAAGACTAGTACATTGAAAAGATAAAATACCCAATGGCATTAATCGGTTTATTAGCAATGAATGAAGGATGCCAAAAGTAAATATTCAATTAAGAATTAGCATACATGTTGTTATAAAGCAGAAACTAACACACCATTGTAAAGCAATTATACTCCAATAAAGATGTTAAAAAAAAATTATATCAAAAATGTTCTTGATAAAACTAACAAAAGACATGAACATACATTTTAAGGATGAAAGACACAAATGGTGAATAAACTCTAATCCCCATATAACACTGTATTGCCCCTCTCCTCCCTCTATCTCCCATCCTCCTCCAACTCTTGACATGCGTCCAGAGTGCTCTTTGGAGGGTGCAATCCATCATAAGAAAAATTCTATATTTCCTCAATCTCTTCTCTCTTAGTCCCTTCACCTTCTTGCTCTGAACAACACTGATGTCTTCCCTGAGAATATTTCTTCTCCAAAAATTTTTGTCAAGTGATGGCTGATTGTTCTCCCCCAGACTTTGTTCTGAGAACTCTGGAACTGAGAATGAGTTTTTCATTCTCCTTGTTGTCATTTCTGAATCCAACGTGGGTTCTACCTACACTCTATAAAAATGCACATAACCCCCTGTTAGTCTCTCTCCAGTACTACCCTCATCATATTTCTTGATGATTTCAATATTCATAAAGCTGACTGATGACCATTCTAAATCTCTAGCTTCATTTTCTTGTTTCCTTGAACTTTCTCTCTCACTCTCTCTGACACACAACTACACACACACACACAAACATACACACACACACACGTATACCCACAAGGACTTTGTCACTTAACTACTTTAGCCACTCACTCTCATGGTTATAAGCAAGTGTTTTTATCATCATGGTATTTTCAATAAATGTAATCTCCATAACCTCAATTTCAATCATGTCAATCCCTGATCACAATCTTTCCCATTCTTTCCCTCTAACTATGCAATTCTAGAAAATTCCTTGTACTGGAGACTATTATTCATTTATTTTAATGTCTCTTTACATTTAATCTCTCCCATCCATGACATTACATTCTTTCTTACCCATCTTATGTGTTATTGTTGATTGTTATTATCACTGCCTTGCATACAACTTGAAGTTTTTTGCCCTGACCCTGGTTAAATCTATATGTTTACTCCATCCCTATAATCATGACAATGTAATGCATCTGCAGGTTATATAGCACAGACATGCCAATTTGTCTGCTGTGACTACAAGCTCCAAGTGGTCCCATATGCCGCTTAGCTGTCCCATGAAATTCCCCATGTTCATTCAGTTGGCTGGTAGCCTAGAAACTCTTTCTTATATGTTATGCTGTTTTCTCAAACCTCCAATACTTCTCCACACTCTCTCTCAACTGATGTCCTAGTTCAATTTTTATTGAGCAAATACAAACACTCAGAAGAGACTATCGTCCCATCACTTCTACCACTGTCCCCACATCTGTGCACATACACTTGGCCTTCACTCCTGCTACTCTGGGTGAAGACCAACCCCTCCACTCACATATTATTTCCATTCACTTTTGCTGTTCAAGGACATCTTTCAAGCACAAGCAAGCCCTTTGATCCCTTCCCCTTTCCCCTGGTACCAGCGATATCAAATCCTGCCTTAGAGCATCAACTGGTTTATTTAATCGTTGGAATTAATAAAATGCTTTTTGTTATTAATCCTGTCTTCAAAAGTTTATTCAACCTACTTCCAAAACCCTAGGGCTGGCACATTCACAGATTCCAGTAAAGTTAGTAGTCAGAATGGCCTTGCCTAAAAGATATTGGTACCTAAGGAAAATCACATAGAGAAAGAGAGAGAGAGACAGAGACAATGACAGAGAAACAGAGAGAGACAGTGTACTTTAGCATTCTTTGGAAATTGGACTAAGATTTTCATTGGTTCTGGTCAAAATCCAAGTTTCCTTCTAAAAGTATCCACCAAAGGCTAGGAGATGAGGAAGTTTATCTTGTCTGTGCAAACCTCAATTGCAGAATTTAAGCCACATCAACAATTATGTCATTGAGTTGCCTAGAGCAGCCCAAAGTAGGGCAGTCTGATTCCCAGGGCACTCCAACACCATCCCAAGGTCAGTGGGTAGGGTGGAAAATTCAGTTTGCCTTTCTTAGTCATGGTCAGAGCTTCCTGACATTCCTGAAGCAAAGATATTCACAATGCATTCAAAGTGTGTGACATATGATTTTTTTTTTCAAAAAAATGTTATAGATCAATCTGAACTTTCAAGGGAGATGAAAGACTCTAACACCTAAAGAAAATGACAAGATGTGTATTTTCATGACAAAATATAATTTAAAAACTCTTCAGATACTCCCTCACAAGATGCCAGACATCATTTCTTTTTTTCACCAAAAGCATATTATTGGAGTCATAATTCACATCCAAGGAAACAGAATAGAAAGTCAGTAGAGGATATAACAGTCTACTTTCAGTTGTTCAGTCTGTGCTTCCTGGCCTGTTTTTGCTATAGCCACAGGGCGCACTCTGTGTATACACTTATTAATTAACATGAAATAGTGAGAAACTATGCCCAGCAATATAAAAAAGTATCCATGATTACATATAGTTGACCAAACTGATGCTTAGAGTTCTTATATATAAATGCAACTGAAGGGATGCAAAAACATACACAAAAAAGGCTAATCAAAGAAGAACCAAATTGGTTCCAATGGGTAAATACATGGAACTACTTCTTATAATTGATGGTGTCACTTTACGTGGTGACAGTACCTTCTAGTAAAAAGTAACATATTGCTTTTATTTTTTGATCAAAGGTGGCCACTTTGTGAAAAGAAAATTCCACGGGTTTTGACGGGGAAACACTCAAAGATGGAATTCAAGAGTCACACTCAGAGGCGTTCATACCAGTACCAGAGGCACAAGTCGTATCATATCAGAGTGTTACTGTCAATTATAATTAGAGGCTTATCTCATTTTCTGTTATTCACTTAAATGATGAAGAATCTATTTAGTCAGATGTTTCAGAAATACAATGTTTTAGACAAGACTTGAGAGGCAGTTTCCTTTAGAGCCACTCTTGCATATATTCATGAATTTTTTTTTCAATTATCTTTTTTCACAAAGAAAAAAACTGTAAAATGCATTGTGATTTTCAGGAAGATGACATGTACCCTAAAGCAATGTGAATGTGGCTTCAGGAACATTCAGGGTCTGATCCTCCAAACTTCAGGGCTGTAGTAATGCTGTAACCTGGGTTTTTTCCTTTGTTTTTACCTTTTTTTCCTCTTGGTTTTCCTTGTTGTTTGTGTTTTGTTTGCAGTTTCTTCATACCAAGAAAAGGATAACCAGATTCTTGATTAAATTAAACATGTCAAATTCCTCAGGAAGATCTACATTGGCATGCGCTATTGTATATGATAGTTCTAACTGATTATCTCAGCCAGGAAAAAGCATTAGTAAACTGTGGCATAGTGAGTAAGAAGTTCTAAATAATATAGTTATTTGTGGCATCGCCTGAAAAACTCAGAATAGACCATCTCGGTAAAATCTATGTAAAAAGTGGCTACATTTGAATAATTCTGGGTAGTTAGTATTCAAAGCAAAGTTTTCATATCAGCCTCAAACTTGTCACATAAAAGAAGGCTATGAAGTCCTTGCATTGTCCAACACTAATATGACTGAAAAGGAGCTATCTTCCAGCTTTGAGAAATAAGCCACGAGAGATAGAATATAGGCTAAGGACAACAGTGGGACAAATCAAAGAATAAAAGTTATTTCTACCAGTTTAAAGTTTGAGACTTGATAGAAGTTAGAAAGTGTTGCAGGTAGTAAATGAACAGCAAACAACTGAACACAGCAATTTCATTCCTTCTTACTGTCTTCCTGATTCTCCCCCAGCTCACAGGAGCAAAGCACCTGGTGACTGTGGTTGTAACTTTTAGTTTTCCTATTTGAAAGTTTGGATTAACAATACCATTAGTGGAGTTATTACAGTCTGAGCATTGATTGCTTTAAATGGGAAATGTAAGTTACTACAAAGAGGAAGGAGACGGTAGGCTAATTCTTCTCTGGCAATCCAAAGCTTTTCACTTTCTTCACTGTGGATACAGTACACAACCAATATATCACAGCTGCTAGTAGCGTATCTGCATGTTCCAACAATCAGCCATAAGTCTTTAATTCTGAAGAAGAGAAACTTTGATTACCCATGTCCACGGTGTTAAAAAAAAAAATACTGATCTAAAACCCTACCTAAGACTGTGATAAATGGTCTTATAGAAAACAAGAAATGTTATGATGGCTAAAAATATATCACAATCTATACGGCTTACAAGATCTCACTTTGAAGCAACACCCCAAACTTATAGAAACAAATTAATAATACAATTGTCAAGGTTAAAAAGCAAAAGATTTGTCGGTATGGGTATCCTAGAAGGATTGCTATATATTCTCTACAGAATCACCAAAGAAATCAGAAGCAACCTAGCTAATTGAAGACGTGGGGAGCATAAGGAAATATGAAAGCTGTCCTCATGTATTTGAAGAGCTGGAAGGAAGACTAGACAATTTAGTTTTGCTCTGGGAGATAAAACAAGACCTATTAGGAAGACTACTCTTGAGGGTAGAAAGAGCTGAGATGGGGTGAGGGTAGGGTTGTAAGTTGGGGAAATGTCTCAGTTCAGTGTAATTAATAACTAACTCTGAGAGGGGTTTAATAAAAGTGAATTATATACTGGTGGTATGTACGTGATCTATGTATATCTATATCTATACATCTATCTACACAGAGAGAGAGAGAAGCTTGTTAATGTGTTCAAGCATATGCTGAAGACTGTTTCTCAAAAATCGTAAGCAAAATATTCTTGCATTTGGATAGAAATGTGAGATGCTGTTTGAATTAGACTACTTGAAATGTCTCTTCCAATCCCCAAATTCTCTAATCCACCAATCATAACAAAACTTAGCTGTACTGTAGGAAAAGGGAGAAATTTGATATAGGAAAGATATTAGAGGGACAATTAATAGACTTGAATTGGTAGAGAAAAATACTCTATAAAAGGGGTTTGATACGAGAATCTAAGCAATGTTTTCCATTCCTTTATGCCTTCTGGAAGCATATAAGTGGATTAAAAAAAAAAAAAGAAAGGAGGTTGGAGGTCGAGTGGATTGCAAGTAGTTTTTCACCACCTGAGGAAAGGATATAGAAACAGCATTTACACTCTTTTTTTTTTGTAACCAGTATCTCTATCCACGTATCTAAAGCTGAATGAGTCTTGTAGCTGATGGCATTAAATTTGAAATATATTGCCTAATAACATCTTATTGTCTACCTTTACCTGAGAGGTTTCTGCACAAGAGAATTGAACCTTGGGTATTATTAAAAACTCTTTGGCTATGTTTATAAGAAGGGTTAGAGATCAGTGCATTCATCTGTATATTCAATAGTCTTTTTGGTGAGCAGATGTAGATTTGGTGACCCATAATTCAGCGCTTCTGGGAAAAAAATACTTTGAGAGGCAAGGCTTACCTGAAAATATTCTAAACAAGATTTCTCATTTGTCGTGTTGCATTTTTCTCTTCCAGTTTAGAAACAATTTGAGACTTTGCCAACAAGTTAGGTAGTCTGCAGAAATGCAGATAAGTGGGCATTTTAAAATTAGCAAATAGTATAAAAAGGAAAGCCAGCAGTTTTACACAGGGAAAAGCTTTGAGCGGGCTACCTTGTCTCTCCTTGATGGCCCCAAAGTTTCTGAGATGGATTTTGTTCATTTTGAAGCCAGCCGGAACACACAAATAGCAGAACTCCAGTTCACACTACACAGAAGGAAATGTGTCGTGGCAGATTTTTCCCCCTATCATATCTATAAGAGAAAAAGGAAGTGGCATCATTGAGGTATGAGAGAACAGAAAGGATTGTATTTCTTTTTCATCTGGTGATTGGACTGACCCCAGCACACTTTGCTGTGACTCACAGAGGCTGCTTTAACTAATTCAAAAAGGAGCTGCACGATGAGCTGGTCACGGTCTCTAACACTTGCTTCTGGCCTCACACAGTTTTGGTTGGAAAGAGCAGAGTCCCTCAGTAGCAAATAAAGGAAGAGAAGAAAATTGCTTTAAGGGGAACCAAGTTAAATTCAAAAAGAGCACATCCACTTTCCTGTAGGAATAAAGTAAACAGATTAGTTTCAGGACCAGATGGAAGAGATGCAAGATCATCCTTGCTAAACTTATCTTGACATTATGACAGTACAGATGCTTCCAACTTAACGATGGTTCAATGGACATTTTTTTTTTTTTTTTTTTTACCTTATGATGGTGCAAAAGTGATATTCAGTAGAAACTGTACTTCGAAGTTTGATCATATGCAGTAAGATGCTCTGTCGTGATACTGAGCCGAGGCAGCTTCCAGTCAGCTAGGTGATCACAAGGGCAACAACCCCTACACTTACAGCCATTCTGTACCCAGACAACCATTCTGCTTTCCACTTTCAGCATAGTATTTAATCAATTACATGAGATATTCCACACTTCATTATAAAATAAGCTTTGTGTTAGATGATTTTGCCCAATTGTAGGCTAATGTAAGTGTTCTGAGCACATTTAAGGTAGGCTGGGCTAAGCTACGATGGTAGGTGAATTAAATGCATTTTTGACTATGCGTTTATGGAGACTATGCGTCCTGACTTACATTAACGCCATCGTAAGTTGAGGAAGATCTGGATATGGACTCTGCCAACTTCATGTAAATTTATCTTGTTTATGATTTTAAGGTTTATAAGAGAATTTAGGATTGAAACACTAAAGCTATATAATTCTGTACTTCTAAAATGTGAAGTATCGTGCCTTGTACCTCTTTAAAATTCTTTTCTTTATTCCTCACATTGCCCAAGAATAAAGTCCTCAACAAATGCTGTTGATCAACTTTATGCCCCTCAAGGACAGACACAGAAGACAGATGACAATTTTTAATGTTTTTAGAGGAAAAGACTTTTCTATATGTAACTGCTTCCTAAAATGTGAGCAGCAGATGTAGAATTAGGAAAAATCTGCAATTTGCAAGCTTTTGCTGCAGAGGAGGTTTTCTTTGCTGAAGCAAATTTGACTAAACATTCATGATCCTCTTCCTTTGCCTCACTACTATTCCTATTTCTTCCAGTTACTTTCCTACATGTTTTTGGATTGTTGGAAGCTCATAAAAATGAAATAAAATTACTGGAGTGAATACACCACACAACATCAAACTTGTGTCTATACCATCTTAAAATGCCATACTGTTTCTTTGAACGGCTTCTTGTGTCAAGTCACAGAAAAGGTTACCTCGACTTTGAGGTTTACTGACAGGTAGTTCCAGAGTTTCTAAAAGTAGCTCATGTTCTTCTAAAACTTCAACAATTTTCTGATGGAACTAAAATATCTGACTTTAGAGGCAAGCTACTCTTTTTCAGTCAACATATTTCTATTTGTTGTAATTGTTAAGCAGCTGCATTCCACCAGGGCTGGGACATCTGTCTGATTTTGCTTTATTCATTTTACTTAATGCTTGGACAGGGTTGGTCTCAATAAGTATTTGTTGAATGAATGGATGAAAGAGCAAATGAATGAGTGTTTTATACAATATTCCAAACTTTTTTACAGTGTATGATATATGCATCCATAATTATATATTTTAAACATATATATTATAATATTACTAAAAGGGAAATGAGAAACAAAGTAAAATGAATAAAACATGTTCAATATTTTCTCATTTACTTCTTACAAAATGGGTATGAGGATATTTGCCCTAATATTGTCATTGGGAGCATCAACATGTGATAGATATAGAAATCTTTCTTTTCTTAAATATTTGAGAGGATGTCATTCAGAATTTCTAATATTAAAACGCTAACTCTGACAATGAGAATGTTTGTCAATGCTTGATCCTCATGTGACAGGATTATAATGATATTTAAATAATGAATATAATGTTAATTAAAATTTTAATGCATCAAATGATTGCTCACAAATAGTGTTGACTTTTAGATTTATTGTATTTATGTATTTATTAGTAAATTATTATGTATTTATTAGTCTGTTTCTCCGTGAAGTCCACCTACAGCAGCTTTTGCGAAGAGCATAGTGACATCTAGTGGTAAAAATAAATACTGCAAATGGCTAAGGTTGGCGCGTGGAAATTTGAGGGTCAATTGTATCGCAATAAATCTGACAATTTTGCTAATAGAAGCTAAGAAGAATTTGCATAAAAGGAGGGAAAATAGGTAGTTTATGAGATAATGGCAAATTTTGAATGGAATTTAAACATTATTAATATGTTTGTTTCTGTGTGCAATAAAAGACATTTTAAATTGTCAAATCTAAAAAAAAATTAAGGAATATAATTACAACTAAACTTTGAATCTTTGAGTCTGGTAAGTAAAATTCCATTTGAATCTTTTTGTCTGGTAAATAGTATTTTATAAACCGATACACGTTCTAAGTATATAAATGCGATCAAACATTTCAGCCTAAGCCATGGCAAGGGAAATTGAATGTGGAGAAATAGCTCAGCTGTGTAAAACATTTCTAGGTGGAAAGTGAAGTCTTAAAATAGATTGATCCCTACATTTGAATATAAAGAAGCTTTGACCAGGTGACAACATTTTTCTTTTTTATTTGTGAATAGTTTGGGTTTTATATTTTTAATAGAATAGAATTTTGTAACTAAAAATTTGTTTTAATGCAGTTGTTATCAATCCATGTCTTTGTTGTAATTATCATCTTGACTTAATGGTATTTAATCGGGCTTTGAAATCTAAAAAGAGCAAACAGGTAATGCTTGCAGTATTGCATTACAATAGGCATAAGTTAAAAAAATTTTTTTCCAACAATCTAACTTAAATATCTGCAAAATGAGAAGTACATAGGCTATATGGTAAAGAAACTGATAACCAATGATGAAATAACTAGAATTTAAATTATCCAAAAAAAGTAATTGGGGTTATCATATAATTTCTATCTAAATTAAGATAAGTGACAATATGATGTTATCATTTATACCAAGATATTTTCAAATAGTTTGTTAAGAAAAATGGATTCTTAGACACAAGGTATGCCTTAGTATAAAATAAATTTATTATAGTATATAGCTAAGAAATTAAAATTACTTTAATCCCAATACACATTTAAATGCATGTAGAAAACTGGAATAAAATAAATTTTCCAGTGTGTGATGATTAATAGTGAAATAGTTTTCTGAATGGTAATTTTATGTGTATTTTAAAAGAAAATAAAACAATTGAAAGTATCCTTTAAATAACACTGTATATCAGTGTATTTATTTTTGTACTATATATGAAAAAGCACCTTAAAGATATTAAAGGAATATTTTCAATAAAAAAGCAAATTTATAACTTTCCTCTAGAGCTAAAATGAACAAGTGTTAAAGATTTTATTTTATTTATCTCATTATTAAAGGGAGAACCAGTAAGGTGTTAAAACTGGTATAAAGGAGAAATCAAAAGAGCATAAATTTATATGAAGAACAGTAATGTTGAAATGAATTTGAAAATCTGGTTTATCCACAGGACAATAATCAATTGCATTCCAGCAGCCATAAGTAATCTGTATTTTTATGGACAAGAAATATTTGCATTAATATCTGTTTTCTCTAAATTAACTTCTATTTCTACAGAGTTGTTTAAATAGCCTAGTCAAAGACAAAGTCTTCATCCCATAGTCTTACCTTCATATAACTACTGAAGACTCCAGCATTTCATTGAGAGGTTAGTCAGTAATCTATCTTGCCTATTCCAAAGTCTAATTTTTCCTTGAAAAATAGACTTAGTAGGTTCTTCACATACAAAGTGAATGATACTTAATAGTTATTACTCAGTGTCTAGCATGGAAAGTAATAACCATCAGTGAGAACTCTAGGAAGCTCTAAGAGTATGACAGAAACATTTTGAAATAGTCAAAGAAAGATTAATTAAAAATTTTTATGTAATATTCACTTCAGAGCTGCAGTAGCTTGCAAATAAAACTTCAGCCAAAGCACATCCTATTGTATATTTCCCTGCTTTAGTAGTGCAAAAGGAAAACAGTCTTCTACTTTTCTAACATGAAGATCATTACACTGATTCATGTGTCCATAATAAAAATATTACTATGATCAATGAGAATCTGCAACAGAATACATAGTAAAATTAAAAATCAAACAGAAGTATTAGTACAATCTATCTCTTATTCATTAAATGCTAAAATTTGAAATATGATTGCCTCTTTCCTTCTAAAAGTAATCTCCAGACACAGCAATGCAGAATATTAACAAGCTCTTTCCTTTTTTCATTATGGTTGAAAGAGTGAGTTGACATTATAATGGCTTTAGAAAGTTTTATTCATTATTTTTGTTTATTTGTTTCAGTCAATGAAGATTCAAAATATTGGAGTCACATCAAGACCTAAAATAAATCTTTCAGCATGTAACATATAGATAAAATATCATAGATTGTGGATCACACTTGACTTGTTTGTTTTCCACCCCCATTTTGGGGGGTGATAGGTGTTCTAAGCAGACAATTTAGGTCTTATGATGAAAACACATTATGTCCTATAAAATGTTCCACCCAAATACAGCTGAGCCAGGATTTAGATCTTCCCAATTAGACATCATCTCCATCTTAAATTACAACTCCTAAATGTCTCTCTTAAAACATATCACTTTTCATCTTGCATTATATTTTCTCCATAGCTGACCTGCAAGCTCTTTGAGGGAAGCTTGGCATTGTTGGAAGAAAGTCCATGTGGGTTGTGTAATTACATGAATCTGTATTTCAGTTTTGTTTTGGCTCTTATTGGTTCTTTGGGCAAATTGTGTAATCTCTCCAAATATCAACTTCTTCGTATGTAAGATATGAATAAAATAAATTTCTCACAAGCTCATGAAATAATTAGATGAGATAATATTTTTAAGCTAATTGACACAAAGGTTTTAAACAGTATATGCAAAAGAAAAAAAAGAAAAAAGAAAAAGCTTTATTTTCAGCAGAGTTTAATATTCTTTTGAACAAAGTAAAGATTCAGTAGATATTTGTTGAATAAATTCCTCAATACTATACAAAGTGAATTCAGGAATTATGCATTTTTAATTTGATATTTTATTCTGCCATGTCTTAAGTGAGGCCAAGCATTTGTTACAATGGTTGACCTACTGCAAATTTATTGAGCTAATCTAAATGGTGGCTTGCTTTGTTTTTCATCATGAAACGAAATAACAGTGAGCCTGATAGCACATCTCTGTTTAGAAAAAATAGGTACTGCATGTTATTCCACATATTCAGAAGCCTTGGCTTCCATCAAAGAGAGGAGGGGTAAAGATAAGGATTTCCAGAATGATTTGTACTGATCTTAGGTGATTTGGCTATTCAATTGGAAGAGCTGATGAAGCAGATTTTGGGTTATGTACAAGAGGAAGAAAGAGTAGCCTTCTTTGACAATGTTTGGCTTCAAGAAAATAATGGGTAGAATGAAAAGCTATCTAAATATGAACCATTACTTCTATTTTAAAAACACAGTCACCTTCTTTCTTAAGCCCTTCAAGCCTATATTTCAATAAAAACAGTCTAAGTTAAAGACATAAATCTATTTTATATTTACCCACCCATTTGCTTTCATTTTCCTTCCTGTGATACATAAATATATTAAAAATAACTTAGAGGTAAGTTCAGAAAGTTATAATAAAAATACTGAGTACAATTCTATTAAATACAATTTCAAAGTCCAATTTCTTTTTTTAATCTAATATTAATGATATTATTAAGGCTTTCTAAAAATCACTATATAAGTATTCCTTTAAGGAAAAATATTTCAAGAACAAATGAGTTTTGCATGTATAAATTACTTTTCACAGAAGAAAAATTTTAAATCCTAAATAATTTATCTTCATTCCTTAGTGACTCAGAAAAACTAAGCACAGTATCTTAGCAAGACTACTTTTAATAGTTTTATATTTCTAACCATGTTGGAATGAGCTTTAAGATTCTTTCCAAAAATCTGAGATAATTTTCAAATAAATCAGAAACTAAATATTAAAATCAAGCTTAGATATTATCTTCTGTGTTTCAAGGACAGTCAAACTTCTGTAGTTTCTCATTATTACATGATGACTAAGAACTGTGAAGTAGGAAGAAAATAAAAATACAAGGTTTATAGGATATCTAAAATTGTTATCAATAAATGCTGGAGAGGGTGTGGAGAAAAGGGAACCCTCTTGCACCATTGGTAGGAATGTAAATTGATACAGCCACTATGGAGAACAGTATGGAGGTTCCTTAAAAAAGGAAAAATAGAATTACCATATGACCAAGCAATCCCACTACTGGGCATATACCCAGAGAAAACCATAATTCAAAAAGATACATGCACCCCAATGTTCAATGTGGCACTATTTACAATAGACAGGTCATGGAAGCAACCTAAATGTCCATCGACAGATGGATGGATAAAGAAGATGTGGCACATATGTACAATGGAATATTACTCAGCCATAAAAGGGAACGAAACTGGGTCATTTGTAGAGAGATGGATGGACCTAGAGAGTGTCATACAGAGTGAAGTAAGTCAGAAGGAGAAAAGCAAATGTCATATATTAACGCATATATGTGGAATCTAGAAAAACAGTACAGATGAGCCTGTTTGCAAGGCAGAAATAGAAACGCAGACATAGGGAACAAACATACGGACACCAAGGGGGGAAAGCGGGGGTGGGATGAATTGGGAGATTGGGACTGACATATATACACTAATATGTGTAAAATAGATAACTAATGAGAACAGACTGTATTGCACAGGGAACTCCACTTCGCTGTACAGTAGAAACTAACACAACATTGTAAAACAATTATACCCCAATAAAAAATAAATAAAATAAAAATGTATGTTATCAAACTTCATCCTTTTGCAGGTAAACATATAGAGAAGAAGGTCATATGAGGGGGGAAAAAAACCATCAGGAATTAAACTGCCAAGATCTGACCAGTTAAATGAGGAAGAAGGCAAAGATTATTATTGGGATTTTTGAAAAAGACACAAGGAGTAACCCTTCTCATGACCTGAATTTTGAAAAAGTTGAGAATGGATACTGGAGGGAAGCATTCGGAGACCAAAAGACACAACCCTATCAAGTAAGATTGCTATTGAAGAGTGTAGGTTATAATCTACACAGAGGGAGGTTTTCAAATATGAAATCCCAGATTTAGACAGATTTAATCACTAGCAGTGTGAGGCTGGGTCACAAACCTGTCATTATCCCTCCTCCACATGTACCAAGTAGACCAGCTGGAGGAGCAGGAAATCCATTCCCTTACTTGGGGCGGAGAATTGAGTAAAGGTATGGGGTATGGAACCAGGGCCATGCGCAGGAAACATCAAGAGCAGGATGGGGGCTTCCCTGGTGGCGCAGTGGTTGAGAATCTGCCTGCCAATGCAGGGGACACGGGTTCGAGCCCTGGTCTGGGAAGATCCCACGTGCCACGGAGCAACTGGGCCCGTGAGCCACAACTACTGAGCCTGCGCGTCTGGAGCCTGTGCTCCGCAACAAGAGAGGCCGCGATGGTGAGAGGCCCGCGCACCACGATGAAGAGTGGTCCCCACTTGCCGCAGCTGGAGAGGGCCCTCGCGCAGGAGCGAAGACTCAACACAGTCATAAATAAATAAATAAAAGAACGTGAATTTCTTTAAAAAAAAAAAAAAAAAGAGCAAGATGGACCTAGAGACTGTCATACAGAGTGAAGGAAGTCAGAAAGAGAAAAACAAATATTGTATAATATTGCTTATATGTGGAATCTAGAAAAATGGTGCAGATGAACTTATTTGAAAAGCAGAAATAGAGGCACAGACATAGAGAACAAACACGGATACAAGGGGAAAAGGGGGAGTGGGTGGGATGAACTAGGAGATTGGGATTGACGTATATACACTACTATGTATAAAATAGATAACTAATGAACACCTGCTGTACAGCACAGGGAACTCTACTCAGTGCTCGGTGGTGACCTAAATGGGAAGGAAATCCAAAGAAGAGGGGATATATGTATATGTATAGCTGATTCACTTTGCTGTACAGCAGAAACTAACACAACATTGTAAAGCAACCATACTCCAATACAAATTAAAAAAAAAAGAGCAGGAAAGACGTGTTACTCCCCACTCTCCCAACCCTGGATAGTCTTTCCTCAGTAGAATTCTTTCAGGGGTGCCATAAATGAAGTCTTCACATTTTTTACATTTTATCTGCTACGATTTGTGTGTGTATCTGTGTGTGTTTAATGGTGAAAAAAGTGGGCAACCTAGATTAGGAGAAGAAAAACAAAAATAAGGGACCAGGATGGGGGTTGTGGGGAGAAGAAAGAAAGACTTTGGTTCTTTTAATTAGCAAAAATATGTAAGTTTAAATCTAAAGTGTATGCTCTATTACTTTATAATAAAAAATGGTTGTCTCCACAGTGTCAATGAATATAACCTTAATTTATACATGAATATTTTTTATTCATCCATCTATTCAATAAATATTTTTGAACATCTAAGAGTGCCAGGTATGGCTGATACTGGGCCCTGAGACAAATACTATTATGTCTAATATAATCATAACATATCAGCAGTAACAAGGATGATTATGTACGTGTTCTATCTACAAGGAATTCAGTGTTGTGTGCTCCACAAACCATACACCCACATAAATGTAATTATCTTTGTCTCTTATATCCTTAGCACAGTGTCTGGCAATTAGGAATTTAAAATAAGTTACACGTTCATTGAATGAGTTGGATTCAGGAAGATCATAATTATAGAACAGGTTTATTTTCTTTCCTTCACCACCTCCAAACAAGATCCATTGAAATAGTCTTCCTGCCTCTGGATTTAAAACTTGAATATCAAATGTGTCCCTTTTGTGGTTTTCCCAAAGATTCCAGTTGTCAAAGATCATTTTCATTTGATTCAAATCTTCCTTTTGTTCTCAGATCAGGCCTGATTGGAAGCCAGCTTTGGGGAAGTAGGGAGAATATCATTAGTTTCTTCTCTCCTCCTTGCCCCACCTAACATAATTCCTCCCCCCTACTCATTGACTGCCATCTCCGGTCCCTCTGAAGTTGGGCTTGTAAAAGGCAGTTTTACAGAAGAGTATAACTGTTGTCTTGATTGATGTTCTCTGGGTACACCTAACTCAAAGTTCAAAGAATGTCTCTAATTTGTGGAACATGTCTGTGGTTGCTGGGAGGTACCACCCTGGGGGCAAAGACTCTGTCCTGTGGTCCAGGCAATGCTTCATTTTGTTAGCACTTGCTTTTACTGGTTTCACTTACACAGTCTCTATCTGTGGGGTTTTCACAGTCTTTAGACATTCTTTTAAAATAAAATCCCTTTCAAAACCACTCAAGAATAGTTCTATTTCAGAACGTCCACATCTGGCTCCTACAATGCAGCCCCTCTACCCTGCGGTTAGTGAAGTAGAGCTTCCTCTACCACTGTTCTAGTAGTTCTCTGGTTTTCTCCCTCTCACACTAGGCCCCTTGTTTGGTCCTCCCGTCTTTAAAATTTTTCAAGTATGGGTCAAGCAATCCCTCTGAGCCCCAAGGTCCCCAGTATACTAGTCAAGCCTTCCCAAGCTCTCCATAGACCTTCGTTTGGTTTGAGCATCATCGGGAGAGAAGAAGGCTAGAACCCTGCATGGCTTGTCTCTCCAACCTGGCTGCACACCGCAGTTCACCTGGGAGCCTTAAACACCGCCAACGCCTATGTTCCATGTTCCACCCCCAGAGATTGGGATGTAACGTTTCAGGTGTGGCCTGAGCAACTTAGTGATTCTACTATGTGATCAAGGTTGACAAAGCTGCTCTAAAGACACCCTTCCTAGTGACACCCCCAAGAATAACCTGGGGAGTGGCTAATGGTCCACTTGAGGCAGACTGTTTTGGGATCACCCTCTGGGCCAACCTTCCATAGATGCTGCAGATCTTTACAAGTATGAAGAAATTGACACCTTTTATTCTCAGCCTTGGGACTTCTATCAAAACTCTGAGAAAGCAGAAGTTCTATTTAAAATCCCGTGGTGTAAGTGTTTGTTGAAGTGATCTGACTGAAGGCAGAGCTGATGGGTGGGATTCAGAGTTATGTAAGTCCCTGGGGAAAAAAACAAAGCTGCTTAACAATTTTCTAATCCATTTCCTTTCTGTTTCTCATTTTGTTTTCAATCAAAAAGCATACTATGAAAAAAAAAAAAAAAGCATACTATGTCCTTGGTTTTAAATATCATATTTAGCTTACCTACTATCTACTAAAATCAAAAAGTGTCAAAACTGAACATCTCAAAATCACACAGCTTGAGTCTTAATTTTCTCTTGGAATATCTAGCAGCTGATAATTCTCTTTTTAATGTATTTTTGGAAATAGTCTCCGTCTCTCCTGATGTCCTCTGACTTTTATGATAAAAAATGTACACAAACTGCCCAAACTAATTTCTTTTTGTAAGTCTTAGTGTTTTGTTAGTCAATGGATTTTGCAATCGGGGTATTTGAAATAGTTCAATCCACATAATATAACCATTATATTCCAACAAATTTAATGTAGTTTCAGAAGTTACCAACTTTTCCAAAAGAAAGAAATTTTTAAAAGATTTTTTGAGGTTGAATTAAGTTTGAAAATAAAATAAAATCTGAGTGTGCTACACGTAAGAATTAATATTTGAATCATTGTATAGCATTTTATATGAAATAATTTTACTTCCATTTTTTAAGCTGAGGAGTGATTGTGATCAAAAGAAAAAAAAATACAGGTTTCCTCTCAAGAAATACAAGTGTAGATGAATATTTTCCATGTAATTTGAATAAACAATGTGAAAGTTAAAATTTTATGCATCTTTAGTTTATATTTTAAAATTATATTTTATTAATTTTCATAAGGAACCTCTCCAACAAGAGCACAAGCTCTGTATGGTTTCAATCATGTTTAATCTTTTTTTGTATCTTCTAACATACCTTATATATAGTAGCTTTTTAATAATAATAAAAAAATTAACAATAATATCATAGTATCATTTCATCTAGCAGCCCCTCTTTTAGCAATGTAACTAAACCTTAGGCAAAAGTAAACTAGTGATCAATAATACAGGAATTCTAATAAGTATTTAAATATAAACATTGAGTATGATCTCTAATTTATAGCTGGAGGATGATTTTATTTTTACAGATTGTATAGTGATTTGATAGTTCTACATACTAGGATTTAGATCCTGACTTTAGTGAAGAGCTCAGGGTGTTTCTAAGAACTAGTTAAGATAAATAATGAAATGGCCATCAGTGGAGAGAAACAGTTACTATGTCTATCTGTGGTCTTTTTAAGAGAGTAAATTAAATACTTGCTTAGGGGGAAGAAGACAACACATGTTATTTTCATTTCTTATAAATCAACTTTGCAAAATAATATCTTTTAAACACTACAAGACGTTATTAGGTTGTTGCACATAACAAGGCGGAGCCTTTGAGAAATACTCCTCGAGGGCATTTTGGTTCCAGAAACAGAAGTTGCTAATTGGCTTTGTGCTGTTGAGCCCTCTGCTTCCCTTGCCCTTTGGGATCTGAGTTACTGAGGCCCCGGAAGGGCAAACATGCAGGGCCTATCAATCACCTTTCTCTTAGCGCCAAAGAGGGGATGACTTTGTTGTAGATAAACCTCAGTGGAAAGTTTATGTAATGAGGTTTCTCAGAGTGGTGGAATCTGTCCAGTTTTATTCTATCCAGTGTCCCAGCATCTCCTCCTCTTTCTTTTAGTAAAAAAATAAAAATAAAAAAATTTATATATCTATATCTATACTCTGTTGGGAACTACCTCTCCTTTACTTTTCTCCACTTTTTGTGCTGTGGGTTCCAGCAGCAGCAGCAGTTCCAGAGATAAAATAGATTTGGTCAATCGGTTGTAAGTTCAGGAATGCCACGCAATCCATGAGTTCCCATTCTAAGGCTTCTGTTAGAGTTCTCTGTTAAGAAAGGGACATTTTCTTTCTCCTGATGTGACTGAGAGAAAAAAAACTGTAAACCTGAAGCCACAGGCAGGCTTGTTGTCACTGTGTCTGAAAAAAGAGACACTGCAAAGGAAAGCAGAGCCCGGAGATGAAAAGCACGAATCCTGACGACATCTTTGGAAGCTCTGGATCTGATATGCTTGAAGGGAGGGCACTCCTGACTTCTAGGTTAAGTGAGTCAATAAAGGCCATTTCCCCTTAAGGTAGTGTGAGTTGACTTTCTATCACTGGCAGCCGGAAGAATTCGGAATAATGCATCTTGGATGCTGTGTCTGCAAGTACATACACATTTTTCACATGGTAGCTCATTTATTTTTATTTTTATTTATTTATTTTTTAAATTTTATTTTATTTATTTATTTTTATACAGCAGGTTCTTATTAGTTATCTATTTTTTTAACATCTTTATTGGACTATAATTGCTTTACAATGGTGTGTTAGTTTCTGCTTTATAACAAAATGAATCAGCTATACATATACATATATCCCCACATCTCCTCCCTCTGCGTCTCCCTCCCTCCCACCCTCCCTATCCCACCCCTCTAGGTGGTCACAAAGCACCGAGCTGATCTCCCTGTGCTATGTGGCTGCTTCCCACTAGCTCTCTATTTTACGTTTGGTAGTGTATATATGTGCATGCCACTGTGAGGTATCACCTCACACCTACTTTCTGGAGGGTTTTTATCATAAATGGGTGTTGAATTTTGTTGAAAGCTTTTTCTGCATCTACTGAGATGATCATATGGTTTTTATCCTTCAATTTGTTAATATGCTGTATCACATTGATTGATTTGCATATATTGAAGAATCCTTATATTCCTGGGATAAACCCCACTTGATCATGGTGTATGATGCTTTTAATGTGCTGTTGGATTCTGTTTGCTAGTATTTTGTTGAGGACTTTTGCATCTATGTTCATCAGTGATATTGGCCTGTAGTTTTCTTTCTTTGTGACATCTTTGATTTTGGTATCAGGGTGATGGTGGCCTCATAGAATGAGTTTGGGAGTGTTCCTCCCTCTGCTATATTTTGGAAGAGTTTGAGAAGGATAGGTGTTAGCTCTTCTCTAAATGTTTGATAGAATTCGCCTGTGAAGCCCTCTGGTCCTGGGCTTTTGTTTGTTGGAAGATTTTTAATCACAGTTTTAGTTTCAGTGCTTGTGATTGGTCTGTTTATATTTTCTATTTTTTCCTGGTCCAGTCTAGGAAGGTTGTGCTTTCTAAGGATTTGTCCATTTCTTCCAGGTTGTCCATTTTATTGGCATATAGTTGCTTGTAGTAATCTCTCATGATCCTTTGTATTTCTGCAGTGTCAGTTGTTACTTCTCCTTTTTCATTTCTAATTCTATTGATTTGAGTCTTCTCCCTTTTTTCTTCACGAGTCTGGTTAATGGTTTATCAATTTTGTTTATCTTTTCAAAGAACCAGCTTTTAGTTTTATTGATCTTGGCTATTGTTTCCTGCATTTCTTTTTCATTTATTTCTGATCTGATCTTTATGATTTCTTTCCTTCTGCTAACTTGGGGGTTTTATTGTTCTTCTTTCTCTAATTGCTTTAGGTGTAAGGTTAGGTTGTTTATTTGAGATGTTTCTTGTTTCTTGTTTCCCTTTATTAACTTCCCTCTTAGAACTGCATCCCATAGGTTTTGGGTCATCGTGTTTTCATTGTTATTTGCTTCTAGGTATTTTTTGATTTCCTCTTTGATTTCTTCAGTGATCTCTTGGTTATTAAGTAGTGTATTGTATGCCTCCGTGTGTCTGTATTTTTTACAGAATTTTTCCGGTAATTCATATCTAGTTTCATAGCGTTGTGGTCGGAAAAGATACTTGATATGATTTCAATTTTCTTAAATTTACCAAGGCTTATTTTGTGACACAAGGTATGATCTATCCTGGAGAATGTTCCATGAGCACTTGAGAAGAGAGTTTATTCTGTTGTTTTTGGATGGAATGTCCTATAAATCGCTATTAAGTCCATCTTGTTCAAAGTATCATTTAAAGGTTGTGTTTCCGTATTTATTTTCATTTTGGATGCTCTGTCCACTGGTGAAAGTGGGTTGTTAAAGTCCCCTACTATGATTGTGTTACTGTCGATTTCCCCCTTTATGGCTGTTAGCATTTGCCTTATGTATTGTGGTGCTCCTATATTGGGTGCGTAAATATTTACAATTGTTTTATCTTCTTGGATTGATCCCTTGATCATTATGTAGTGTCCTTCTTTGTAATAGTTTTTATTTTAAAGTCTATTTTGTCTGATATGAGAATTGCTACTCCAGCTTTCTTTTGATTTCCACTTGCATGGAATATCTTTTTCCATCCCTGCACTTTCAGTCTGTATGTGTCCCTAGGTCTGAGGTTGGTCTCTTGTAGACAGTATATATATGGGCCTTGTTTTTGTGTCCATTCAGCCAGTCTGTGTCTTTTGGTGGGAGCATTTAATCCATTTACATTTAAGGTAGTTATTGATATGTATGTTCCTATTACCATTTTCTTAATTGTTTTGGGTTTGTTATTGTAGGTATTTTCCTTATCTTATGTTTCTTGCCTCAAGAAGTTCCTTTAGCATTTGTTGTAAAGCTGGTTTGATGATGCTGAATTCTCTTAGCTTTTGCTTGTCTGTAAAGGTTTTAATTTCTCCATTGAATCTGAATGAGATCCTTGCTGGGTAGAGTCATCTTGGTTGTAGGTTTTTCCCTCTCATCACTTTAAATATGCCCTGCCGCTCCCTTCTGGCTTGCAGAGTTTCTGCTGAGAGATCAGCTGTTAATCTTATGGGGATTCCTTGTATTTTATTTGTTGTTTTTCCCTTGTTGCTTTTAATATTTTTCCCTTGTATTTAATTTTTGATCGTTTCATTAATATGTGTCTTGGCATGTTTCTCCTTGGATTTATCCTC
This sequence comes from Balaenoptera ricei, assembly GCF_028023285.1. NCBI lineage: Eukaryota > Metazoa > Chordata > Mammalia > Artiodactyla > Balaenopteridae > Balaenoptera > Balaenoptera ricei. Next base: position 18,011,537 of record NC_082641.1, on the reverse strand, counting down.
TCTGGGAATCTCTGCGCTGCCTGGGCTTCATTAACTATTTCCTTTCCCATAATAGGGAAGTTTTCAACTATAATCTCTTCAAATATTTTCTCAGTCCTTTTCTTTTTCTCTTCTTCTTCTGCGATTCCTATAATTTGAATGTTGGCGTGTTTAATGTTGTTCCAGAGGTCTCTGAGACTGTCCTCAATTCTTTTCATTCTTTTTTCTTTATTCTGCTCTGCAGTAGTTATTTCTACTATTTTATCCTCCAGGTCACTTATCCGTTCTTCTTCCTCAGTTATTCTGCTATTGATTCCTTCTAGAGAATTTTTAATTTCATTTATTGTGTTGTTCATCATAGTTTGTTTGCTCTTTCATTCTTCTAGGTCCTTGTTAAACGTTTCTTGTATTTTCTCCATTCTATTTCCAAGATTTTGGATCATCTTTACTATCATTACTCTGAATTCTTTTTCAGGTAGACTGCCTATTTCCTCTTCACTTGTTTGGTCTGGTGGATTTTTACCTTGCTCCTTCATCTGCTGTGTGTTTCTTTGTCTTCTCATTTTGCTTAACTTACTGTGTTTGGGGTCTCCTTTTCGCAGTCTGCAGGTTTGTAGTTCCCATTGTTTTTGGTGTCTCCCCCAGTGGGTAAGGTTGGTTCAGTGGGTTATGTAGGCTTCCTGGTGGAGGGGACTGGTGCCTGTGTTCTGCTGGATGAGGCTGGATCTTGTCTTTCTGGTGGGCAGGACCGCATCTGGTGGTGTGTTTTGGGGTGTCTGTGGCCTTATTATGATTTTAGGCAGCCTCTCTGCTAATGGGTGGGGTTGTGCTCCTGTCTTGGTAAGTGTTTGGCATAAGGTGTCCAGCACTGTAGCTTGCTGGTCATTAGTGGAGCTGGGAGATCTCTGGGAGAGCTTTCACCATTTGATACTACGTGGAGCCGGGAGGTCTCTGGTGGCCCAATGTCCTGAACTCGGCTCTCCCACCTTAGAGGCACAGCCCTGATACCTGGCCGGAGTGGCAAGACCCTGTCAGCCACATGGCTCAGAAGAAAAGGGAGAAAAAAAGAAAGAAAGAAAGAAAGAAAAAATAAAATAAAATAAAATAAATTTATTAAAATAAAAAATAAAAATAATTAGTAAAAAAAGAAAAGAAAGAAAGAAAGAAGAGAGCAACCAAACCAAAAAACAAATCCACCAATGATAACAAGTGCTAAAAACTATACTAAAACAAACAAACAAACAAAAACGGACAGACAACATCATAGGACAAATGGTAAAAGCAAAGCTATACAGACAAAATCACACAAAGAAGGATACACATACACACTCACAAAAAGAGAAAAAGGAAAAAAATACATATATATCATTGTTCCAATGTCCACCACCTCAATTTGGGGTGATTCGTTGTCTATTCAGGTATTCCACAGATGCAGGTACTTCAAGTTGTTTGTGGAACTTTAATCGGCTGCTTCTGAGGCTGCTGGGAGAAATTTCCCTTTCTCTTCTTTGTTTACACAGCTCCTGGGGTTCAGCTTTGGATTTGGCCCCGCCTCTGAGTGAAGGTCGCCTGAGGGCATCTGTTCCCGCCCAGATAGGACAGGGGTAACGGAGCAGCTGCTTTGGGGGCTCTGGCTCACTCAGGCCGGGTGGAGGGAGGGGTATGGATGCAGGGTGAGCCTGCGGCGGCAGAGGTCGTCGTGACGTTGTAGCAGCCTGAGGCGCGATGTGTGTTCTCCCCGGGAAGTTGTCCCTGGATCACGGGACCCTGGCAGTGGCAGGCTGCACCGGCTCCCAGAAGGGGCGGTGTGGAGAGTGACCTGTGCTTGCACACAGGCTTCTTGGTGGCAGCAGCAGCAGCCTTAGCATCTCATGCCCGTCTCTGGGGTCCGCGCTGATAGCCGCGGCTCATGTCCATCTCTGGAGCTCGTTTAGGCGGCACTCTGAGTCCCCTCTCCTCGCACACCCTGAAACAATGGTCTCTTACCTCTTAGGCAGGTCCAGACCTTTTCCTGGACTCCCTCCTGACTAGCTGTGGTGCACTTGCCCCCTTCAGGCTGTGTTCACGCCACCAACCCCAGTCCTCTCCCTGTGATCTGACCTCCGAAGCCCGAGCCTCAGCTCCCAGCCCCGCCTGCCCCGGCGGGTGAGCAGACAAGCCTCTCGGGCTGGTGAGTGCTGGTCGGCACCAATCCTCCGTGCGGGAGTCTCTCCGCTTTGCCCTCCGCACCCCTGTGGCTGCGCTTTCCTCCATGGCTCCGAAGCTTCCCCCCTCCGCCACCCGCAGTCTCCGCCCACGAAGGGGCTCCTAGTGTGTGGAAACCTTTCCTCCTTCACGGCTCCCTCCCACTGGTGCAGGTCCCGTCCCTATTCTTTTGTCTCTGTGTTTTCTTTTTCCTTTTGCCCTACCCAGGTACGTGGGGAGTTTCTTGCCTTTTGGGAAGTCTGAGGTCTTCTGCCAGCGTTCAGTAGGTGTTCTGTAGGAGTTGTTCCACATGTAGATGTATTTCTGATGTATTTGTGGGGAGGAAGGTCATCTCCACGTCTTACTCTTCCGCCATCTTGAAGGTCTCCCCGGTAACTCATTTAGATAAGTGGTGGCCTGGGTGTTAAATGGGGAAAAACTGCTAAACACACTCCTATAGATAGTAAAATAGCTGAGAAGCATAGATTTTCTAAACTGGAAGAATCTAATTCTGTGTCAAATAACAGCTATTTTCTCTCTGTGACCAAAGATCTCCCATTTGACACCCATAGCATTTGGAATTCCACAACCAATGAAATATCTCTTGAAATGGGTGAAGGAAAAGATATTTAAGGTAATGATTCCTAGGTTCCAGTCTCCGATGATGTTATCACCAATGAGTGACAAGATGGGAAAATATCAGGACAAAGTCATGCTTTATTTTTCTTCCTTTATTTAAATTATCTTTATTCTGAGATTCTCTCTCTCTCTCTTTTTTTTTTTTGCCTTATAAATGTCTCTAAGGAAATGAACATACAATTTGTACTATATTTCTGTAATGTTTCTTTTGCTTTGTTGGCTGTCCATGTTCCCTAGAATAAAATATGGACAATGATTTACTGACCCCAAGTTTTATTAGTATTGTTGTTGTCATTGTTGTATGAAGATGATGAAATGATACTGGTTTGAGAAATCTCAAAGTATAGGAACCAGTGTTTTATTGCAACTAAATATTCTCTTCTTGATTATAATTGCAGTGTGTGACAACTCATTACATCTTTCACTACTGGACAGTGAAAAATTGTGAGAAAAACATAAAGTTTACAAAATTGTTTTTTCCTGTTTTCCTGGAGAGAGTTCAAATATACTTGTATGCTCCTCAGCATTGGTTGATGCACGGGGTTTTGGGTAGCCTCCATTCTGGTGTATATTCTATGGGGCATGAAATAAATGGGTTAAACACAAGCACAAGTGTGATACAATCACAGTGGTATGGATAAAGTTTTCAAAGTTGTGAATAATCATTACTGGAGTTACGACACATCCCAGAATCAATGGACAAACACAAGAAGGGACGATATTGGAATAATCCAATAATAATTGGAAAGGTTTCTTTAGAAACTTGGGTAGTGCTGATATTCAGACAGATGTAACCTAAATTAGTGTAAAATAGAAAGAGAGATTTTCTTTATTGTTTTTATGTGATCTGTTTGTTTCAAGAGCTCTTCGAAACTATTAAATCAGAGAAATTTTAGTAAAACTCAAACAACTTTGTTCCCTTTTTCACCACCCTCATTTATCCCCTGCTCCTAACTTGAGGAAGATCTCACAAGTGTCACATGAAGCAAGCAAACAACAAACCTACTCTCACTGTCTGATTTCAAAAGCATTAAAGAACTATAACAGCCTTTTCTGGGGATTTATTGATGATAAAGGAAGAGGTCAGAGTAACATTGTTTGGAAGATTAGCTTCCCTTCCTGTATTCATGTCCTTTGTTATGGGCTTTTGTCTGTCCCTACACTAAGGCAGAAGGTGTTTCTCTGCTCCTTGTTTGGGGGCGTGACAATGTGACTTGCTTTGGTCTCTTTGTATGTTGAGAGATATGACACAGACAGACACTTGACAGGTTTTTTGGTTTTGTTTTGTTTTGTTAATGCTCTATAAATGCCATGAGGAGAGCTTCTGCCAGATACTTGTTTAAAACATTAAGTTGGGTCCCAGAATAAAAAGTCCTCAGCCCAACCCACATGGGGCAGCCAAGCACAGCTGGACCCCCAGATTAAAACAGAGTCACTAAGAACAGCTCAGCTTAAATCAGCAGGACCATGAGCATAAGAATAATTGCTGTTTGTAGTTTGCACATGAGTTTTGGGGTATTTGTTACACAGCATTTTATTGTGACAATAGCTGTTACAATTGTTATCACAGAACATCCTAAGAATTTTCCTTTAAACACTGTCTCTCTGCAAATTCTCAATTGCTCTGACAGATATAGTAACCTACCTCCTCTTTCCCTATTTATCCATGCTATGATTTTATTCTTCTATTCAACTATCCATTAAGTGAAATAACCAAGAGGAGAGCACTTTCAGCTTTGCAGAGTTGTATCACTACTTTCCTTTAACACAAATACTACAGGGCCACCATTGAGAAACACAAAGAAATAATCCATCTTCTCAGGTCAAGGGAGGAGATAGGTAATACTTACATTTTTCACTTCACTGGAACAGTTACGACCCCTGTGGCACTCTTCTGAGCTTATGACATGGATAAACTCACTTGATCCAAACTCATTTTTATACAGTTTTATAACAGTGAAAACAGAGTCTTGGTAAAGAGGTGATATTATTCTGAATACCTAAAGTATTTGGGTAGAATATGTCTGGGCAGATAATCTTCCATTTTCTAGAAGAAGGCAGACACTAGAATCTGTTACAGAAATTTGAAAATAAAATTCCACACTGGGAAGAGCAGCAGAAATTTTATTCTGAATCCCATTTCTACCAATATCCTGCCCTAGAGGCCTTGGGTAGTCCTAAGATTTTGGTAAGGAAGCATGCAAGTGGGTCTTCTTTGATTACCACCTGGGATAGAGCTGGGGTAGGAACTCCCAGATACAGAGTAATCATATTTTATTTCCAACTTTAAATTGGTTGCAGCAAGCATATGCTTGTCGGAAGCTATTTCCATCAAGCTCACATTGCCTGATACAGATTATCCCAGTGCCCACCTGCAGTCCCCTCCCTTTGCCAACACAGAAGCAAATTATATTTCATGTGCTTGCTTTGCAGTTTCACATACAGACTCCACTTCAGTCTCACCCGGTGCTCTCAAGCTTAGTGAGAAAATCATGCCACTCTTGTCCTTTCCTTTCCTATCTGGGTCACTGGCTTTGTGCTGTCATATCTTTCTCTGCTTCTTGTCCAACTCCCACCTGCCCACGCCCCAAACAAACACAAGAGGACTTTGGCAGAAGGGTTTTCAGTTTAACTTTACACTATTTTTAAAAAACTTTTCATTCCCTTTATCACCTTCTGACTGGCAGCTACGGGCAGATCTGTGGCACTTCAGATTTTCTAGTGCAGGGTGAGGTACTGTTAGAGTTTATATGATCAGTCTCCCCAGTAAAAAAACAGTCCCAAAGTAGGTTCTTTCTCCATAAGACTGAGGTTGTCTTTTGTAATAGCCAGCTTATCACATTCACTGCTTACTTTCACAGGACCTGGGCTCTATCTAGCCAAAACCATCATTTCTTACTTTACATTTGTGAATAATGACAGGGGGCAGCTGGAGAGAGCAGGGGCTCAGAGGAAACCTGATTGCTGCTAAAAGTGTTGCATCAGGTGTTGAAGGAAAACGTGGGGCTCACCTGTGAACTAAAACAGTGTCAGCCTCCAAAGTTCTTATCAGTTGCCTAAACTCTGTGATTTAAGAAACACGATAAAAATGAATATCTCCTTTTGGGAGTTGAAGGAGAAAGCAAAGACCAGCCTAAAGGTTTATGCTCTGCAAATCATCCAAGACAACAGAGTCAGGAAGTGACTCATCTGTGATTATTATTCAGCACCTCTTAACACCTCTCCTTCCCTGGAGAGTGAGGTGATGGGAAGAACTTCAGAGTTGTCTGTTTCTCTCCTTTCAGCCTCTATTTATTATTCTGTAGCTAATAAGGTGTTGCTATCTTCTAAAGTATGTGTCAAAACCTCATTATGTTGGACAGAGAGCATTACAAACTTCAGTGTTTGCTAAAGATATAAAAACAGAAGTCTGCTTAATGAATACGTGTGGCAAAAACACTAACAGGAACGGCCGGACTAATGAAAAACGCTAACCTGACTGCTTCACGCAATTATATACACATCTGGAAAATATTCTATTTCAAGAAATTAATCTATTTCTGAACACGAATTCTATTTTCTAAAACTGCCTAAAATGCTAGTCTTTATGAAGGATTTGAACATTGAATATTAGACGTTGACATGACTTTATAAATGTAAATGCTTGTGTATAGTACCATATTATCAGAGTTTCTCTTAAATTTTCATTTCTGTCTGTTGTCTGACTTTCTCCTTTACATTCTTCCTTCTTTTCTTTCAAAATTTAATATTGAGAATCTAATACTTACCAGTCAGTGTTCTAGACACCATGAATTTAAAAACAAACAAACATATAAAAATGCTTTCATATGTCTTAACTTCTATCAGGGGAACACTGATCAAAAAAAGATAAACAAATAAATGCATATAAGGTCAGGTGGTTATAAGTGCTAGAAAGAGAAATAAAGCAAGAAAAGGGGGAAGGAAAAGGAGTGACTGACTGCTAGGTATTTTATTTTATTTTAAATTCTTTCCAACCACCTTGAAATATAATTGATACATAACATTATGTAAACTTACGGTGTACAATGTGATAATTATATATATATATTATGTATATATATAATTACCACTATAGAATTAGTTAACACATGCATCACCACACAGTTACCCCATTTTTGTGGTGACAACATTTAAGATTAACTCTCTTAGCAACTTTCAAGTATACTGTACAGTATTATTAACTAGATTCACCATGCTGTACATTAGAGCCCCAGAAGTTATTAATCTTACAGTTGGAAGGTTGTACCCTTTGACCAACATCTCCCTATTTTCCCCACCTCCCAGCCCCTTGTAACCACCAATTTTATTCTGTTTCTATGAGTTCAATTTTTAAGATTTTATAGATAAGCAATAACATACAGTATTTGTCTTTCTCTACCTGACTTATTTCATTTAGCATAATGCCCATAAGTTCCATCCAGGTTGTCACAAATGGCAAGGTTTCCTTCTTTGTATAGCTGAATAACTTTCGACTTTATACACACACACACACACACACACACACACACACACACTATACCCAGAAATGGAATTGTTGGATCATATGATAGTTAGTTCTATTTTTAGTCTTTTTGAGGAATCTCCATACTGTTTTCCATAATGGCTGCACCAATTTACATTCCCACCAACAGTGCACAAGGATTTCCTTTACTCCACATACTTGCCAACACATGTTACTTCTTGTCTTTTTGATGATAGCCATTCAAACAAGTATGAAGTGATACCTCATTATGGTTTCGATTTGCTTTTCCTTGATGATTAATGATATTAAACACCTTTTTATGTACCTGATAGTCATTTGTATATCTTCTTTGGAAAAACATATCTCAGTTCCTTGGCCCATGCTTTAATTGGATTATTAGTTGTTTTGCTGAGCTTTGCTTATGTAATTTGGATATTAATCTTATTAATCTCTTATCAGACATATAGTTTGAAAATATTTTCTCCCATTCCGTAAGGTTCCTTTTCATTTTGTTGAATATTTCTTTTGCTGTGCAGAAGCTTTTAAATTTGATGTAGCTTGTTCATTTTTGTTTTTGTTTCTTGTGTGGTAGGTATTTTAAAGATCTCGATCAAGAAGGCCTCTCTGATGAGATGGCATCTGACCCCAGACTGGAATGAATGAACCAACTGAAATATCAGGGGAGAAGAACTTTCCTAGCTCAGGAAAACAAAAGAGGCAAAGACTGAGAGGAGAGTATATCTGACTGAAATGGGGAGACTTGGAAGGAGAATGATGGGAGGATGGATCACAGTGATGACCAGAGCCCGGCGTTGTAGTCAGTTGCATAATTTCTAAAACTGGAGTTAAAAAATTATAGAGCAAATTTGGTTTCATATAGTTATTTTCCAACCTACAAGCAAAGAAAATACAGATTCTGGACAGTCAGCAGTTGTTGTCTATTTTATTCACTGCTTTATTTCCAATGCCCAGGAGACTGCCTGGTCAGCACTGTATAAATAGTTGAGGAAAGTTCCTAATAAAATTAGGATATGGTCACAATTGGTATAAAATTATTCACTCATCTCTTTTTAAAAATTATTTTGTTTTTCTTTCTTTTTTCATTTGTATGTTTTTTTTAACATCTTTATTGGAGTATAATTGCTTTACAATGGTGTGTTAGTTTCTGCTTTATAACAAAGTGAATCAGTTATACATATACATATGTTCCCATATCTCTTCCCTCTTGCATCTCCCTCCCTCCCACCCTCCCTATCCCACCCCTCTAGGTGGTCACAAAGCACAGAGCTGATCTCCCTGTGCTATGCGGTTGCTTCCCACTAGCTATCTATTTTACTTTTGGTAGTGTATATATGTCCATGCCACTCTCTCACTTTGTCACATCTTACCCTTCCCCCTCCCCATATCCTCAAATCCATTCTCTAGTAGGTCTGTGTCTTTATTCCCGTCTTGCCACTAGGTTCTTCATGATCTTTTTTTTTTTTTTCCTTAGATTCCACATATATGTGTTAGCATACTGTATTTGTTTTTCTCTTTCTGACTTACTTCACTCTGTATGACAGACTCTAACTCCATCCACCTCACTACAAATAACTCCATTTCGTTTCTTTTTATGGCTGAGTAATATTCCATTGTATATATGTGCCACATCTTCTTTATCCATTCATCCGATGATGGACATTTAGGTTGCTTCCATGTCTTGGCTATTGTAAATAGAGCTGCAATGAACATTGTGGTTCATGACTCTTTTTGAATTATGGTTTTCTCAGGGTATATGCCCAGTAGTGGGATTGCTGGGTCGTATGGTAGTTCTATTTTTAGTTTTTTAAGGAACCTCCATACTGTTCTCCATAGTGGCTGTATCCATTTACATTCCCACCAACAGTGCAAGAGTGTTCCCTTTCCTCCACACCCTCTCCAGCATTTATTGTTTCTAGATTTTTTGATGATGGCCATTCTGACCGGTGTGAGATGATAGCTCATTGTAGTTTTGATTTGCATTTCTCTAATGCTTAATGATGTTGAGCATTCTTTCATGTGTTTGTTGGCAATCTGTATGTCTTCTTTGGAGAAATGTCTATTTAGGTCTTCTGCCCATTTTTGGATTGGGTTGTTTGTTTTTTTGTTATTGAGCTGCATGAGCTGCTTGTAAATTTTGGAGATTAATCCTTTGTCAGTTGCTTCATTTGCAAATATTTTCTCCCATTCTGAGGGTTGTCTTTTGGTCTTGTTTATAGTTTCCTTTGCTGTGCAAAGGAATAAACCTACCTAAGGAGACAAAAGACATGTATGCAGAAAATTATAAGACACTGATGAAAGAAATTAAAGATGATACAAATAGATGGAGAGATATACCATGTTCTTGGATTGGAAGAATCAACATTGTGAAAATGACTCTACTACCCAAAGCCATCTACAGAGTCAATGCAATCTCTATCAAACTACCACTGGCATTTTTCACAGAACTAGAACAAAAAATTTCACAATTTGTATGGAAACACAAAAGACCCCGAATAGCCATTTGTATGTTTTTAGTGAGTTTTAAAACATATACATTGAAGCAAATGGTTCCAAAATGCTCTAAGATGAAATAATTCCCTACAAAGTTGTCTGCTGTCTTCCTCCTCTTCCTCAGCCAACTTCCTGTGCTTACTGATGCTCAATTAAAAGTATTTTTGATTTTTTTCTATTTATCTTTTAGCCTGAAAGATAGAACTTTAGTGATAATCAAGGCACACATTTTTATGCTATGCAAATACATATGTCCTTGGTTTCCCTCAATACACTCGTAAACTTTATGGTTATTGTGGAGGTGGGGAGTTCCTATGTGCCTTTTCCTATGTGCGTATCCTCAACCTCACCTTCCAGTGGTGCAAAACATGTCTCAGTACATTAGCTCTTCCCTTAACTTATAGTCTTGAGGAAGTCTTCTCAGTCTTTTCTAGCCACTCCAATCTGGTAGGATTGCTCTCTAGAATCCAGTGCCTGAGGGATCTCCCTTAATCGTCCTGTTCTCTTTCCTCCCAACTCTCTCTTGTGTTCACTCCTTCTTTTCCCCAGAACTTCTGATCTTCTGCTTCAGTCTGCTTCCATGGTTTGGTGGAGCATCTGTCCCCTCCCCAACTGCTTCCTGTGACAGGATGCATGGTAGGTAAAACTCTTTGAGATCTTGTGTCATAAAATAGAAAAGAGGCCAAACACCCTGAAAGAAACACGATGAAAATGTAAAATGAGGTTTATTGGCAGAATTTAGGGCAAAAATCTAGCAAAGCAGACAATGGTTCTAATTGCCCAACACAGACAGGGACGGAGGTTGGAGAAGACGGATGCTTCCCTGAAGCAACTACAAATGTGGGTCCCTGATGTTTTAAAAATTTCCAATCTTGAGTTGTGTTTTGGGTCTATTTTTATCCATCATGCAGAGCTCTTAGTGAGACATTTTCATTGGGAAATTCATGTCTTTACTTTTAGGAAATAAATTGGAAGCTACATTGTTGATTTTTCTGAGTCCCATTTTCTCTTCTCCTTCGGGATCTCCTGTTACTCAGCTACTCATCTTCCAGTTTTGGTTCCTACTTTCCATCTCTTTGACTTTTTGCTTTACTTTCTTGGAGATTTTTTCAACTGTATCTTTTAACTCTTATTATTCATTTGTGCTTTTATTTGTCATCTCTTTTGGCTGACTGCTGGCCCAAGAACCGTATTTTGAGTAACAAGAATCCAAAAGAGTCTCATTTTCATTAAATAAGCTTTATGTTTGTTTATTACTTGCAAGTCCCATTCATAACCAAAAGGGGGCAGACCTCTAAGACAGACCCTACAGAAGGCAACAATATAGAGATAGAATTTAATAATACTGCTTTGTTTGTATTACCATACTTTTAATAGATTCCATCTATTCATACCTTCATCTGTTCACTTGTTTTCTATACATATTTCTTGAGTGTTCACTACATGACAGATATTGTTGTAAGTTCTATACATGCCAAGAAAAATGTTTTCCTCAGTGTCTGCAATACATTCAAGTGATAGTGATAATAGTGCAAGAATAGGCAGATAAAGCAAAAATTGTTAAGGAAATAATTGAATGAATGAAGTTTGGAAAACCTCACCATGGCTATAGAAGACTGAGGAGCTGGGATATTATTTGCCAAGTCTGGATTAGGTGCAAACAGACCGAGTCAGGAAAACACCGATTTCTTGAGAACTCAGAGTTGCTACAAAATTATATCTGGAAATGGATGGTTGAAGTGAGACTGGAGACTTGACAGAGACAGAATCCAGATAGAGGCGATGGTGGTCATTTGCCAAAATTTGATAGCAAGGCAAAAATTTTGTTATATAGGTATGAAATCAGAAAACATTGAAGCTGTAGTTTCAGGGGTATAATAAATCAAAGTAAATTGAAATATCACTTTTAAATTCAGTTGGGAAAGCCTGTTGTAGAGCTAGAATAGTTCCAATGAGTTTCTGACAAAAAAGGATGTTTGAAAATTTTCAGTCAGAAGCTATTTAGCTGGATTTAGAATGGTTGAAAATTTACATGGCCTCTTATCATGTGACACGGATCCCACCAGGTAGAAATAAGCCATAATCTGCAATAATTATAAAAGATATACTTCCCCCTGTCTCGCCCACTTTTGGAACTGAAGTCTTAACTCTACTACTTAATATAATTCCTAAGTCCCAGGCATCTTATAGACTATAGAAACATTTTGTTCTTTTGTATTGGATTTTAGAAGACCCAGACATTTTATTGAAATGATTCAACCTACACTTTACAGTGTAAAATATGCAACACGTGCTAGAAAGTGAACCATCTCACTACAGATTTGGAGAAAACCTTGAAGAAGTACGAGTAATCTCTTCTCTGGCTGAGTCTGGATCAAACTTTTAAATTCATTTATATTATTCCACAGATATTTACCAAGCAATTGTTCTGTCTCAGAGACTTTGCATGCAGGAACACTGGTGAGAGAGAACAGCGTGGAGCCTTTGTTTGCAATGTGACACGTGCTGCGGGGCTGTGATGCTTACTTGTTCTCTCAAGGATTTCTCATCTTTATTTAAGCACAGGTTCTGAGGATGAGCGTGTGATGCCGCAGCCCTTTGCATCTGTGTTTAGCATCGCTGTTGCTTTTTCTCACTGCGTTAACTCTGCTGGCTCTTCAGGACTCTCCTGATTTGTGCTGTAACGGTGGTGGGGATCAGAGGAGGTGGGGCTTGAATTGTTTTTTGAAATATTTATTTTCTGTTCAAAGTCCCAATTAGAAGTGATCACCCAGAGTGAAGAAATAGAAATGACACTTCCCATGGAATGTCCAACATTTGGTTGTTACACTGTATAACTCCCAGATCACTGCCAGTTTTTAATGCATCAGTGTAGTTTTACTGGAATGAATAGTGAGTGTAATAACATTGATAAAGCTAATATAACATGATATAAATGATGTGCTATAACCCTTAGTAATTTAATTATGTAGGATTGCTCTTAAACAGATTAGATACCTGTCCTATATAGATTTTATTATTATTTACTGGTAAAAGTTTTGTTGATTATTGTCAGAAATAATACCTAACATATCAAAGTTACTTGAATAACTACTAAATAGTGTTTCCCTTCTTTCCATCTTCCCTGCTTTCCTTCCTTCCTTCCCTCCTTTCTTTAATAGATGCTAAGGCACATGCCCTGGAATGCATGAGCATATATTCTGAAATTCATGACCATATAGAGAGCTGGTACCAATTAGAGTGATGATTATAAGTAGGTACATTGGAAATACAAATTATGAAATTAATATTATAAGTTAATATTTATATATCTTTAAATGTAATCTCTGAGTATTTATATCTATAACTATATATATTTTTTATTCACATGATTTACAAATAAAATGTGAAATAATAATTTGAGGATGAAAAATTTTTTTGGCAATTTCCTTATCTTGATTTTCTCATCTTTACAATGGGAATTATGATGAGTTGTTGTGAAAATAAACATGAATAATGTCATAAATGTTAAATAATATAATAAGCATGTAGCAGTGTGTTTCCTGGCTCATAGCTAATATTCAAAAACATTAGAATAATGATAATGTTAATAAAAATAATAATTGTTTTTAAACAGAGTCCTTTTAAATTAAACTTCCAAATAACTTTCTTATTTGTTACACTTTCATCCTATTTACATTTCTTAAATGTCTTTTCTAGACTATTGGATTGCTGCCTTGCCTTAAATGTCTCTGAAATCTCAGATTGCTTTGCCATTGGAAGTCCTCAAATATTTGAGGCCATTTGAATTTTAAATGAGTTCAAATCTTGAGGTTGTTCTTTTTCTCCTAAAGAGTGCCTATCTTTGATTTTTTGCAAACACAATAAACTTGACATGTTGTAACTTTAGCCTTGTTACCAGCAAGCTCTTTAATTAGGGTCTTGATTGACCATATCCAGGAACTGCTTTCATGGCATTTTACAAAGTATTTATTTTTGAAGGATACTATGCTAAGTTCTCTGGTTATTGTAAGAGATGCCTTCAGACTGCCCTTGTATTCAAGAAACCTACAAACCAGGAATGAAACTAACTGTATACATAAAGATCTGTAATGTGAGGTGGCATGCAATAAATACTGTAATATAAGTAGAGAGTTTTGTGAAAGCACAGGGGAGGAGAAAATTAATTCTAGCTAGAAAGGTCATGGATAAATTCATGGTGGTTACGATACTTAAATTTAGATTTCAAGGATGAGTATATTTACAGCAAATATAAAAAGTGTAGGTGGGAAGAACCCCCAGGTGAAAAGAAGGAGGAATTAAATCATAGAGGTAGAAAGACTATAATTGGGAACTGAGAAGTGGTTTTCCTGGAAGACAAGACAGATAGTGAGAAATTGGCTGAAAAGAGAGTTTGAACCATGGAGAAATGCCTCTTCCATTATAGATTCCTTCTTCATTTTGTTTGAGTTCCCATGATAAAATTCAAGATACGTGGTCATCACCTCCCCACCCCATTCTTCATGATTACTTATCTCCATTCAGCTTGACATTGTTGTTTACTTATCAAAAATTTCTTTCATAAAATTTAAATTCTCTCTCCTCAAATGGTTTCTTTAAGAAATTTTAATCTACATTTCATGGCCCCTAGTATGGATTCTTCTTATAATTTCTTCCCAAAATAAACCAACCTTTTGATTAATTCTGATGATTTAAGCAGTGGTTGAATATTCAGAATAGTACTTTTACTACATAAGGTCACACTTGTAATTAAAAGGGAACACGTCACTTTTATGATGACTTTAGTAAAAATATCAAAGCTATTAGAAACATTAAGTGGCATATAACTCACAATTTTCTTTACATTTTAAAATGTTGATTTCTATAAGTTAATTATGGTATATAATTACTTGTGGAAGTATTTGGTTGGTGTCATAAGAAATGAAGAAACATTCTGATACACTGCAAAAGATGAAATTTGGAGAGCTATTTTTACTTTGATTTTTTTTAATGGCTCTGATAAGTGTTTTGTAACCCTGAGTTTTTTTTTTTTTTTTTTTTTAAATGCTAAGTTATTTATTTATTTATTTATTTTTGGCTGTGTTGGGTCTTCATTTCTGTGTGAGGGCTCTCTCCAGTTGCGGCGAGTGGGGGCCACTCTTCATCGCGGTGCGCGGGCCTCTCACTGTCGCGGCCTCTCTTGTTGCGGAGCACAGGCTCCAGACGCGCAGGCTCAGTAGTTGTGGCTCACGGGCCCAGTTGCTCCGTGGCATGTGGGATCTTCCCAGACTAGGGCTCGAACCCGTGTCCCCTGCATTGGCAGGCAGATTCTTAACCACTGCGCCACCAGGGAAGCCCTAACCCTGAGTTTTTAACCTCATAAATTATGCCAGGAATATTTGTGAAATCTTCATATAAAACTAATTTTGTTGCAAACATATGTACACATAACTGACATGTAGTATGTTCATGTTTCTATGATTGTTTCAGAGTTAGCTTAAATACAACAAAAAGGGAAAACTGACAGTTCTCTCTGTCAGTTTCTTTTTTGGGTAGCTCTGAAACTTTGAGGTATACAAAATAGGTTAATGATAACCGTCCCTAGAAACCTCAGATCACCTTTGTCAGTAAATTTTCATTCAGCATAACAGACATTCTGTGCTTCATTCCTCTTCAGTAACATCAATGTTTCACTATGGAGATTTTTTTGTTATTGTTGTTAGCAAAATATAAAAGAAATCAATGTCATTTGCTCTGAGGATGCCAGAAGCTTTCTAGATGTCCAAAGTCATATGCAGCAAATATTTTTGACCAATGAACTTCAATTCCTGGATTGACACTGAAAATTTCTCTCAGCCAGATTTGTAAAGAAAACCTGTGACCATTAATTAATGGGGACATTGAAAATGACATGCCAGGCTGCGTGGTTCTATTTACAAATTTTCTTTTTTTCCTACCACTTTATTGAGCAACATTTCAGTTGATCATTATTTTCTGGCAATTTCTATTGAAGTAACACAAATTTCATGTTGATTTTTTTAAACAATTTGTTCCAGATTTAGTCATAAGCAGCTATTTATTTTTTTGGTTATTTTGTATTTTCCAATTACTCTGTGAATATAGGATGGAAAACTAAAAGTTTTACTTATTTTCTTTTGACTTTTTCTCCAGCAATATTCTAAATTGAGACTTCTAAATTGTCTTTCTGTGTCGACTTCTCTCAGTATGACAATCTCTAGGTACATCCATGTTGCTGCAAATGGCATTATTTTGTTCTTTGTCTACAGCTGAGTAATATTCCATTGTATATATGTACCACATCTTCTTTATCCATTCCTCTGTTGATGGACATTTAGGTGGCTTCCATGTCCTGGCTGCAATGAACATTGGGGTGAATGTATCCTTTTGGATTATGGTTTTCTCTGGGTATATGCCCAGGAGTGGGATTGATGGGTCATATGGTAGTTCTACTGATATTTTTAGTTTTTTAAGGAACCTCCATACTGTTCTCCATAGTGACTGTATCAATTTATATTCCTACAAACAGTGTAGGAAGTACAGTATCACTTTTCTAAAGTGTCTGGGAAGCCTGGAGTGTCAACAAGCTTAGCCATCTGTCAGTCATTCAGTAATAGTTACTTTTGTCTCATACATTTTCAGTCATTTCTCAATCTTAGGGAGTTTATATTTTCTTGATTTCAAAATGACAGCTAAATTATGTTTGTTTACACATCAGTTAGATTGTGGATTACCTTGAACTGCACTCAGTGCTTCCACCAAGTTCAGTCTTTAAAGGTTATTATGGCAACCTGATGGTTTATAGGGGAATGGAAGCAAAAGAGGTGGAGTTCCCATAGTCTGCTGAGAATTGTTATAACCTGTATTGCATCATATTCATGCGACAGCTTCTGAAATTGTCTATGTGTATGGAAAAGAGTGTGCCATCTCTTAGATATTTGAGCTGGGGAAAACATGTTGCTTGCCACATTTTAATTGCCCAAGCTGTGAAGATAACAATCTATATTTGGAAAAGAGTTGGTATTAAACATATTGGTTGTTTATAGGAAGGATTCACGTATTATAATTTTTCAAGATCACACACACACACACACATATATATATTCTTACAGTCCTTTGGTGACTCTCTAACCTTTATCCACTTAAGTGCATATGATTGGCTGTCAATCATTCCAGCTGACAGGGCAGAGAGCATGCCTCATTTATGACCAGAGTTCATCTTTAAACCTGAACCTAAGTGGAGCCATGAAAGCCCATCTGACTTCCCTAAAGGTAGCCGGTAGCTCCCAAGGGAAGGGGGTTGTTTAGTCTGGTTCATTCTTTTCCTGGAACCCTGGGTGCAGCCAAGAGGCACACACTGCTGAATGGACGTGAGGTTCGAGGGGCCCTGTCCAGTGCTGTAGTGGGCGCACCTACGCTCTGTTTGCTCCGGTGCATGGGGTGGTCTTAATATCTTTACCATCATGCACAATCTGTTGAAGGAAATGATGGGTACTTGTACCTGCCCACTTGGCAGGACTTGAGCCTTTCTGGATGGTAGGATTGGGCTCCCTTTCCTCAGTGGCTGCAGGTGGAGAGCAGAGACCCCCCTGGGCTCTGACACACTTCAAATGGCAAGAGGCGGTCTGTTGTCAGCAGCTCAGCTGGCCCCTGAGGAAAGAAAGAGCAGCAGCGTGGCTAAAAGAGTGATGCAGTTTCCCATGAGACTGAAGTTTGTTTCTGGAACAGTAGGTTTTTTAATGGAAGGATAAGCCCTCTGTGTGCGCTCTGCTAAAAAGGCTCCATGCATTAATAAAATACATGGATTCAGAGCCATAATTTCTGCTCTCTACTCAGCGCTAGCACAAGCCTACTCATTTCTGACTTCTTTTTTTCTTCCCTCATGGAACCATAATGCCCTTCCTTGCTACATTTTTCATTTGGACCACAAACGTTAACCCCATTAGTATCCTTGCAGAAGGGATGCGTGAGGGGCAGGGCGTGGAGGGTGCATGGTGGAGGGAGGTATATGCCATGTCTCTCAGAAAGTCCTTGGAAGCTTCATACAAATTTATCTCTTCTCGTTTGCTCTGATCTCTTGCCTAAACTGTCTTCCAGCCTCCCCTTTTGGAACAAATAAAGCTAAATGGCTTAAAAAGTCAACTAATTTGTAATAGAATAGCAGGTTAAAAAGTAGTAGTTGTCTGAAAACCAGTCCTTTTTCAGTTTATTTAATATACAGATTCAATTTACCTCACATTTTAATTAACTTGAGCAAATATTATCAACCACCTATGCTCTATGCAGTCGTTCTTATGTATGGGAGCTTTTGGAGGGATTAGAAACAGTGAAGGTCATCCAGAAAGAGAGACTTACGCAGATAATATTAGATTTCTTTATATGTTCTACAGAGATAAAGATAATAAATCAAACAACTCTATCTCGGTTTCAAAGCTTGGTCAGAAAAACCTTTTGGAAGTTTCAAATGCATTTTAAATTCAAAAAAGCAGCAATGCTCTTGTATGATTTGGATAAAAATTATGAACAGATTTACCAGAGTAAAAAAAATCAGGTTACCTTTTTTTTTTTTTTTTTTTTTAAATTTATTTATTTATTATTTATGGCTGTGTTGGGTCCTCGTTTCTGTGCGAGGGCTTTCTCTAGTTGCGGCAAGCGGGGGCCACTCTTCATCGCGGTGCGCGGGCCTCTCACTGTCGCGGCCTCTCTTGTTGCGGAGCACAGGCTCCAGACGCGCAGGCTCAGTAGTTGTGGCTCACGGGCCTAGTTGCTCCGCGGCATATGGGATCTTCCCAGACCAGGGCTCGAACCCGTGTCCCCTGCATTGGCAGGCAGATTCTCAACCACTGCGCCACCAGGGAAGCCCCAGGTTACCTTTTTTTTCAAATTGTATGTTTATTTTGGGGTGTGTGTGTGTGTTTTACTGTATTTCTACTAATTAAACACCCATTGCATTTTATTTTGTTGTGTGTATTATATGTGCGTGTTTAAGTATATTTCTACACTTACTAAACACCAATTATACTTCGTTTTAGATCTATTTCCCTTAATTATTTCAATGTACCAGCACCTACAACAGCCCCATTCACAAGTATTAAATAAATGGTTTCTTGAGTGAATAATTAATTAAAGTACAAAACTCTTGAATCCTGCTTCTAAGAAGTAAAACTTTTATTCCTCGATTCTGGCTAATGACACAGAGAAAAATCTTATGTAAGTTAACTATTTGCTTAAGGAAATATTTCAGTTTATCTATAATGCTTCTAGGTTTCAACACCAGTAGTGGGGAAGGGTTATGTAATTAATTCTAAAGGTTACATTTGTTTTTGTTTTTATATTGTAGTAAATGTGAAAATATACAGCACTTGTTAAAAACAATCTTAGTGTGACTCTACACTTGTACATTTTACAGTAAATATGGATCAAAATTTCAAAAATATTTGGAATTTTTTGAAACGTTGAATAGCTCAAAAAAACCTAATTTTGTAGTACTGCACACATTCAAAGACATCGTTAGATACAGCTGCTGACAGTTAGAGACAGCTATAAAATGTAAGCAGCACTATTTAGCAAGAAGAATAGCCCAATATTTCTCTAGTTGTGTCTGTGCTCATAAAGAGGTGTGTCTGAACTTGCCCCTTCTTTTATGTGCCCATTTCTATATAAATTCTTTGTGCATTTCCGGACCCAATTTTGTTCTCTTCTCCCACCCTGTTGAATTTTCCTTTTATTGTGGCCATTTGTTTTTTCAGATGCTATTAGTGTAATTCCTGAATCCTGTCTTCTGCCCTCAACCACAGCTTAGACTAAATAGTTCCTGCAAAAACCCATTTGGACCATCCATTCATGCTTGCAATTTCACAATTACTTTCAAGGTAATGATCAAAACTCTTCTAAGTCACTTAAAGTGCAGTGCAAATGAGATGCCTGCTAGTAGATATGGATGTTCAAAAGATAGGGATAAGAGGAGATGCAGGAGAATGTTGTTAAGTGGCTGGTAAGTGGTAGATAGTGGGGGTACAGCCATCAAAGGCAACCTTGATCTACTCAATCCTTGTATCCAGAGCAAGATCAATTCTATGTGAAGCATTGCTGATTGTTTGGTTATGCTTTCTGAGCATTGCTCTACATCATATTAATAAATTGGGGGATATAATTATTTTATTAACTATGTTGTTATTTAAGTACATTTATTGGATTCATCAGCTTTTGTAAGGAAGAAAACAGAAAAGAATATGCTTTTGCTTTTCCTAATACCACTTCAGGCAGCATCACGGTTTCTCTGAGGATCGGAAGACCCATAGATCAGATCCCTGAGGGCCATTTCCTACTAGAGTTTCCAAAAGATTTCCCACCGTAGACAAATTTACTTTGGTACAAACATTTTTATAAACATATTTATTTATATTCCTGTATTTACGTCAGAATAAACATTTCTAATATATGACATGAGTTTCTGCCACAGGAAGAATTTATGGCTTTCAATACTCTGATGAATAAAATTAGACTAGAAGAGGAAAGTTTCTTTCTTTCTCAATCCAAATTAATCTCTGGACCTAAGTAACTGTCTGCATATGATTGGGAAACCTGAGAAAAGCGACAACAATGAAATACACCACTTATTCTACTGCCATCCTAAAATCACCATCCACTCTACAGCTGTAGGATTCTCTAAGGGGATTTTGTTGCATTCCAGGAAAAATCATGTTAAACCAACAAGAGAGCTCATCACCATGACTGATAATCACCCTGAGCCTTGCCAAATATCTGTATGACTAAACCCAGAAGCTATTTATCAATCATTAGTTTTTTTTATTATTAAATAAAAACAAACAGAATTACTAAAATTATCACAGGAGTCATTTCAAAACGTTATGCATTTTTTATTCTTAAACTAGAGTTCAGTTCTATAATCCTTCTTACTTTTTGATATAAAGGTAAGAATTTAAATATGATTTTATTAGTCTGAAGTCAAAACAATTTGACTTCAGCTTGTCATCATAGTCAGGGGCAGCTAAATTTCCCAGCACAGAGTGGGAACAAGTCCAAAAGAACTCAAATTAATAGCCATCAATTAAGAATAAATTTAGAGTTTTTCCTAGTTTTCTCTTTTTCTCTTCAGTCCTTCCTTCCTCCCTTCCTTTGAAGTTTTGATTTGATCCAGCCACACACTCTTGCCTTGTTTTGAAATAATTAATAAGGTACACTTAGCAAGAAGAATTAAGTAAAACTAGAAACTGCACCAGATCCTATTGATTTACTCGAAGAAAACTTTTACAGTCCCACACAGAGATACACTCAGCTACTTTGGCCTCATCCAAACATAGATGACTTAGCATCAAGAATTCTGAGTCTGTGATGGAGGCAATGTTAATACTTCTTGTTGAATTTTCCAAAAGTAGAGTTGGGCCTGAAAACTCCATATTTGTAAATTGATTTTGTTTCAGACGTAAAAGGGATTGGAACATAGTGTCAAACACCTGAGGATGTATTTTTTGGAACACTTAGTCTTTTCCTAATTCTGTATCTCAAATGTTATACTAACCCACTAAAATCTATGAGATCCTATTCTTAATATAGAACTATACATTGCAATTATGATATATGCATGCAATTATGATATTTAGAAATATGCATTTCAATTATGATATATGTAAGTTACTTACATATACCATATGGTGGGTCATTCTTTTGGGAAGGTGTTTTTTGGGTACATTGACATATTAACTTTTGGACTAAATGTCATCACTGATTGGAATTCTAGTCTACATTCTATGAAGACATAATATTTGTCTAATTTGGGTAACACTGACAACAGATATGACAATTGTAAAAGTTAGATTTTTTTCTCTCTTTCAACTTTTTTTTTATTTTGGTATGTTTCTTTAATATAAAACTATATTATTTTTTTTACTTTAAATTTTCTATTTTTCCTTTTTCTTTTTCCTAAATAATGCTATTTACTTTTACTTTATAAGCTATACCTGACAATGTCCTTATATTTTTGATACAGTCTTCTAAAATAAGCTTGATTCAGCTACTCTACTTTTCAAATACATAGGAGATCACAAAGAGTCTTGTACTTTATGTACATCATTAGTGCAAAATCTACATATCTTGAGTAACTCTGTCTCTGTAATTGTGCTTTAATGGGGGTGGAAACATGCAAATTCAAATAAATAAACATAAAACTCATAACAATCTTTTATCATTCTCCACTGAGTTTGAAGTACAGTGTACATTAGAAGAGTGAGAGCACATGAGAAATACACCAGTTGAAATCCTTTCTTAACCAAATAATTATCTGAAAGTAAGAACGCAGGTATTTTTACTCTTCTTATTTGCCATTAACTATTATACCGAATCATTGAAATAATTGTATTGACTTTACACATTTATTCAAGTTTCATTCATGAAAAGTTATTCTCATTTAAGTAACCATTAATTAAATATTGGTTGGCCAAAAAGTTCGTTCGGGTTTTTTCCATATTCCAGACAAACCCGAAAGAACTTCTTGGCCAACCCAATATTCGTGGTGAATGCTGTGCTGGGTCATGTGCCTGAAATGGGGAGATTAGTGAGGGAAGTAAATCTCAACCGTTAAAGTGCAGTAGTTGCTTATCTTCTAAATAAAAAGAAATACACATAAGACACCTCCCCCGCACCCCAAACACACGCAAAGTGTGAGTGCTTGCTATAATTTGGCAAAGCTATAAGTAGGACGTTATGTCTGGAATTGATTAATTTAAGCATCAATCATTTATTAGCCCTTCCTATATTTCCTGAAACATAGAACGAAGCTTTGAGATTTATATTTTGTTGATCAGATATGGCTTGTATCATAAGAGGAAGTGCCTTAGACTATACCTGATACTTTACCGCATTCCATAAGCAGTAAAAGTCAAACCTTGCCAGTTGGTAACTGATATGCTGAGAAAAGCAGCTCCAGCCTCTGCTGCAAGCACAAAAAGGGTTTTAGGTAAAGGCAGTTGTTCTTCATCATCTATATAGAGAAACAGTAGTATTACTTTTATGGATATGGTAACTTCTTACAGCAGAGAGAAAAAGAAAACAGGAAAAAAAAACATGTATATTTAGTGATGTCTAGAATGTCAAAGAGCGGAAAAATATGCCTTCCTCATTTTGTTCAACATTCAAGACAGTGATGACATGTGTTATCAAGGCTGCACACATGTGAATACCTGGACGAGAAAAAGGCTTCTTTGGGTAAAATTCTTTGTTTCACGTGACTTCTCTAAGAGCAGCTTCAAGAGTCTAGCTTCACAGTATATTACTGGTAATATTTTTCTTTCTAAAGATAAACCCCAGAAAGGCGATGTTGGCCTGTCTGGTTACAGGCACAGCAATTACAGCTTTGCTAAAACCGCCTCTGACAGGGAGAGGAATGTGCTTGGAGCCTGGGGGGGCCTCCAGGTCTGAACTGCAAAGAGTGGGAAACCAGACATCCCTCGCCCACTCTGTTATGCTCAATTACATTACTATTAAAAAAAAATATCCCTTACACATTTTGGGGCTCAGAAATTAAGACCTTTTTAAAATTAAGTACTTTTATTATCTAATACTATTTTTTTAAAACTGGTGTCATTTTTCTTTTTTTAATTGAAAACTGAGGTAAAATATAAAAAATGTTATGTACAATGAGGCATGTTGATCTTCTATTTTCCTAGTTAAAAATATGAGTAACATTTTAAATATACTCCTTTTCCCATCACACCAGATATAGATGAGATACATAGATATAGATATAATCAGATATTCTTTTCTATTTTAAATACTTAGTACCTATTTAATAATAAATTAATTCTCTAATATGTGCCCACTTGTATATGCAAGGATATGCATTGTGCCATTATCTATAATGGTGAAAGCAAGAAATAAACTAGATGACATTAATGATGGATTAGTTTTTTAAAAATAGTGAGATAACTCATTTGATGAAATACTGTGTATTTATTAAAAGCATGTCATCAATAATATTTAAAAACGGAATGGTTCTCACTATTATTAAATTTTAAAAAGTAGGTTTTAATGTATTATGAGTAGTATGTATCAATTTACTTAAATCTGTGGACAAATGACAATAAAATTTAGAAGTATTATCAGAAACAGTCCTAGATCTTGGGATTATGACTGAATTTAATTTCTATAAAGATGTATTGCTTCTGTATTTAGGTAAAACATTGTACATTATTTTCTAGACTGAAGTGCTCTCTATCTTCTGGTGTTAGTGAAGTATGTTATCGATGAGCTAACACGTGAGGTGTTTGCAATTAACTAATAATTATCTCCTTAAAACTTGAAAACTAAGAAATCTCCATGTTTCCTTTAAAGAAAAAAACATTTAATAATCCGAATTTATATTAAACAAAATTCTGGGAGAAAAAAGAAAGGAAAGCATATGTCCTCTCTTTCTCAGGTCCTCTGCACAACTAGAGTTAACATCAATTTAGAAGTTAACCTTTGCATAGATTGTAACCAAGTCTTTGCCTGTATATTACAGCCCCCAAACTGGCTAATTAGCTCTCTTCGAAGACTCTCCTGAATGTATCTGTTTATCTTACACCCTCAGGCTTTTTGTGTAGACTGAGCGCTCAATTAATTGTCTCATTAATTAGTGCTCATGGAAAAAAACTGAAAGATAACCTGGGGCTGAGAGAAGAAAGACTGGATTTGTGGCAGTTCCCGCTTATGCCATCGACTCCCAGCACGAGGCCAAGGGTAGCTTTATTCCATTACCTAATGGAGTTAATGCCGGTTTTGATCGAGTTAATATAAAGGGCAGTCTCACACAACCTGGCACTGATTTTTCTACAACTCAAGAATTCATTTCTGAAGCCAGGAGTGACATTTAGCAGTACCGGAGGGACCAGGGGAAGCAGAACAAGAAGGCCATGGTGAAAAGCCATGTTATACAAGAAATAGTTGAAGAGTGTGGAGTGTTCAGCTGGAAGAAAAGGAGAAAGAAGAAAGAGGAACATGACAGCTGACTTCCAATATTTGAAGGTCATCATGCGAGCTATAGATGCTCAGTGTCTCCAGAGAGCAAAATGGGGACAACTTGGTAAAAATCACAGGAGGCCAGTTTTTTAATGTGTGAGGAAGACCTTTCTAACCATCAGAAGTGTCTCCTGTTATCATTGATGATCATGCAGAGAAAGAGTAATGGTTTGTCAGCCATCTATTAATATCAGCACACTGTCTACCTGCCATCTTTTTATTAATCTGCCATTTACTGTCTTAAGTGCTGGTGAGGTGAAGCCAGTGAATTGGAGATTAAAAAATTAGAGAGATAAAAGAATAGTTAATTTTGTGGTAATAATATTCTAGATAGACGATTTCATTGTTGATAGCTAAATATTTTGTATTGTGATAGAAGAAACTCTTTTAACATTGTCTTCTCCAAATATTGAAAGCTATTTTGTCTGTTGATCAAAATAACATGAACAGTTTGATTGAGGGTCATGGTATACTCTCAAGAAACTTTTGTTAACTGTGTAAATTAAGGACCTTGGGGGAGATAATAACCCAGATTCTGAACCCATTCTTTTTTTTTTTTTTTTTTGTACCAGCAAATGAACATTATTATGAACATTTTTTTTCTAATTTTTATTTATTTATTTATTTATGGCTCTGTTGGGTCTTCGTTTCTGTGCGAGGGCTTTCTCTAGTTGCGGCAAGTGGGGGCCACTCTTCATCACGGTGCACGGGCCTCTCACCATCGCGGCCTCTCCTGTTGCGGAGCACAGGCTCCAGACGCGCAGGCTCAGTACTTGTGGCTCACGGGCCCAGCTGTTCCGTGGCATGTGGGATCTTCCCAGACCAGGGCTCGAACCCGTGTCCCCTGCATTGGCAGGCAGATTCTCAACCACTGCGCCACCAGGGAAGCCCAACCCATTCATTTTTATTTTCATTTTTTCTTCATTAATCATTGATCATTCCTGAGCAATTCCCTTGTGTGTTTGGAGGAACATGTTCATTTCTACTTTCTGGTATTCACATATATTACTTTCATCACTTGGACAGTTTTCTTGCGACACTCCTTTCCTCCAAACCCATTATTCAAATTCAAAGTTCAGTCGCCTGTGCACCACAAACCTTTCCCAACTACTCTAAACATGTAGATCAATCTCATCAAACCATTTTTCATTTGATTGTCATAAACTTATGTTCTGTCTGGTCCATTGTTCTAATTGTTTTGTGTATCTTACAATTCGATTGCAAACTTCTTAAAGTCAAAGAATATAGCATGGATAAAAATGGGGTACACATTTTGCTTATTTTTTTGGTACAAGTTCCTAAATCATCAAAAATTTAATAGGGAGATATAAAAATATGGATTCTTAGAATTTCCAGTGATGGAGTAAAACAAAATCTGTATTTAAAACATAAGTAAACAAACTACTCAGGTGACAGTAATGATCTGTCAAATTTGGGAAATAATTCAGATGAGATGGCATCACTTTCTCTTTTCATGCCCTCCACAGTCACCCCATCCCCACATTCACACAGCCATATGTACGTGAGCAACCACCTCCACACACATGCATGAACCACTGAGGTTAGCCACATGGATAAAATAGGGACTTTTGGTGAGAGTAGGGAATACAAAGAAAACTTGATTGGTTGTGAGAAGTTTTGACCCTCCTGGTGATGGGGCTAGAAGACAAAAAAATGCAATATTCAAACAAGGCTGTGTGGGAATCTGGGCATTAGAGAAGTATCTCCAAAGTCTCAGAAGAAAAAGTGTAAAAGAGGGCTGGAGAATTAGCCCTTAGCAGTGTTGCACACCCCTGGAAGGGGCCTGGCAACATCCTACCTCATTGAGGAGTGAAACTTTATGATGTCTCTCAAAATATCTTCAAAATGAGAATCATAATGAGTGCTTGTTAAAAATAGATCTAACCAAGCACCTTCATATCATTGGTTTTAGAGTACTTGGAATGGCATCCTGTAATTGATCTCTTATTTTATAACTTAAGGAATATATATGCACACACATATATATACACACACACACATATATATATGTATATAATTTTCAACAAAAACTCATTGATCACTGTATTCCAGGCACTGTTCTAGGTACAAGAGATACATACCACTGTGAACAAAACAGACAAAATGTCTGCTTGGAGGGATTTGTATCTTACTGAACCTGTTTAAGTACATTCTAAATTGTAACATAAAATGCATATCTTATCTGGTAAAGTAAGTTTAAAACACTGATCTAAAGTCATTACCCTTTGTGTAGACTGTTCAGATTTGTAGTTGTGGTTGCTTTACTTAAAGGAACCAGGGCTATAGGAATAGTTATGGGGGTAAGAAGCATTTGATAAGGAGAAGGGTCTAAGATCCTTCTACACATAGGTGGAAGAAGATTCTACAATCTTCTTATATATAGATGGGGGCTGTTGGGCTACATGGTGCTTAGAAATGGTAAGCCGTGTCTATAACTTGAGTGTGGGCTTCAAAGTCAACCAGATCTGCAAACTTGTCACAGCTTACCAGTTATTTGATATATGAGCACTGAAAAGTATCTTAACCTCTCTCTTCCTTAGATTTCCATTTGAAGATAACTTCTGGAGATATGTATTTTTAATCATTAATATTTTGCAGACAAGAAAACAGAGCTTAGAGATGCTAAGACATTTGCCAAATTATAGATAGATAAATAGATTTCTTTAAAAACCTATGCATGTGAACAATATACATATATGGACATGAAACATTCTTGATTTCATCAATTACTTCACACCATTAATTATGCAAACTTAAATGTTATTTCAGTAGTATTAATATTCATTGCTTAAGCTCTAAATAAGAGACACAGTTTAGAGTGGAGAAACCTTATCTGATCTATCATAATGGAATTCCTTTCTCCTTCAGCTACATTTTCATAATACTAAATTTACTATATTTTTACATTATGGCTATTTATTTCTTCCATCTCTACCAAATAATCATAAACATCTTATTTAAATATTTTATCCACCGTACCATATAGAGTCTAAAAATAGCACTCAAGTAAGGGGTCAACAAATGAGTAAGTGAAGGAGATTCAAAGAATCATCATCAGGGAATAATTCTAAAGTAGGGAGGTAAAGAACAATGGAAACATAATCAAAAGTCTTCTCAGATATTGTCAAATTTAGAAAAAGAAAAGAATAAATGTAATCAATTCAAATAAATGCACAAGTCTGAAAATCCTAATAAGAACTTTCTATCCCTTTCCTTATCACATTTCATTACATAAATAGTGATATTAATAAAATACTGCTATTGTCATATCAAAACACATGTAGATAATAAGAATATTTCCATTGAACACTGGAGGAAACTATTGGCTCCATAACAGTGGTGACCACAAGTACTGGCTCGCTACTTCATGGGCAGAGGCAAGTCTGTGTCAAACTTATAACACCTTCTCAGCACACCATTAGGCCATGGTCCATTGATTTGGCTCTGCCCTAAAGAAACGTACTCTGACCATACACACAGAGCTGTCAAAAGGATTTTATTGTTCCATCTTAAAAGATGAGCCAAAATCAAAGATCATCATACATTTTAGGAAAACTACAACATAAATCATTTAAAAGAGAAAAAAAGATCTTGCCTATATGAATTATTTGGAGACACATTTAAGAAAAAAATGAGACATTTTCCAAGGAAATAGAACAGTGTCTAATATTTTTAAATGTGAGAAAGGAATAAGGAAAATCATCAGCCAAGAGCATCTAAGAATAATAGCTCTAGAAAGAGAAGACTGAGAGAAGCTTAGACAATTA
This sequence comes from Balaenoptera ricei, assembly GCF_028023285.1. NCBI lineage: Eukaryota > Metazoa > Chordata > Mammalia > Artiodactyla > Balaenopteridae > Balaenoptera > Balaenoptera ricei. Next base: position 17,982,941 of record NC_082641.1, on the reverse strand, counting down.
TGAAAGAAATAGTATAAGAGGCATATAATCTATGGATATATCCAGGCCATGCATTCAAGTTTGCTATTAGCAATTGTGTTTGAACATATATTGGGGAGCTTGCACGAATCTTTTCTTAAAAGAGTGAACCATTTTGAAGCTAAAAATTATGCTTCTAGCTACCCAACCCAATTCAATCTGCACATAACCATTTTGCTGTGACCTAACCGGTGATTCAGAGCAGTGGCTGAGGAATCAGACCAACTGAACCATAAGCTAGTTCTAAAGTTGTTCAAACTTGGGCAAATGATGTAAGCTTTGTTGCCTAAGTTTCATCACCTGTAAAAAGTAGATGATAGTTTCTTTCTCACAGTATTGTTGTGAGGATTAAATGCACTAATATAAAGGAAGTGCTTAGAACAGAGCCTATTATAATAAGTTATTGCCTGATAGAGTAGTTGCAAAAATTAGGTGAATCCTATATTTAAATAATGAAAACAGAATATTGCCTAATATACCACTATAAAAAGTTTAGCAATTCAGTATAGTAGTTGCAATATAAATGAAAAGATATAGATACCTGCCAGAATGCGAAAGCAGTACAGCCGATCTGTTTCTGGTTCAAATGACTTGGGTTTTCCTGATTAAAAATTTAATTGAAAACACTGATAAAATAATAATGATAATACATCTTTTTGATAATTTCCACAATTGTTCCCATGATCTTTGTATGTGTCTGTGTGAATGTGCAGCAATAAAGCAAATTAAATAGATATCACAAACATCTTGACATAAGAGTAAATTCAGACAAAGTATGATTTCCCATAATGGGAGAATCAGCATGAGGCATCGATGTCTAATTTATTAATTTATCACAAACAAAAAAATCCATTGAAAATAACTGTCTGGTGCTAAAAATGTAATGCTGAAACCTAGGCATTGCTTCTTAATTAAATATTGGCAATATTGTTTGCTCTAATCTTTAGAAAGTTCCTTTGTAATCTATTTCCGGCTTAAGACACCTATTATTTATCTTCAATTTTCAAATCAAAAAATCATGAAGTGTCAAAATGCCTGTAAAATCAGGGCTTATATACAAGATTAATTTCCACTTTTTCTGAAAGTGAACATATGGACTTCAATGGTGCTAGACTTATAAATAGTAAGATTAAAGAAAAAGATCCAGGCCTCAATGTACATATCTCCTATTTATTCTTAGATGTGTATAGCTACTTTGACAATCTCCTGTATATTTTCTAAGTATTCGGTTCGTTTGAAAGTTTTATTTTATATATATTTTCAGGTCTATTAGTAATCATGTAATATCAGACAAAAACTTAAAAGTAATACTAAGTTTAACAAAACAGAATATTGACCACTTGAATTAACAAAACAGTGTAATATAACCCTTTTTCTTTTATTGTGGTGAGAATACCACATACATGAAATCTGTCCTCTTCAGAAAATTTTAAGTGGACAACATAGTATTATTAACTACAGGCAGAATGCTGTATAACAGATCTCTAGAACTTGTTCATCTTGTAGAACTGAAACTTTGTAATCATTGAACAGCAGTACCCCTTTCTCCGCTCCCCCAGCCCCTGGCAACCAACATTCTACTCTCTGTTTTTATAGTTTAACTATTTTAATACTTTGTGTAAGTGGAATCATGCAGTATTTGTCCTACGACTGGCTTATTTCACTTAGCATAATGTCCTACAGGTTCATCTGTAATGCTGCATATGGAAAGGTTTTCTTCTTTTTTAAGTCTGAATAATATTCCATTGTACCTATATACCACATGTTTTTCATCCATTAATCTGTCAATGGACATTTAGGTTGTTTCTATATCTTATCTACTGTGAATAATGCTACAGTGAACATGGAAGTGTAGATATCACTTTGAGAACCTGATTTCAATTCTTTTGGATGTATACCCAGAAGTGGCATTGCTCTATCATATGGTAGTTCTATTTTTAATTTTTTGAGAAATTTCTGTACTGTTTTCCAGAGCATCATTTTACACTCCCATCATTGTACATCCCCATCAACAATGAACAAGGGACAGGAATTCCAATTTCTCCACATCCTAACCTACATGCACTTTTAAAAAAAATAATAGCCATCATGATAGGTGTGAGGTGATATCTCATTGTAGTTCTGATGTGCATTTCCAAGTTGATAAATGGTATTGAGCATCTTTTCATATAACTGTTGGACATTTGTATGTATTCTTTGGAGAAATGTCTATAAGTCCTTTGCCCATTTTTAAATCAAATTGCCTGTGGGTTTTCTTGCTATCAATTTGTAGGGATTCCTTATATATCTTGGAAATTAACCTCTTACGAGATATATGATTTGCAACTTTTTTCCTATTCTATAGGTTGCCTTTTTACTCTGTTGACTGTTTGCTGTACAGAAGCTTTTTTGTTTGATATAGTCTTATTTGTCTACTTTTCCTTTCATTGCTTGTGCTTGTGGGGTCATATCCAAAAAACCTCTGCCTAAACCAATGTCATGAAGATTTTCCCTTATGTTTTCACTACAGTTTCGGTTCTTACACTTAAGTGTTTAATCCATTTTGAGTTGATTTTTGTGTATGGAATAAGACAAGGGTCTGATTTTACTTTTTGCCATGTGGATATCTGGTTTTCCCAATACCATTTGTTGAAGAGATTATCCTTTCCCATTGTGTATTCTTTGATTCCTTGTCAAAGACCAGCTGACCTTATAAGCATGGATTTATTTCTGAGCTTTCTATACATTTTCAGTGGCCTATATTTTTACCTTGGGATGAAAGAATGGTTTAACATACATAAATTAATTAATGTGCTATACCACATTAACAGAATGAAGGATAAAAATTGCATAATCATCTCAATAGATGGAAAAAAAAAATTTGACAAAATTCAACACCCTTTAATGATAAAAACTCAACAAACTGTATATAGAAGAAATTTACCTTAATATAAAAAAGACCATATTTGAAAAGGTCATAACTAACATCCTACTCAATGGTGAAAAACTGAAAGCTTTTTAAGATCAGGAAGAAGCCAAGGATGCCTGCTTTTGAAAACTTCTATTCAACATAGTACTGGAAGTCCTAGGCTGAGCAAATAGGCAAAAAAAAAAAAAGAGAGAGAAGAAAGAAAGAAAGAAAGAGAGAGAGAGAGAGAGAGAAAGAAAGAAGGAAGGAAAGAAAGAAAGAAAGAAAGAAAGAAAGAAAGAAAGAAAGAAAGAAAAAAGAAAGAAAGAAAGAAAGAAAGAAAGAAAGAAAGAAAGAAAGAAAGGAAGGAAGAAAGAAAGGAAGAAAGGAAGGGCATCTAACACTGAAAGGAAAAAGTAAAAATTATTTCTGTTTGCATATGGCATAATTTTATACGTAGAAAACCCTAAAGATGCTCCCCAAAACTATTACAATTATGAATGAATTCAGTAAAATTGCAGAATACAAAAATATAAAATGAGTTTCATTTCTATCACTAACAACAAACTATCCAAAAAAGAAATTAAGAAAATAACCTCATTTACAATATCATGAACAAGAGTAAAATACTTAGTAATAAACTTAACAAGGGAGGTGAAAGACTTGTATCTTGAAAACTATAAAACATTGATGAAAGAAATTAAAGAAGACACCAATAATTGGAAAGACATCTCATGTTCATGGATTGTAAGACTTACTATTGTTCAAATGGCCACACTACCCAAAGTGTCTACAGATTCATTGTAATCTTTATCAAAATCCCAATAGCATTTTTTCACAGAAATAGAAAAAACAATTCTAAAATTCATATAGATTTACAAAAAAATCAGAATAGTCAAAATAATCTTGAGAAAGAAGAGCAAAGCTGGAGTCATCACACTTCCTGATTTCAAAATATCTTAGAAAAGTATAAACATTAAAACAAGTAGTGTACTGCTAAAAGCTCAATTCCAAATTAAAAAAGAAAAAAGTTATACCAAGTATAGCCAAACAAAATGGAACAGCTCAGTCACTTTACAAAGAGCTCCTGTGTTCCCTGGAAGTGATTCAGGGGAGTGGCTAAAGGCAAAGTCTTTGTTGTCAACTGCCAGAGTTTTCCCAGACTCACAGTTTACCAAGAGTAATTCAGCATTTGTAAAAATGGAGCTGATTATAGGAGATAGGATCGTTTCAAGCATTAAATGGAATAATGCATATAAAATCTTTTGGTCAATATTTGATACATTGTGGTAGTTCAATATATACTAGTTGTTGTACTCTAACTTTTTTTTAGGAAAGAAGAGGGAGCTACAGATGAGTGTAATTTTCTGAGTCCCACAAAAGAAATCATAAAATAAACTTAAGTTCTTTGAATACTATCTTTTAAGATCAGAGTTTTCTTTTGGTTTTGCTTTTTTTTATTCTTATATTCTCAGTGTCTAGTGTAGTATTAGCTGCCACAACAATGATCACTTAATTGATGGCCCTATAAATGAAAAGCTAATGAAATTTCTCCCCAGAGCATATCTGAAGAGGTGCCCTGGTATTTAGCCTTAATCACTATATTATTGGGTTGGGGTTCTTGGGTTCCTGTACTCTGGACATTATGGAAGACTCAAGGCTTCACCTCACTGCAACATCGCACCCTTCAGAACTAAGAGATGGAAGCCATGAGATGCTGAAGCTTTCTCTTTCAGACGGAAAGTCCTAAAAAATGGGGTCTAGTAGCACCCTGAATTCTAATACTTGGACTCACAGGAAGTGGATGCCTGTGGATCAGAAAATATCAGGACAAAAGAGAAAAAATAAGACAAAAAGCAATATATGTAGAGCAACCCAACTGGAGAATGATCCTAATCAAGAGACAAGCCCTAGCTTTGTGCCCTAAAGTCACAGACTAAAAGAAAGCCACGCTCCTGGGCCTTTCCAGTGGAAGGAAACTGGGAGAATCTACAGGCAAGACAACAAGGGAGACCACAGCAGCAGAACATATAATTTTCTTCGACTCGTAACTCCTCAGTAGGGTAGATTTAGAGAATGGACCTAACTGCTATCCAGAACTTCAAAGACATGAAACCTTCTGCTGAATGTGGCCCTAGGTTCAGTGCTCTAAAGAAAAGGAGAACTTGGAACTGAATCTCAGCCCCAGCATGCATTAAGGACTCTGGTTTGCAGGTGGACTTCCGTCCAGCTGCTAAATGTTTACAAGCAAGGACATCAAACCCTTTCCTGAAATTTATCTTCTCACAGCTTCTTTTTTAATACCACAAACCCATAATTCGTAACTGTACCCAGCAAAATTGCCCTTCACCAAGTTTTCAATCTACCTTTTAAATCAAATGAGTGGAATTCATGACTGTAATATTCTGAATATTCTTGTGCTCCTGGGGCATCATCTCCTGCTGTCTGCCCGCTTTTCATCTGGTCTCTTTTCTGTCTCCTCAACTGGGTCATAAAATAAATTCATGAGTAATCCCATCTAGCTATAACTCACTTTCTCTTAGGCTTTTAATCCCTTTTTGTCTTGTAATCTGCACTATATTTTATGGCTGGCTTACAACTTGAAAGCTTTTTAAAAAATACTGTATATGAAAACTCCATATAGTAATATAGTCACCAAAATATTGGAAAGGAATAATTTTAGCATGATGGAAAAAACCTCATGGTAAATAATAGAATTATAAATGAATTGAGATACAGCTTTTATTTGGAAATAATGGCATAGTTAATTTATGACATATTTTTGTCATCAATCATGTATTTTAAAGTAGCATCAAATTTTACCAATTTAAGTAACAGGAATGCCTCCAAGTTAAGATATATTGTGCAGGTAATAAGTTCAATGTTCCATACAGTATGCATTAAAATTATAGTTTAGTGATATAATGTTTTTTACCTTTCTTTTTATGTGTTACTCTGAAAAGCTCAAAGGGGTTAATAAACAGATCACTGTCCTATAAAGTAGTGATAATACATATGTTATTTTTCTTTTTTGATGAGTTTTAAAATTCACATCCAACTTTTAAAGTTTTTTCTAAATGAAAACATACATTACCATGAGAAAGATAACTATAACTTTTTCAAATTCAAATCATAGGTTCCATTCTCAGGAGAGGAACTTATATGAAGTGACAATTTAATGAAAACTTAGGTGAAGTGAAATAAAGTTGATAAATCCATCAAAGTTTAATCTTATTAACTATCAATTTAATCAGGGTCTTTTGCCTAGAATTACAACACGTGTTTATATCCTGGAATCTAAAGACATCTATTCCAAATCTCCCATTTTATAGATGAATAAACTGAGACCAGATTATTTGTCTTTTCCATTGTCATTTGCTCATCAATTGAGAGAATTTGGATTAGAAGTCATATGAAATCTAGTAAAGTTTGAATTTTGTTTAGCTGCAGTACATTTCTACCCTGATGAGTTGGATTACAATGAACAAGTACAGATGACAATTGAACAACACAGGGGCTAGGGGCTTCTACCCTACATGCAGTTGAAAAGCCGGGTCTAATTTATAGTTGGCTCTTCGTATCCATGGTTCCTCCTTATCCACAGTTCTACCTCCCTGGTTTCAAACAACCATGGATCATGTAGTAGCGTAATATTCACCATTGAAAAAATTTGCATGTAAGTAGACCCAAGCAGTTCAAAGTTGTGTTGTTCAAGGGTCAACTGTACTGTATCGTAAGTGTTTAAGTCTTTTATTTCTTTAAAAATTGCTAAAACTAAACCTCAGCCTAAATCACTGCAACATTTAACCACAGCAACACAAAAGGAACAAAATCTAAATATTAAATCACAGTACTTATACACAAATAACACATCTTTCTCCATTAGCTAAGATTATTTAATCAATAATGGCTAAAATTACTGCTACTTTATAGCTGAACATGCTTCCTATCAGTATACATGTTTATCTGTGAGCACTTTTAAATATTGCAGTCATGTGGCATCGTCCTATCTTTTGAGTTTGTGAAATAATCAATAATCAAGATCACTGGATTCCAGGTAATGGGAACTGATAGAACTAGTTCTGGACTTTATTGTAATGAATTTTCCTTAGATATGAACTCAGCACAGTCCTTGCTTTTACAAAAGTTTATTCTCTTCCTTAAAACTGGGAGTAGAATCATACACTCATCGATAGATTTAGCAGGGCTTGATATGTCGAGATCACTGACATGCTAGTAATTGATTTCTTGTATTTTTGTTGCCACTTTCATTGTGTTCTAAAGTCACTTTTGATTTGAAGCTGCTCCTCTGATTTCTGTAACAGACAGCAAAACAGCATCACTGCCATAAAGGTTGAGACGAGGGGACATTGAATTTTTGACCCAAGTCAAGAGATGTAATAAAGGCTTCACGGAAACTTCTAACATGGGCTGATCAAAAATATGTTCTAAGCCAAACTCATTTATTTTTTATTAGCTCATTCAAGAGAAATTTATTAAGTACCTATTAGACACCAAGCTCCATAGTAGGTACTGGAATTAAAAAAGAATTGTACGCAGTCTTCACTCTGTATGGCGTGCTTGCTGCCTAGTGGAAGCATGAGAGACGTAGCATGACGGTCTGTGAGCATATGGAAATGAGTTTCTGGAAGAAGAGTTATTGAGGCCAATTTTTAATTTGGGCTGAAGTTCTCCTGGGTGAAATGAGACCTTTCTGATATCCACAACCTAATCTATAAAGAGCAGGATATGAAGTAGCACTATGTCTTAGGGAAATAATATTGTACTGAGGCGGCATAAAGTAGACAGAAGGTTTCATAAGAGATAAACCTGGAAATGTAGGTAGAGGCAGATTCACAAAGAGCATTAGAGACAGTGCTGAGGTCAAAATCAAATTTGCATTTCTGAAAGATGAATGTGGCTTTAATTACACAGGGTGAACGGTAGGTGGTTATGAGAGGTAACGGGGAGATTATTAACATCTTAAAGTCATAATCCAGGTAAGAAGCAGTAAAATTTTGATGAAAAGTAGTGGCAGAATGAAGAGTACAAACATATTTTAGCAATGTTTAGTCAATAAAGGGGACTGGAATGGATGTAAACAGTAAGTGATTTAAAAAGAAGTTTAGAATGTAACCAAGAAATTGGATGTATCTTGGTCAAGTTAACTGGTAGTTTTGTTATTTAAGCAACTGGAAAATATAAATGATGGTGCAGTCACTAGCACCTAGAGGCAAATGTGAGTGATACTGTAGAGTTAGGCATATAGGATGAGAGACAAAACTTGGGGTGCATGAACCTTTAAAGGGCAGGGAGAGGAAAAGGGTGTGTAAAGAAGATTAAGAAATGGTGATCAAGGAAGGAAAGAGAGAGCCAAGAATAAATGATGCTGAGGAAGCCAACCACAGTTGGAAGCAACCTGAAGAAAGAGATTTGCATCAACCAATTTAAATGCCCCCAAAGAAGACAAGTAAACATGAGGAGACTCTTTCACTGGTGGTAGAAAAGGTCAGTTAATCAGAAGCAGTACTGAAAAGCTGAAGGAAGGCAGTTGTGGGCTTAAAATGTGCTAATAGGCAGTACTAGGCTCAGGAGAAAGCAAGATTTCAACTAAGGGAAGGAGCCAATGGAAGTATTCTGTGGAAGTGAAACAATGAATGAGTTTGTCTGTAGTACACCCAGTGGTAGACTGGATTATGAGAAGTGGCTGGGAAGCAGGCAATAGTGGAAGAAACCAGAAAGGGGTGATTTACATATATTGTTTAATGTATACATTGCAAACTCTTTATGGAATTCAAATATGTTTCCAATTCTTGGTTGAGAGGCTCAGAGTTCTTACCCAAAAATGAATTGACAGAGCTCTAATTTTTGTTGAACAGTGGATAAAACATATTTCCTGGAGGGGAGATTTGGAGAAACTGAGGAGTTGAGGTTTAGAATGAAAAAAGCAGATGGATATCAGGCTATGAACGGTTTTGAAAGAGTGCAGACTGGGTGTAGTGATTCATAACATACCACCGAAGGATTTGGACAGAGCCGTGATACGTTCAAAACCCTGTAACCAAAAGACTAATCTGCAGTAATGGAAAAGTTATTTTAAAAAAGAGGTAAGATTGGATTCTGTTTCAATTTGCAGAACGAGTTACTGGAATTAGAAGGAAACAAGGAAATCTTAGCCCATCATCATAAAGTTGAAGAATTTTAACAACCATTTTGATGTGGGCGCCCTATGTGTCATATATTATGCAAAGCAATTTACATGCATTAACTCATGAACAAGTTCCACGAGGACCCTACTACTTGTACTCCCATTTTTTATTTGAAACAACAGAGGCTTAGAGTGTTTAAGTGACTTGCCAAAATTTTGTTAATTTGGAAGTAATAGAAAACCCCAATCCATTGCCAAGTATACAATCTCATACAAAAAGGGATGTATGATCTCAAATCATCAAAATGCTTATAGGTTGAGCTTCAGGCAGGTTGGATCAAGACTCCCCATCACCTTTCCTGGAATTCTCAAGTGTGTGTGGCCTCTTGTGTGTGTCTGTTTCCAGTCATGTTTCCCCCAAGATGTTGAAATAACTACAGCCAGACGTTTGTGCACCAGAGCGCAGAGAAAAAGAAAAAGAAAGCATTTCCTAGAAGGTCCCATCAAATATCTCCTCTGGTTTTATTGGCTTGAAATGGGTTATATTTACATTCCTGAACCAATCATTATTAGCCAGAAAAAAAGGTTCATGTTTGTTAGTTTAGACTTGAGCCAAATGCGTCCATGGGAGTGAAGTTCCTTGTAACGTATACTGAAGTGTGAGGGAGACAGTGATATATAAATATGTATATGAACAGTTCCTACAATTAGGTGGGATTAATTTTGGGGGGGGGATTACTACATTATCCACTACAATTACAGTATTATCCTTACAGAAGTGAAATAATTTGCAAAAGATCATTTATCTAATTGCAGAACTGGTTCTAGGTTTCAATACTTCTGACTTCTGACATATATACATATACACACATACATACACAGGTTGCATTTTTCCTTTTACTAAAACTAGATAAAGTGATAAATGGTTAGGAAGATAGATATAGATAATAGAGTAGATACATACATACATACATATATGCATATATACATAGATCTCTCTTACCCTTAACATGGCAGAATCATCCAATCAAATAAAAACAAATAATTTCAGGTGTGTTGGGTGTGTTTTAAATAAACTCTAACTGGTCCTTAGTACCTTGGCTAAATGCATTTGAATCAGAAGTAATTTCTTTATCCTTTAAGAATATAAAGCTACACAGCAAAAATACAAACCTTACTGAATTATAGCTGAGAGCCACTGAGTGAATGAATTCCAAGCTCATATATTTTATCATGATTTCTATGGAATTTCCCAATGACAACTTCTCTGAAAATAATTTCTAAATTACATTAAGTACAAAGGAGACAACATTGTACCATCACTAGAAGTCAGAGTTCAGTTATGTGTTGCTGGGAGCAGACATTAGGATTTGTATTGCTGTTCATAGTATAGAATTCTTGGCACACAACAGAGAGATAAAGCGCTCATTAAAATGGATTCACTTATCCATCAAAGTACATTTGCATCACAAGGTGTAAATATGTATAGTCTAAAATATTTAGGACATTTTGGGGAAGAAAGTTTTATAACCTTAGAGTGCTTCTGGATCATTGGACTGAATAACAAATCACAAGTTGATGTCACAGCATTACATGTGCCAGGGGATACTCTGAGGCCAGGCTGAGCAGAGTCAGAGCTGGTGGCAGAGAAAAACAAATTGCCTGCTCTGATCCTAGAAGTACAGTTCAAGGGAGCATAACTTCTGTTCTGGAGGATTTTTTTGGCATATGTCTTTTCTGACCCTTAAAAGTTCTGATTACTTCAGGCAGGTTTAATAAGTATGCAAACTCTTCATTCTTGTGTCTCTAATAAAGTAGCCCAATATCGTCATAGTTCCCTTGTTTACATTTTAGTATATTTTAAACATACATCTCAAAATCACATTTTTCTAACATACAGGAGATAAAATCCAGATTAGTATTCAATATTCAAATAATATTCAAATATTAAGGTATGCGACTTGAAGACAGGAATCATACTAGTGTATATGTTTGGGAGTTGTCACCCTCTGTGTGATGCAGGAGAACAAAAAGTGAGTATATATGTATTTATTTTATTTTACATATACTCAAATAGCACATATTGTGTGGGAAACTATTATAATTTCTTTATAAATATTAGCTGATTTAATACTTCTATAAAATGAGTACTCTTTTTTTCTCTTTTCTTTTTTTTTGGTATGAGGAAACTAAAACAGAGAGGTTAAGTAATTTGCTTGAGGTCACACAGTTTGCTAGTGGTTGATCTAGGATTCAAACCTAGGTATTAAGGTTCCAGAGGCAAAGATGGTAAACACAATGGCAAGCAATGCAGCCTCTCCTAATTGAAGAAATGTCCTAGGGAAAGTGTGTAGGAGTGGACTTCTCAATGATGGCTACTCATCAGACTTATCTGCAGAGATTTTTAAGTGTTTCTGGTACCTGGCCCACCCAAGAATAATTAAATTAGACTTTCTGATGAGGGCTCAGGAATTGGTATTCTTAATAATCCTTGTAAATGTCTTATATGCAGCCCTGGTTGAAGATAAAGTGGACAGAGGAGCCATTTACAACTTTACAAATATAGAAAGAGAATCAACAGAAGGAAGCTAAGAGACAAGTGTTCATAAGCAGTGCAGTGAAATCTAATGTAAAATTGATAAAGACCCACTTCCCTTAAAGAGTAAGCTCACCTGCTGTGCATGTATGTTTAACTTTACTGTATAGTTAAAGTCTGCTATAATTATAGTTTCAATGTCTTATAGTATCCTAGGCCTGTAAAGTATGTCATATGTGTGCACAGGCCCTCATTTGCTTCCCTCTATCTGACTCATTTCTGAAACCCTCTCTGCTTTACACTTCTCTGCTGCTTAATGTCTTCTTTATGGGATAAAATGTACACTTATTTTCCAATCTTATTTGGAAAGAAAGTGTATTATATTTATCATTCTATACCTTTTTAACTCTGTATTATTTCTTGATTATAATGCAGTGTATACATAAGGCAAAAGCAAAGAGAAAATGATATGTTGCATTATATTTTTATTTCTTTTCCTGTTTATGCATCAGTCCTGAGAAGGGTTAACATTATTCAGCAAATAAATGTGTATTGACTTCCATCAGATTTGTGTTCCAACTTGTGGCTAAATCTTGTTTACGTGAATTTTTAAATGTAATGTCACTCATTTTGGGTTCTGCTTTCTTAAATGAGAACAGTGATGTGCATTAGAAACTCAAGACACGTTAAGCTCTCAGTTTAATGTTAAAAAAACTCTAAAGGCCATAACTAGCTTCCAGGTTGCCCATTTCAAGTATTGTGTATTGCGTTTGTGTCTTTTGTGTGTATTTAGGAGTATTACAAGGATTCACCAATAAACATTTATTTGGGATGTAATTCATGACATTAGATGTACAAAGAATGAATATGGAAGGGCTTCTGACGTAAAAGCCTCTGTATTCCATGAGAAGAACAAATGATGCGTAGAGTTTTTAAAAATCAAAATGTACTAAGGCTATTGGGAGTACACAGGAGTGGACAAATTATCTCTGCTTGGGAGCAGAAAAACAAGGACCCACAGAGGTGACAATAGAGCTGGGACTTCAAGAGTGAGTAGATTTCTCCAGATGGTGGAAGCCAACGTCCTTCAGGCAGCGGGATCACCTGGGCAAGAGCACAGAGGCGTGAAAGAGCCTCAGATAAACAGTAAATGAGTATGTACGGTGACCGCAAGGGGTCCCTGGCAGCACAGTTGGAGATTAATCTGGGAGGGATATCGAAACCCATTCATGTCATGCTAGTCAGAGCACGTCAGTGAGTTTAGATAATGTTTTTTCAATAGGAATAAAAATCCATTCAAAGTTTTTTTTTTTTCTTTTTTAATTCGAACTTTTTTTTAAATGAATGAGAGTAACTTAATCAATCTCATGTTATAGGAAAATGACTCTGATGTTCCTGTGTAAAAGGAGCTGGAAGAGGAAGCAATTAGAATGCTCTGGAGCCTTGCAACTGTGACAGTGAAGATTCAAACCGGTTGAGACGGTGGCAGGGCAAAGACAAAAAGCAAAGAACATATTCAATTTATAGAATGTCCTTATACATCTGAGAAATTTTAAAAAATAAAGAGGTCATAAATTCAACAGAATCCAATTATGTTTTCAATGTATTTCTAGTAAATTTGTTTATTTAATACCCTAAATGCAAAAAAAAATACATAGAATATAAACCTGTCATGCTGGAAGTGGTGTTTGACAGAAAAGAATTATGCAGCATATTATTTTTTATTGTATGTTGAGAATAGTACCTGGTGCATGGTGTGGACCACTGAACATTTCTTGACTGAAAGAAGTAATGAATGAATCAACAGATCAATGCCTACTTCAGCTGAAATCATGAGATAGTCGGGCTCAGTTCTACTACCACCTGTCTACCGTTTTGTATGAGAATGACTTTCAGTATCCATAAGAATGATTTTAACATCATTGGGCTTCAATTCTTTCACTGTGAAATGCAGACATTGTGTCATTGTTTCTAAAAGTCATCCCCATTGAGAATATTAATCTTAATGAAATCAAATAAAGTATATCACATTTTGCATGAGCAAACAGAAGTAGGCCATGTGTGGTTGCATTAAGAAAGAAAGCTGGCTTACTTTCTCTAGGCTCCAGAACCCACATCATGCGCATGGAATAGAACTTAGGGAGGAGAGATAATTAAAACTCTCTGAACTTCAACATTTAGAGTGGTTACATTCTCATCCTGGGTTTGAGTGATAGAATAAACTCCAGGATGATGGCTACAGACAAGAAGACTACTCCAGTTTCTGTGGATGTCACTGACTGTATTATTTCCTTGATTCACATCAAACATGCCCCAACCACAACCTCCCACTCCTATCTCTTGGGTATTTAGTGTTTAATAGTGTCAGGAAGTGGTGTGCTATACAAGCGCTGACCAAGGTAGTCTTTGGAGATGTATGTGCTCCAGACAATTAGTTGCATCTTCTTAATGAAGGGGAAGACTCTCTTTTGCATTAGTTTGGTGAAAGCAGTGGACCAGTCAACAAAACAAGCTGATATAACGCTGTTTAATTGTGTTCTTATAAACTCATATAGAGGTAGCTCAAAAACTCTTAAATAACTTACATCAGAAACTGCTTTTTCACTAAACCAGAGTTAATCGCTACTGTAACTGAGTGTAAGTATTTTTTTAATATCATGGATGTTACTATGGATGAAACAAGTGTCATTATTCTTGCTATCCTGTGATCCTTTTGAGTTGGACAAAAGTGGAATTGAATGATGCATGTTTGCTCTTTCTATAACTTATGGGAATACTTCTTAATTCACTCCTTTAATATTTGAGCTTAAAAATTATTAACATAAAGAATTTAATATATATTTGGAAAATATTTTCTGTGTACTTAGCAAAAATGTATTCTGCATTGAGCATATGGTGACCATTAGATAAAAGTTTATTAAATCTGTTACTACATACTTTCTAGAAGATATAATACTTTTTTCTTCAAATATATCCTCAGAGTAAAACAACCCACTGCTTTTCAACTGCAATATTTATACCTAGAATTGGCCATTATTCAATATTTGTAGACTTTACCTGTATAACACATGTGTGATGACGTGATAATGAAGATCTAGGTAAGTGATTTTTCTGGGGAAAAAATCATTACCTAGAAGAGGGGAGGGAAGAGGGGAATTGACTCTTGCAACTGTTCATTCTTACATCATTAAGGAGGACTTACTTTTGATGAATCCTTAATATAGGTCCCCAATGCCTACCAATGCTTATTTGTCCAATAATTATTAAAGATGCTGCAAATATTGTTATTGATGATGATGAAAATGATGATGATGGATGATGTTGAATAATATCAGTTATCATTCTTGACAGCTTAGAAATGTTTGCCTACTTTCGGGAATTCCCTGGCCGTCCAGTAGTTAGGGCTCTGAGTTTCCACTGCAGGGGACACAGGTTCAATCCTTGGTCCGGAAACTAAGATCCCGCAAGCCGTGAGGCCAAAAAAAAAAAAAAAGTTTCCCTACTTTCCTTCTAGTAGTGTCTTCTTCTGGGAAAGGCTGTTGTAATAAAACATGTGCTTTATCTGTTGATATAACTCGGATTCACCAAAACCTCTTAAGGTAAAGCATTTGGCATTGAATGTCTACTGGAAGTTATGATTTCTTACTTTTTCAGCATTCTAACACATCATGTAACAAAAAAGTAGAGGTGAAGAGATGGTTCATTCTCTTAGCTTTTAGAGCAAACCTTTAAGATTGACTTTGTTCCTGGTTGGCACTGTCTTAAGAAAAAAGCCTGAGTGAGTAAATGGAGCAATCTTGCATTCCCCAAACTGACAGTTACATTGAATGCCTCCAAGAGGTGAAGAGTATTCTGTCCACTGTGTAACTTTGGATGCACATTTCACTCCCTTTATGCTCAGTAGGCATTTCCTTCCTTCATCAGCAGCATATTATTTTATTTATACTGAGCTTGATAATTTTGATTCTACTTTTTTCTCAATTCAGAATAGTAACACTGAATGGACATTAAGAAGAGATACTCACTTAAAAAGTTCTTAGAGGAAGACTTAACTATGACTATGACTATGTAAGACAAAACTGCTGAAAAAATCTCCTGTCAGCTTCTCTTAGTACATAAATAATATGGCCAAGTGTCAAGAGATGAGAAAAGCTACAGATAATTTGGATTGTCTTTAAAGTTTTCCTATGTCAGTGAACACTTAGAATAATTCAGTCTTGAGGCATAAAGGTGCTTCTCTAGCTAGAATTGCAATTATTTTCTGTTCCTCATTTTCTCAAATATTCTGTCCTAATTAAAGGCTTCCTAAACGAGTATGTAATTGTTGATTTTTAAACTGCAATTGCAAATTACTTATACCCTCTAAAGTTCAGTAAGCCTTTAAACCTTTTAGCTCTTCTATTGATATCCTAATCATGCAATTAAATCATCTACAGTAAGCAGATGAGCTAATGCAAGCGGTGTCATGTTTTCTTCGGTGTACAAATCAATAAAGCTATTGTGATGACTTTCAGGTCAATGACCTAGCTACTGGAAATGGACACAGCTTTAAAAATAGATATTTAACATAGGTGTCATTTGCACTAACAGCTAATATTGTTGCTCAACATTTTGGTTATAATAGTTAAGTTATTCTCAGTGACTTCATATACTCACAGAATTAAGGAATGCCATATTCCAAAGGAAAATGCAGTCCAGAAGATAAAAGACATAACCTTGAGCTCTATAAAACAAAGATGCTAGAATCATATGGTCTTATTTTCCAGGTGCTTATGTGCTCCAGGTCAAGGCCACGGATGCAGATGACCCAACCTATGGAAACAGTGCCAGAGTCGTTTACAGCATTCTTCAGGGACAGCCTTATTTCTCTATTGATCCCAAGACAGGTAAAGTTTTTATTAGAGACAACATTATCACCTCCCTTTCCCATTCTAACACTGCAATAAAGATTCAATGCGCTCCCCATCTAGCAAAGGAAGATAGGATCTTACCTTGCTGCTGCAGAACTCTTTCTTTCAGATTGAACTTGGTATAAATATAAACCTTTTTACACATATATGCCAAGTCCAAATTTGTTAGTTAGGAATTCTTTGTATGATTTATTTTAAATTTTCCAGAGTCGAGGAATATTTTTTTGTTTATTCTAGCTAAAATAGCCTTTTATTTCAGTTTTTCTTGGTTGGGTTCAATTATATTCAGTTTTGGGCCTAATCAACCCAAGATTATGGAGTTTCTATTGCTATCTCTATCAAGGGTTATGGATGGTGACTTTGGAAAAATATAGACTTATGCTTCTAGTAGGGGAAAGAAGAGGGCTGACAAACTTGAAACCCCAAGATCACTAATTCTTCTGGTCTATGTTTTTGAAGCCACTCTCGTTTTTAAGTCAAACCATTGAAATTCCAGTTTTCAAAGCCCAATATAAGAATCTATGCAAAGTATAGAAAGGGCAGGGAAACATGCAGGACGATTTTGTATTCCCCTTAAAATGAAACGAGTTCCCCCTGTTTCTAGAGAATCTGTTTTTGAGTGAAGATAGTTTTTAAGGAGCTCCAGTCAAGCTGACCAGTGATCAAAGCAGGTGTTCAGTGTCACAGTTAAAGCAGAAACTCCATAATGACAGTTGTTTTTATCAACTCTTATATAATACATTATAACATGTTGCATATTAAATTCAGTACTGTTTATCACATCAGTTTAAAGTAATGGAATAAACTGTTAACATACTGGACTAATAAGTTACTTTTAAAATTTGTAAACAGATCTTTAAAGACCTACATTGATTTGAAAGGTATTCGTTTCCGACACTATACATGCAAATGGGTTAAACATTTCAAAATTTATACTTCCTCAGAAGTGTGTGGAAACTGGAATACCAATTAGATATAGGTTAATTAATAATTAACCATGGATGGATGTTGCTTGGAAACACAAGGTCAATTAAGTGAAAATAAAGAACCAGCAAATTTTCTGTCAACTAAACCTGCCATTCTGTCTGTCCTCACTTCTCACCCTTTTCATCAAGCCAACAGGGGGCCAGAAGCCATCAAAAAATGAAGGGAATAAGGCTGGGAGTTGCTCCCTTTAGTAAACTTAAAAAGGAATAGATTGTAGTAAGGACGACATTAGTCCTTTAAGAAGGGAACATCAGTGATGAAGAAAATACAGAAAGGTTCAGGACAAAGAAGCTCTTTTGGTTTGGAAGTAGGATCAGAGATCAAAAGCCACGGGGTCAAATGTTAAGAGTGAGTGTGTAATTGGGAGATTACACCTAAAATGTAAGTTATTTTCCAAAAGTAGGCAGTGAAGACAGGAGAAGAAAATGTTTGGCAATATAGGTATTGAGGAAGTTTTTTGGTGGCTATTGTTGTTTACCTTTGGGAAAATCATCTATTTGTGGAAAAAAGGGAAAATTGTTGATAAAAAAAGTTTGGGGAAGTTTTCAGTGAAGTTTATGATGGTACAAAGCTCCAGGGGAATTAAGAAGGTTTGTGCAATAGGCCAAAAGTATAGACAAATAATGAGATTATCTAAGATACTATACATCCTTTTATCAAAAGGGAACATTATGGGTTATTTTTTCTTATACAGTTACATTTTCCAAATTTACCATAACTGGTAATCTAACAGAAATAGAAGTAAGGACAATATCTGTCTCCTAGATCACTTCAGCCTCCGAGAAGCACTTCTCACAGACAGAAAGGATGGGAGAAAAAGAAAGGAAGGTGTCTAGAGATTGGTGAGGAGGGAGGTTTTTAGTATTAGGCTTCGCTTACTGAGTTGCAGTGATTAATTCCATAGAGTAGATGAGTTTATATACTCAGAATAAATGTGGCAGAAGAAGGATCAAAGATTTAATATTGGAAAAATAACTATAGACGGAGACTGTACCTAGCTAAAAAAGCAAGATAAAAATCATACAAGGGTGAATCGAAGCATAAAGCGTGGGTGCAGAATATAATTGCTTTGGTCAAATTAATACTGGACAGACAACAATTATATGAAGGGTTTACTTGCCCTCCCCTTGATTTTACTTGTTCAATATCAACTTTAGATAAATTCTAATGCCTTCAGAAAGTATCATTTTACAGAAGAGTATGTATATTCATAATATGTCTTTTCTAATTGTGTATTTATATTTTTATATCATGCTTATTATTTAGAACTGAAGGTGAAACAATTCTGGCATGAACTATGGAATAGATTTTTTGAAGCATTGATTTTTACTGGAGACAGAAGTCTTGATACTAACAATGCCCCAGACCACTAGACAGGAAAAGAGTGGATGGTGAGGCACTTCATTAATAGAATGATAACTAGTTCTTCGTGCACAGAAACCATTAAGAAGACTTTTTGTCAAATTTATCACCTTGTGGTAGATAAGAATAAATCAAAACTCAAGGATAATTGCCATTTCTCAGAAATAGCCCCCATTTGTTCCAGCCATATAGTTTCCTTTTATGATTCCTTTTGCTGTTATTAAATAAAATGCATGAAAAACTAATATTATCTAAAATTTTCCACATTTGAGTGTAGAAACCAGTTTAAAATAATTTCTAAAGGAAGAGTCTCATCAAAACTTCTGGTGCCTAAGTATTTATGAAGAGATAAATATAACTATTTAGTATTCACTTGGAATGAGAACATATTTTTAAAGGTTTTCATTGACATTGCTGTTTGACAAACATTCCTAGCATCTCTATCCAAGGTATAAATATGGCAGGTTTATTTATAAATAATATAAATTGATGCATTCTATGAAATAAGCCCCTAATTGACTTTAAAATTGGCTAATTTGGCAATTATTTGGCTTACCTAAGAGAATGTCTACTGTAACTTAAAATTTGCATGCATTCGTGTATATGTCTCAAATGGTTATTAAATATTTTTAAAAAACAGAAATGTAGATACATTTATAAAACATTAAATAACATTGATCCTTATTATACTTAATGTTTATAAAACACTAAAATATTTGTCATATTGACATATTATGTTATTATATATATTTTACACTTAATATTTATTATACATTAGAAAAACACTTATAATCTATAAAATGTTAAACAAGAGGCATTGCAATATCTTATTTGATGCATGAAATTGAGAGGCTAAATATTTCCAGAGCATTGATAATAGAATTATTTCATTTAGGAAAACAAACATTATTATAAACGATTGATCTCATGACTTAATTTACATTTAAAATTCTTTTAAAGTATTTGAATTTTTCCCTAAACGGTTTTAAAATCTAGTCTGAGTTGGATAACTAGATATTGCTATTTGGTGTATCATGTGGTGATGATATGTTGATTTTTCTAAATAATCTGAGCTCTACCTGAGAAGCATTATATTGGTAATACTATTTTATCTCAACATTTTAAAAAATCTATAAACTTTAAATTGTTCTGTCATGGTAAAATATATATAACAGAATTTTTGCTATTTTAACCATTTTAAGTGTACTATTCAGGGACATTATGTACATTCACATTGTGTAGCCATCACTACCATCCATCTCCAGAACTTTTTCATCAATGCCTTTTTGTTTATGTGCACTGTCAGAAGTGCATATTTATGTCTTTATGTTATGTATTCACATGTGCATTTTTAGGATTCATGTGAAAACAATTGAATGAGAATGGGATTGCGTGCCTGAGTTACTTTCTTTTTTTCTTTTATCCACTATCCTGATATTTCATGCTCTATGATTCTGTCCTAGCTTCTGTCTGGGAAATCTGATGAAGTGCTGAGAGAACTGACACTTTGTCAAGATTTTTAGTTCAATTATCACCTTTTGATTAGAGATTATTTTCTTCAAGCTTACTTCCCAAATAAAACCTCATCCACCCTGACTGATATTTATTCTTTTCAGTTTTTTTTAAAAAAAATGTGTTAGTGTTTTAAAGCCCCATAGTAAAATTAAAGCATGGGTCAGACTTTATATTTTGAGCTAATTCTTTATATAAACTACTATGTACATATTTACAATGTTTTATGGCCTGAGCATGCCTTTGACTTTAATTCAGAGAAAAGTCTTACATGATTTAGACACTTCAGTCAGTGCTGGTGAGATAAAGACAGAAGCTCTTTTTTTCTTCAAGAGTGAAATAGGAAATAGACAATTATTAAGAGTAAACAACACGTGCCGTTACCACTTTTGTAATATTTTACATATATGCAGTAAAATTACATGACTAAAAATGTACTGCAGGCAATGGTTTCCTTGTATTCTGCCTTGTCACACTTCACGAGAACTCTGTGTGAACTCCACTTGCCTTATTTTAGAAACCATGGAATGCACACATCTGCAGATAGAACTAAGATTATTTGGTCTTGAAAGGAAAATACTCCAGGGGGATGTGATACATGCCTTTCAGAAGTTGTAGAGCTGTCATGTAGAAGAGGAGCTAGTTGTATTCTCTGCTGCTCCAGAGGGCTATCAATGGCATGAATTACAGGAAGAAAGAATTTTGATTTCATTAAGAAAAAAAGATGTTAATGATTGTCCATAAATAAGAGGGGCAGGCACCTCATGAGATTGTGAGCTTCATATTCCTGGAAGAGTTAAAGCAGGTAATGAGTGATAAGCCAGTGGTGCTGGATTTGGGTATGGATTTCCTGGATTTGGGTAAATTGATGCACATTTACTTATAACCAATGACCTGGCAGGTCCTGTGCTACCAGGACACTGAGATGCATCAAGCCGATCCTCAAATAGATCCCCACCTACTTGGGGGAGGACATCAGGTCCTCAGAAGATTACATTTGGGTTTTCTAGGATACCGCTCTATGATACATAGTGTGACTACTAGGCACTAGATATAGACTCATGAGAGCGGGGAAACTCCCAAGAAAAGAACTTTTGGGGAAGTGACTTCTAAATCTTAAGGAATAGTTAAGGCATGTTATAGGTGCAAAGTCGGACCATACTATCTTTAAATTTTCTTCCTACCCAAGATAACCTGATAACTCTTCCTGTCATCAAAATACATTATTGGCAACAGTTTTTAAAAAAGTATACACTTTATCTGTGTAGTCATGAACACCGTATTTTTAATAAAGCTTAGGAATGTACTAGCTTTTAAAAAAATCTATTACAGAAGCAATAGGAAACTAATTCAGTATAGAATTTCAGTTAGAATGACCAATACAGTCCTATGAAGATGACTTTGATGACAGATATGAAGGAAGTAGAGCAGCTGTTTATGGTTACATTTTGGAAAGAACATTTCCAGCAGAGGGAAGAGAGGGTACAAAGCTCTAGTGAACAAAGGAGGGAGTTGTGGAAGATAAGATCAGAGAGTTAAGATCAGGGAGTGGGAAGATGGAGATTGTGTGAGGTCTTTAATCTGAGCGACCTGGATAATCTCTGAGGATTTCTGATTGGAGGGGCTCTGTGACCGCTTCATGCTCAGACCTAACCACTGTGACTGCTCTTTTGAGAACAGACTAGTGGTCTATGTCTCCTCTGGACTCTAATCCTCAGTGAATGGAGAATGCAGCCATTCATCCATTGTTCATTCTACCTTTCTGTATCTATCTCTACCTATGTATATCTATCTATCTATCCATCCATCCCTCCACCTAATCTATATGAATAGTCTCAAATTAAGAATTAGCATTTTTCCAGCTTTATTGAGATATAATTGGCATATAGCACTGTGTAAGTAAGTGGTATACAATGTGTTGATTTGATACACTTATACATTGCACAATGATCACCACCATAGTGTTAACCACACCTCCATGAGGTCACAGAATTACCATTTCCTTTCCATGATAAGAACTTTTAAGAACTACTCTCTTAGCAACTTTCCAGTATATAATACAGTAATATTAACTGTAATCATCATGATATACATTCTATCCTTATAACCTATCCACCTAATAACTGTAAGTTGTGCCTTTTGACCAGAATCTCCCCATTTCCCCCACCCCACAGCCCCTGGTAGCCACCAACCTACTCTCTGTTTCTATAAGTCCTCAAGTTTCATCTATGTTGTTGCAAATGGCAGGATTTTTTTTCATCCTCATGTCTGAATTATTGAATTATAATTATTGAATTATAATTCCATTATATCACACCTTCTTTATCCAATCATCTGTTGATGGACACTTCTGTTGTGTTCATATCTTGGCTACTGTGAATAATGCTGCAATGAACATGGAGCACAGGTATTTCTTCAAGATCTTGTTTTCACTTTCTCTTGATACATGCTCAGAAGTGGAATTGCTGGATCATATGGTAGCTCTATTTTTTACTTTTTTTTAAGGAACCACCATACTATTTTCAATTTACATCCCTACCAACAGTGCACAAGGGTTCTCTTTGCTCCACATCCTTGCCAATACTTTTTATCTCTTGCTCTTGATTTATTGATAACAGCCATACTAAAAATCATAAGGTGATATGTATCTCATTGTAATTTTGATGTATGTACATTTCCCTGATGATTATTGATGTCAAGCACCTTTTCATGTAACTATTGGCCATTTGTATGACTTCTCTGGAAAAATTTCTATTTGGTTTCTCTGCCCATGTTTAAGTAAGATTTTTTTTGTTTGTTATTGAGTTGCATGAGTTCTTTTATGTTATGGATATTAACTCCTTATCAGATACCTGATCTGCAAATAGTTTATCCCACTCCATAGGTTGCCTTTTCATTTTTATCTATTATTCCTTTTGCTATGCAGAAGCTTTTTAGTTTGATGTAGTCTTACTTGTTGATTTTCAAGATGCCTTCCCAGAGAGTTTATTTATCTTTGAAAACCACCAGCTCACTTCTCTCCCACTCTGTGGTCTTATTTTATACCATCCCTCCCAACAGTGGTATGCTGCAGCCACATCGACCTCCAAGTTCTATTCTTGTATGCTTTGAAGTAGTGCTCTCCTCCTTTTCATCCCTGGGATACTCCTCCCTGGGTTCTTTCTAAGTTGGCCTCTTCCACTTCTCTGGGATTGCAGTCTTTCCTCAGAGAAGACATTTCTGATACTACCTTCAAGAGGACTTTCTTTCATTTTCCTCATAACACCAATCACCATCTGAAATTAGCTTAATCATTTAAGAGCTTCTTTATGACCTCCTCACCACTTTACAGGAACACATACCCATTAAATGTACATTCCATGAAGGAACCTTATACAGAGACTCTATCAATTATTTTCCCAGATGAAGACAGATGATATCCAGTTGGGCAATTTGAGATTAGTTGAATAAAAGGACTCTTTATTAAAGTGCAAGCAGACTGTAGGGAAACCATAAGGGATAAGGCCGAATCTGGAGAAGAAATAAGAAGTGGATGCAGTTACCACACTGGGGATGAAGGAATGAGGGTGTTCTAGAGACGCAGGCAGAGACCATGGCAGGAGAAAGTGTGGAATATGGGGGATCCATGGAAAGAAAAACCCAACTTCATTCTCCTTCTACCATCTAATCTCCTGTCAATTGGCCCAGGGCAACCAGAAACCAGAGAGCAGAGAAAAGTCTAGAAAAGTATATATAGTGGAATTGGAGGGGCAGATGGAAGCCTCTTCACCATTACACCCTTAAACCTAAGAACAATGCCTGAATGAAACATATTTTAGTACAAGTGTTGACTGAATCTATTGTCCCATGTTTCAATCCTGCAGTTAAGCACTCAATTCAAGAAAAAACTCAGATAAAACCAAATCCTCGATTATCACATGTAATATTTCATGATTTTTCATGTATAGTATTGCATTATTTTCATCTCAAAAAGTTTTCTTCAGCATATCTAACCCATTTTTACAAAATAAGCTGAGATCCACCAAAACTAAGGGACTTGCCTATAACACCAAGGTGATTGCAAAGGGAGAATATATCCCCTGATAGATTAGTATACTTTGGTACTATAAGGTTTTATAACCTTAATTTAAGGTTATAACTCTCTCAACCATATATTTCCATTCATATTGGCAGAAATAAAATCTATTTTTCTCATTCTTAATTTTGCTCTAATTATCTTGCATATGTTGGAAAGTTCATCAGGTACAAGACCATACCAGTATTCAATGTAAACTTGCTTATCTACTCTTTTTTTTTTCCCAAAAAATAGGATTTATTTCATAATTATTTCAAATTAATTAATGTTTGTGGTATCACTACTGTGGAGTATCTGTGAAGTATTTATACTGTTTTATAAAATGTACGTTTTTTCTTTTTAATCTTAAACTATTATCATACAAGTTTGTTGCTGTATCTTTATATACAAATGCTGAAAAATAGAGATGGATACTTGAACCTAAATCTAAGATCTGAAATGACAGAATGTAGCAATTCCTTCGGCTGGTTACATTTTGCTATGGAAGCACTTTAGTCCAGTCCTTTTCAAGTTTCCTCCTTGCTCAAGACCAGGCAATCCATTTTCATTTGTTTGGTTTTAAATGTTAGGAAGTTTAGAAACAACCAGTGGCCATAAGAAGAGTAACTTTTTGAATAGGAGATTCCCCGCTGCCCCCACCCCCCGCCCCAGGTTTTTTCAATACACCACAGTATTTAAGGATTCTCTACTCACAGTGAATTTTGTTGTCTGCCTGATTCCCCAGATTCATCTCTAAAAAAATTCTAGAAATGCCATATTTTATTTCTCTGGGACAGTGGTTCCTAATGAAAATGGTGGTGGGAAGGGGAAGCACATCATGGTCATCAGAGGAGATTTCCTTTGAAACTACATACACAACCCTTTCCTCTCTGAATTCTAACATACAGTCTCCCAAAGGCAGCATTACGCTAAAAGGATGGCTGGAAGCTGCGGCTAGATCACCTATCAGACACAAAATGGAGGAGCAGTGCAGGGCAGTTAGGGGTATTGATGACAATTATATCAAATCATCAGAAAAAAACTCTAGTCTTAAATAAGTCTGATAATGCTTATTTGCTCTCTTTTTCATAGAATCAATGTTTTACATATGTATACATATATCATAAAATTTATATATCAAACTTATATTTGTAAATTATATTGAAAATTTTCATACCAGAAATTAAGTGAATGGAGTAAGAAAGATACATATATACTTATTGGAAATGAACTGAGTAAACATAAATCTGGTCAACAACAGGAAAATACAGTATGAATATGAATTAAACCCAGGCATTTATCTAGAAAATATAAATATTATAAGGCAGGCAGAAGTCATGTAGCTTAAGGCATGTAGGACCAGGCCACTGAGATGCAGAGATGAAGAATCTTAGTTAAGACACTTGGAAATGAAACATCAGAAATCCAAGCTGAAGAAAGGACAAACAGATTGAAGTAAAAGAGTGTCAGCAGCAGTGCATGAATAAAACAGCAGGAGCAAAAAATGGAACTTGCCTTTTTTGCAACAATTTCCTGCAAAGGGCCAAAAGAAATTGCAGATTGTAGTTAAGTCTGAATTAGCAAAAGAACAGCATTAGGTAAGTACAGATAAAATAAGGATGTATATTCAGTTTGTGCTTAGGATTCTATATTTTGTGTTGACAATTGATATTAAATTTGTTATTCATATATGCCTTATTATTTAAGAAATAATATCAAAGACACATGGGTTTAAGACAAATTTTCTGCAATCTCTCCCTAAAATCATTAGGTATAGATTGGAATTTGTTATAAAATGTATTCACAATTTACCTGCAATAAATCCAGAAGGTTTTAGTTGTTACACTATGAATAAATATAAATACAGACATAAATATAAATATAACTTAGTTCTACACTCAAACACAAGAACAGAAAATGAGTAGGCTATGTAAATATGCATATATATCATGATTCATGATTATAAATTATTTATAGGGACTTCCCTGGCGGTCCAGTGGTTAAGACTTTGCCTTCCAATGCAGGGGGTGTGGATTAAATCCCTGGTTGGGGAGCTAAGATACCACATGCCTAGTGGCCAAAACACCAAAACATAAAACAGAAGCAATATTGTAACAAATTCAATAAAGACTTTAAAAATGGTCCACATCAAAAATAAATGAATGAATAAATAAATAAATAATTTATAGATTCCTTCCTTCATTTAGCCAGTCATTCCACTAGTCAGACGGTCAACACATTCTTATTGAGTTTTTTCTAAATGACAAGCACTCCATTAGAGGTTGTAGTATAGTAACTTGGTGACAAGAGAGACAAAATCCCTGCAATGGCAAAGCTTAACAAGATCTAAGTAAAAAAATCTGCGGCTAATATAAGTAAGAGGAATCCTGAAAGACAAAATAAAATACACAAAGGAGATATTCAAGTGTTCAAAGAAGCAAAGTAATATATATGTATCCCTCAAAATAGATAAGAATGAAGAAGAAGATGTCATTCTTTAGAAATCTCACCTCCAGTGTAACCACTTAATTTTTTTACTATATATCTAAAATATATATTGCCTAACAATTTGATTATTTTTTAAAGGTAGGATCATTCTGTATAAATTATGTCTAACTTGGTTGACTCAGTGCATGATGACCATCTTTTAGAGCCAATACATTGTTCCTTAACCATATTCCACAATGTTGCACAGCATTTCACTATATGGCTATTACCACAATATATTTAATTATATCCTAACCATTGGATGTTTTGGGTGTTTCACTTTTTAATACACAGAATTTTTGTTAGCATGTTTTTTTTGCTAATGAATCTAGATAGAATCATTTTCTTGTTGTGGACTATTTTATTTTGGAAAACTCACCGTTTGTGATATTTATCTTTTATTTTTTTCCCCCCTTAAGGTGTTATTAGAACAGCTTTGCCAAACATGGACAGGGAAGTCAAAGAACAATACCAAGTCCTCATCCAAGCCAAGGATATGGGCGGACAACTGGGAGGGTTAGCTGGAACAACAATAGTCAACATCACCCTAACAGATGTCAATGACAATCCACCTCGATTCCCAAAAAGTATGTTCTTTCCTGTTCAGTCGAAATCAGTGCAGCTTTTTAAAAAATGTCTTACATTTCATTGAATGTTACAGGAATTGCAGTAATTTTCCAGACACTTTTTGTCTTTAGGAAGTAGAAGCTAAAAATTAAATGTCCTCAGAATTACATTTTTCCATTAGAATCATGCATAGTGTGATTTTAATAGAAAAAAATATAAATGAGTCAATAATTGTACGAATCATGTTATCAATTCTTATAAAAGTAAAATATTCACAATAGGTTGGGATCTTGTCTAATTTCTTACTAGTTGAAAAAGTAATATAAATATGAAAAGTACAATGTAATTTAAGATTTATGACATATATGCCACTGTACTATTTGTTATATCATATAATTAGCATAAAATTTTCTGCCTTCACTTTATCAATTATATGTGTTGAATCATTTCTGTATACTTCCCTGGAGATATCAGATGACATTGCAGTGATGCTATTTCTCTACTTTAGTTGTATTTTATTTTAGTTTTGCAGTAGGTGAAAATTGCTACACTTTCTATGATAATAGAATAATTCACACCTATATCTTCTCTGTAACTCTATATTTCTTATTGAAAATGAATACTTCTCACTTGTGTTACAGCCAGTTTTCTTTTGCAGTATTACATTTAACACCAATAAGTACCTGTTCAATTTCTGGTACATTTTCAAAGATTATAGTTCAGTGTTCCTAGGACTTAGAATACAGAAATTGTTTCTTCCATTGCTTATATAAGTAATTTGATGAAGTCACTAGACACTCATTTGCACGAACAGTTTTAAAAAACAAAACAAAGCAAATCATTTTCCTCTTCTAAATCCAGGAGAGTTTATCTACTAAAGTATATAACAATGAGAATATTTAACTAAATGGATATTTTATTCCTTTAGCTGTGTGGTTTTACATAATTTACTACTTTGTCATTTTTTTCTTAAAATTATCAACCTATATTTTCTTATGGAAATACCCTTAGTGATCAGAAGGTCAGTGTACTGAACAAATGTTATAAAAGTGGCAATTAGAAATCACCATACTTTAGCAACTGGGATGTATATGACAAATGGCTAGTAAATAATAGGTTATGATTAATAACACAGAGTCCTAGAGCAACACTTTCCTTGCTTTCTATTCAGGGAAACTGAAAAAATATAAATAAATATTTCAAAGGAGAAAGAAATAATGCATTTGATTCTCTAGAATGTGGCATTAATAAAGAACATGTTCCCACCTCAAAAATACTGATTTTTAACAATTTTACTGCTTATTTGTGGCAATCTGTAATAGCTAATTGAGGAGACTAGTTTGAAAGATTGTTCTACTTTTACATAAAAGGTGACATTGTACATCTGAATTCTGTTTTGGATTTGTGCATAAAAAATATGTTCAGTTTAGAGTATAAGAAATAGCAGAGATCTTCCTAGGTAGTGTCAGTATTCTTTTTTTTTTTTTTTTTTTTTAATTTATTTTTGGCTATGTTGGGTCTTCGTTTCTGTGCGAGGGCTTTCTCTAGTTGCAGAGAGTGGGGGCCACTCTTCATCGCGGTGCGCGGGCCTCTCTTGTTGAGGAGCGCAGGCTCCAGACGCGCAGGCTCAGCAGTTGTGGCTCACGGGCTTAGTTGCCCCGCGGCATGTGGGATCTTCCCAGACCGGGGCTTGAACCCGTGTGCCCTGCATTGGCAGGCAGATTCTTAACCACTGCGCCACCAGGGAAGCCCAGTGTCAGTATTCTTATTCACAAGGATGATAGTGAGGTTTTTCAGATGAAGAGTATAAAACTCAACCGGTGGAAGAAAACAACTTCTGGGTATGGATGAAGGGTAATTTGCAAAAGCTTGAACAGCCATCCAGACAAATAGGCTGGAGTGCAACAAGGAAATGAAAATATCTTAATGGGAGAGAAACTACAGTATGGTTAGGGAACCAAGATGGCATGCTCAGGTCCCAGGGAGAGAGGAAGATCAATTCCAGATCTTATCTAGTGAAAAGAATCTGTACAAAGCAGCAGGCTTGTTTGGAATTTATTCGAAGTTGAATCTGTAGATCTAAGAGTAACTAGATGAGACCCACTAGGAAAGATTATGGGGTTAAGGGCATTTGAACTTTTAGAGCATTTTCATGCTGTGTCAGGAACTTTATCATTTTCATATTTCCTTTCCTCAGAAACACTCTGAGATCTTTATTTTCCACATCTTACTGTTAAGAAAACTGAGACTTAGATTAACCTGCCCAAGATCAACAAAACTGGCAAAGGTTTTTTTTTTAATTCTAAAGTTCAAATTTCTTCTAGTTTAACATATGAAAATGAAAAGATATTCTTTTCTTTTACCTGCCACTCTAAACCATATTTTTTAGACACGTCTGCAAAAGAGTCACATGACATATGCTGAATTGTCATCATAAACAGAAATGAGAGGGTAGAAGGAATATACCAAATAGGTCACCGTGATCTAATTATTTTCTTCTTGTGTTACATGCATATTCGAACTATAGCCTGAAAGTATAATAGGTGAGAGATATTTTTGAATCATGAGAAAGAAGAGGGTTTTCACATTTTCATGAATAAAAAATTAATCCCCTTGAAATCTTACATGCCTTTGTGTCAAGCCCTTTTTACTGTACTGTCATTTTGAATTATATCCTTCAGAGGAAAAAGACAGAATACATTTATAAACAGAAAAGCCACCTCTTTAGAAGCCAGTGCTCTTTCTGCAGGAATATTTCTCACATGGATCAATTAAACTGAAAATATGACATGAAATGACAAACTGAAATAATAACTTTTGAATGTAAAAGTCAAGAAAACATATATTTCATACATAATATAACTTAACAAGAGAATTTCCCACAGCTAGCTATATTTGTTCATGTCTGTTCAGCAGTTATGCTGAAAAAAAAATCTTCCTTCAGATGAACTTCATGGAGCTACATTTTTTTCATTGTTTAAAAATGCACAAGATAATTTCTTAAAATTTACTAATCATAATTCGTTTTGGCTTTGTGTGTGTACATATGCATGTGTGACATTGTTAAGCACCCGTTTCCATCCATTTCCTTCTATAAATCTGTTAGAAATGAAAATAAAATTAAATGTCATGGCCATTTGTAGGATGCAAGTGTAAATAGTTTGCTGTTTTACTGTTGCAAAATAGATGGTCCCTGAGGCATCAGAATTTCCTGCCAATTTCATTTGATGATGGTGACAGTGATATTTACTAATAAGTTACCATGTGTCATGCATTATGCAAACTGATTTGCATATATATTCCCATTTAGCTTTACAATGACTGTATAGTATTTTCTCAATTTTAGAAATAAAAGAACAAGAGTATATTATTAATAAAAGTTAAGTAGCTTGTCCAAGATCACACAGCTCCTAGGTAGGAGAACACAAGACCTAATCTTATGAAGGGACTTCAGAACTTTTTATCACTTTCCGTCTTAAAATGCAATTTGCCTTTAATGCCTGTGTTTTGCCCCAAAAGTCCTACAGAGAGAACTGTTCACAAACAAAGGAGGGAATACTGTTTCAGAAATAGAAATAATGCCAGGCATGTTAAAAGAGTTCTACCTGCAGTCATATAAAAACAAAATATTTTCTTTGTAAAATCTTTTACATATAGTCATATAGCTTCCATCTACGATAATCAAGGACATCCGTAGAGGATCTCCATCTGTCAAAATAAGCTACAGCAAAATGCTGATGGTTTCCATTACTTGAATTTTAAATGACAAAACCATCTAACAAGCTGATCTAAATTATACATTATGAGATCAAATCAATTAAGTGATGTGGTTAATTCACATTAGGCAAAATGCTTCTCTCACTTGTCTCTTCTGTGTAATAGTTTTGTAATGAATAAGAAAACAACGTAGGTGAAATAAAGCCCTTCATAGTTTTCATAAAAAGGGATAATTTGTAGGAAACATAGAGAAGTGTTTGCTTCTTTTTCCTTTCTTTTTCAATATAATAAGCATTTAAGAGAACTGTTTGTATGGTAAATGGATTCGAATGCAGAAAATAAGACATTAATATTTATTTTAAGACAATTTCTTAGTCGTAAATAAAACAGTATTTTAAAGTAAGTCTGTTTTTTGGGAATTCCTTGGCGCTCCAGTGGTTAGGACTTCGAGCTTTCACTGCTGTGGTCCAGGTTCAATCCTTGGTTGGGGAACTAAGAAGATCCAGCAAACCAACTGCAGAGCGAGGCCTAAATAAATAAATTAATAAATAAATAAACAAAATAAAGTAAGTCTGTTTTCATCAAATGCCTACCAAACATGTTTATATTGACTTTCTAGTTATAGGACAATTGATTCAGTTATAAGTCACTAAAATATTATTTGTACAATAGTTATTTTCTAAAACATATAATTGTATCCAATATTATACCTAGAACCATGAACCCAATTATACCCAGATGGGGCCACAAAGTCTATTTCTCTTTGTTTACCATTTACCATCTTTATACCTGGAAAACGATAAGCTTTGATACTGAAATTTAGTTGGTAAAACCATGTAATAAGTCATTCCGAATACAGAATTAAAGAGTAATTGAATTTTGACAGCTACTCAGATCCAGCCTTAGAAAATGTACCATCACGTTCTGCCAGGTGTCCAAAGTTTGATTGTCATGGGGATGACTGAGATTGACTACTAAAGATACAAGTTCATGTGTTAAGTTTATTTTTAGATATAATATTTGTACATATTTATATTTTAATATTTATTTATATATATATAATTTGAGAATTCAAAACTTTATACAGATTTATATATTTATTTAAATAATATCATAGGAGAAAATTTTTCCTGGATTTTGAGTGCCCAAGATATGCCTGAATATGTAAATGTGTGTATGCTGAGAATCACTTCGGTCCTTTTCACAATCTCTTTCTGTGACTGTTAGGAAGTGAATTATGTACAGATGTCTCCTCCCAACTTATCTGGAGACTCTGGCCAAGGGCCTGCTTCCTACCTGCAGATCAAGTACAAATAACTGTTAACACCCTCAGCATGTTTCTAAACGATGTCTCTGAGGCAAAGGTGGAATTTCTGTTCTTATCACTGCCTCCAATATGCTATTTTAGGTGAAAGAATGAGAAAGAGAAGATGGTGGCAATTACTCTGAAAGAATACCAAAAGAGACATGACTAAAATAATGGGTCTTATGTGAGCTCCACTTCTATTTAAATGAGAATGAGTACTTCAGCTTCACTCAAATATTTGAGGTTGGAAGGGTGGCGTGGACCAACTGGTCTGCAAAGTTAACTGTATAGATCAAATGTAAGTTAAGGCTTTCCTTAATTGGAACTGGGTGTCGGTTTTAAATAGTAACAACAAATTAATATATGAGGGTGTTAATGATATAAATTCATATTTGTTTATGTTTCTCAAACTTAGTACTGGTGCCGATTTGCATCAACTTTAATACACAGTTTAATTCCCATAATTAAATTGTATTTAAGTAATTTCAAACACCTAACACTTTTCTAGCATTCTCTGACAATTTTACTTAGTCTGTGGCTTTTAGGTCAGTACCTCCCAAAGATATGAATACGACAAAAAATTAGATAAGTTGACCTTTGATATTTATGTATGTATGATACATGACAATTAGATATTCTCCTCATTTGGGAGGAAATGTTTAAAAAGCATTAAAAATCATAAATTTTAGGGGTTAAAAAATTATACAAAGTGTTTATATTCAGGTATCTTCCAGTTCTCACATAGAATGTGGGCATGAGTCATATTTCATGACTCTTATTTCTATTCTTGAAAAATAAGCCAAGACACATTATAAAACTAGCTTTTTACTAAGTGGAATAAACACTTCAAGTTTAATTCCCAAATGGGCCTTTGTCTACTTCAATAAAAATAAATAAGAAATAACTGTTTCCTGAAGATAAGACATGCAAATGATAATCTGGGACTTATTCACCAGTGGCTCTCCCAGTGGTTCTCAAATTATATTTGCCTTAGGAATTCCTTGGGATCCTATGTCCCAGTGATGGAAGTTCTGCTACAATTGACGTAGCTTAGATCCAGAAATCTGAATTGTAGGTAAGTGTTCCAGTAGATTGTGATATAGATCGTCTGCAGGGCACAATTTGAAAATCTGTGGTGAAGGAGCAAGTGTTGATTCTCTGAGAAGGCTTTTTCATTATTCATTAACTAGAGGTAATGAGTTAATTATTTTGTACCTCATGAGAATTTTTTGATTCATGCAAAATTTCACCTATTTGGATGGAGACTGAGTATTAAAATGTAGTCATTTTAAACTAAGTATTTTGAAAGTTAATTTTTTTTTTAACACATTAAGCACTCATATACAGTTGTACATCTTGTTTAGAAGTTTTCCGAAGAGTTTACGGATGTCAGATACTGATGTTTGAAGGCTGAACTCAAACTGGATCAAAATGAATACAATTTGAAGGCAAGCTCAGTGAAAAACTTTGCACTCCCAGTTCTCCAATGAGAAGGGATTAGTGAGTTTCACTAGACTCTATGTGGGCAGATGTAAGCAAATGAAAAATAACAGGAGCAGAATGTTTAAATAATTTTTCATTGTTATAATTATCATTATTCACATCATATTGTGCTTTGCTAATGAGTGTATGAGTCCTTTTAAAATAGTGCTGAAACATTTGGATGACTTATTTCGTTCTATTTCCTATGTGGCAAAGTATAAAAGATTGTAGCCTGGTTGCCCCATTGCCCCATTAGCAGGCTTTCAGAAGAATTATGCTTATGAGCTGGATGGCTAGTGACCTTCTTGAGGTGGCAATTATAATCATAATACTATTTTAAACAATTTTACCCAGAGTAAAGGATATATACTATGATTGTTAATATCATTTCCCCAGTTTTCTTAAAATGCTTAAGTTTATTTTATTATTATTTCAGTCTTTGAAAATCACATTATAGTCAATTAAAAATTCCTGCCACACAAATGGGACCTAATGAAACTTAAAAGCTTTTGCACAGCAAAGGAAACCATAAACAAGACGAAAAGACGACCCTCAGAATGGGAGAAAATATTTGCAAATGAAGCAACTGACAAAGGATTAATCTCCAAAATATACAAGCAGCTCATACAGCTCAATATCAAAAAAAAACAAACAACCCAATCCAAAAATGTGCAGAAGACCTAAATAGACATTTCTCCAAAGAAAATGTACAGATTACCAACAAACACATGAAAGAATTCTCAACATCATTAATCATTACAGAAATGCAAATCAAAATTACAAAGAGATATCATCTCACACCGGTCAGAATGGCCATCATCAAAAAATCTACAAACGGGCTTCCCTGGTGGTGCAGTGGTTGAGAAACTGCCTGCTAATGCAGGGGACACGGGTTCGAGCCCTGGTCTGGGAAGATCCCACATGCCACGGAGCAGCTAAGCCCGTGAGCCACAACTACTGAGCCTGCGTGTCTGGAGCCTGTGTTCCGCAACAAGAGAGGCCACGATAGTGAGAGGCCCGCGCACCGCGATGAAGAGTGGCCCCCACTTGCCGCAACTAGAGGAAGCCCTCGTACAGAAACGAAGACCCAACACAGCCAAAAAAAAAAAAAAAATCTGCAAACGATAAATGCTGGAGAGGGTATGGAGAAAAGGGAACCCTCTTGCACTGTTGGTGGGAATGTAAATTGATACAGCCACTATGGAAAACAGTATGGAGGTTCCTTAAAAAACTAAAAATAGAACTACCATACAACCCAGCAATCCCACTACTGGGCATATACCCTGCAAAAACCATAATTCAAAAAGAGTCATGTACCAAAATGTTCATTGCAGCTCTATTTACAATAGCCAAGACATGGAAGCCACCTAAGTGTCCATCAACAGGTGAATGGATAAAGAAGATGTGGCACATATATACAATGGAATATTACTCAGCCATAAAAAGAAACGAAATTGAGTTATTTGTAGTGAGGTGGATGGATCTAGAGACTGTCATACAGAGTGAAGTAAGTCAGGAAGAGAAAAACAAATACTGTATGCTAACACATATATATGGAATCTAAGAAAAAAAAAAGGTCGTGAAGAGCCTAGGGGCAAGATGGGAATAAAGACACAGACCTACTAGAGAATGGACTTGAGGATATGGGGAGGGGGAAGGGTAAGCTGGGAAAAAGTGAGAGAGTGGCCTGGACATATATACTCTACCATGTGTAAAATAGCTAGCTAGTGGGAAGCAGCCACATAGCACAGGGAGATCAGTTTGGTGCTTTTTGACCACCTAGAGGGGTGGGATAGGGAAGGTGGGAGAGAGGGAGACGCAAGATGGAAGAGATATGGGGATATATGTATATGTATAGCTGATTCACTTTGTTATAAAGCAGAAACTAACACACCATTGTAAAGCAATTATACTCCAATAAAGATGTTAAAAAAAAATTCCTGCCACTTTTACACAATCAAATATATGTATTTATTCATACTTGTTCTTGATTCTTAAGAGATATGAATTGAATAATACTATCTTTACTTTTCTCAGTCAACAGTGCACTCTATAAGACAAATATCTATATGTATAAATATATTACAACCACAGTAAAATTCCATAATAGGAATATGATCAGAATAATTATTGGCATAAATAGGATACAGTTATTAGATCTAGCTGGGATTATTAGGAAATATGAAGGCTATAGCATTTAAGAAGAAACGTATAGTAAGAATTTAACAGACTGAAAGAGAGAAGGTTGGTTGCAGAGTGCCGTAATCCTGAATTATACACATGTATTTATGTATGTATGTATGTGCTTTTTTGTAGAGAGGCAATATCATAAATCGATATGTTTAAAAAATAACTTTGTTAAGTTGGTAAACACTGAAGTAGAGAGAAGATGTGGCACAAACCCAGGGCAGTTGTTTGGAATAAACAAACATAGCCAGAATTGAGAAATACACAGCAGCGGAATGCAAAGGACTTTGTGATCTATTGGATTCAGAGATAAGTAAGATAAAGAGCATGTGAAGAAATTATTTAAGTAGGAGATGGTTTTTCTGTTGATATGCTGAAATTTGAGTGGAAATGAACAAATGATGGCTGGAAATATAGGGAGCCTCAAAGAGAAGTCAGAGTCAAAAAAACATTTCCAAGAGACATTTAATGATAGAAGTGACAAATGAAACTTGAGGCATGGATGGAATTAATCAGATTAAAGAGGGCATAATTCTTTAATTTTGAATGTAAGAAAATCCAGGAGGGTGAATGAACAAAGGTATAAGGAGAACCTTAAAAATCCCCACCTCAAACCTTTAATACATATATTTCTGACAATGGTGTATATTTTTAACCACAGTTGTGAAGGTATCCTAAATTCTCATTTATGTCACATGGTTTAAATCTATTTCATATTTGCCTTATTATTGGTCTTAGCATTTATATAGGCAAAGAAATTAGACTTATACAGTATTTATGAGAGTTAAACATGATATAAATAATACTAAAACCATGGAAACAAAATATTTTGCACATATCTATCTTATTAACAAATATTGGACACAATAAATTATATCCTTTAATGAATTATGTTTCATGGATTGCTAGTTTTATAGAAAAGTAAATGCAAAAATGGCTATATCATTTTTTGTATGTATAAAGGGGATAAAAAAATTAAACTCTTCCCTCAAGCAGCTCTGTGTATAATGGACAATTATACTATTTGAAGTAAAATGAATGATAGACTTATGCACACAATGATATACAAATGTGTAAGATGGGCACCAAATCATTACAGAGCAGATCTGAGAGGATGTAGAAGGAATTAATATCAATATTGATTTCTGAAACCTCTAAGAGTTAGCCAGTGGAACAGCAAATGTGTACCAAAATATTTTAGACCATTGAAAAAGCATAATGTATTATTTAACGAATCATGAAAAAATGGAAGTGCAAAAACAAGAAAAAATTTCATCAAAAAATGACTTGAAGTTGTCCTTGAAAGAATGAAGAATAGAATTTATGTAAAAGGGGATGAGGAGCAGTGGGAAAATGAAACATTTTAGGCATAAGCAACAAGATAGGGAAGAGATATGTAGTGTTCAACTATAAAATAGTCAATTAATGAAAATTTAAACCATTGTATACATACATTAATGCATTAACATATGAATATTTAGAAATAAAATTTGTAGATCAATGAACTTGGTGCTATTGAAAAAATTAATTTTGGTTAAGTTTATTTTCTAGACTAGGCTCACAATGTTTCAAAAAAATCTGTGAAAAATCAAACTTTTGGTTAAATAAGTATTCCCAGGTAAATTTGAATTTCAAACATTTTTCAGGCCTAGTTTGTAAGATGTTGAATATATTTATAATTTATAATAAAACCTCAGATGTGGCCCATTTTTGTGAAATTATTGGGCAATATCAATGAGAATTATCCATCTACTATGTTTTGTTAGGTGGGTCAGAAATTACATAGACAAGGACAAAAGAAAGGTTTACATGATTAACGGAGGTTTTAAGGGAATATTCAATGTACTCCATAAAATGAATGTACAACGAAAGGTTATTGATGCACTTGAAACGTTGTGCACTCTTGCCAAGATCTACATCATGTTTACTATGTAATGGAAGTAGTGGTTATATAAATCACATATATTAAAAATACATATTTTTGAGAATCAGGAACACTTTTTATTCTGACAATCATTAAGTAATATAAATGGGTTTTTGTTTCATAGTTCGTTTGGAATTGGTTTGGTTGGAATTTTCAATACTGGCAAGTGAATGACGATACAGGGAAAGCCTGTCAAGCCGTCCATTTCCAAACTGAAGCAGCATCTGCACTGGCCCAGTTTGGCTTGGGGGTGGACTGACAGACAGGAGAAGTCTTAATTTTGCATATGGATCAAAACACTAATTAATATGATATACTGGAAATTTCTGATTTCCAGATCTAGATTTTGGTAATTAAAGGCAACATAAGACTACTATTTGAAGATGAGCAGAGAAGGCAAAGCGTACTGGCAATGAAGAAAGTCTAAAGGAACAGTGGGAGACAAAGGGGAAAAAAAGGGTTTTATTACATCTTGCATGTTGTACATTTTTAGACTAATGGTAACATGATGTGGGAGAGTCTAAAAGTTCAGGAAGCTGAGTTATCCCCTCGATGATATTATTTTTTTTCTGTGAAATATGAGACAAGGTCATATGAGATATGGTTTTTGCTTTTATTACCTTTTTATTTCCTATAGATAAGGCAAGATCATTTTGTGTGCTATTATACTTGCTTAAGTAATTAAAACACTAAAATATTTATAAAGCAACATTTTACTTCTCTGTAATTAGATGGTAAATCACACACACACACATATACACAAGATCACTATTTGAACAATTTAATGTCTGACTTCAATCACTGAATCAACAGTTTTATAGTAATATGCATTTATTTTCTAAATTTTATTTATTTATTTGTTTTTGTTTATGAAGTTTTTTTTACTTATTTTTTTTGTTTTTTAAAAGTGTACAATTCGGTGCTTTTTACTATAGACAAAAAGTTGTGCAACCATCTCTACTATCTAATTCTAGAATATTTTTATCACTCCAAAAAGAAACCACATACCCATGAGCAGTTATTCCCCAGTTCCTCTCAATTGCATCCTCCACTCCCATGCATAATTTTATCTACTTTCTGTCTCTGTAGATTTGCCTATCTGTACACTCCATAAAATGGAGTAATACAATATGTAATCTTTTATAACTAGCTTGTTTAACTTAGCACAGTATCTTTAAAGGTTAATCCATTTTGTAGCATGTATCAAAAAATAGTTCACTTTTATAAATTGACATATATTTGACATACAATATTATGTTAGTTTCAGGTCTACAGCACAGTGATTTGATATTTAAATTCATCACTAAAAGATCACTACAGTAAATCTATTGACCATCTATCCTCATACAAAGCCATGACAGTACCATTGATGATATTCCCTACTCTGTGCAATATGACACTGTGATTATTTATTTTATAACTGGAAGTATATACCTCTGAATTCCCTTCACCTATTTTGCCCATCCCCGCCACCTTCTTCCCCTCTGGAAACCACCCATTGTTTGTTCTC
The DNA here is from genome assembly GCF_028023285.1 of Balaenoptera ricei. Lineage (NCBI taxonomy): Eukaryota > Metazoa > Chordata > Mammalia > Artiodactyla > Balaenopteridae > Balaenoptera > Balaenoptera ricei. The sequence continues at coordinate 17,943,347 of NC_082641.1, read as the reverse complement.
TGTATCTATGAGTCTGTTTTTGTTTTGTTTTTTCTATTTTGTTTTTTAAATACCAAATATAAGCGGGATCATATGATATTTGTCTTTTTCTGTCTGGCTAATTTTACTTAGTATAATACCCTCTAGATCCATCCATGTTGTAGTAAATGGCAGGATTTCATTCTTTTTATGGCTGAGTGATATTCCATTGTATATATGTACCACATCTTCTTTATCCATTCATCTCTTGATGTTCATTTAGGTTGCTTTAATTTCTTGGCTATTGTAACTAATGTTGCAATTAACATATGGGTGCATATATCTTTTTGAATTAGTGTTTTTGTTTTCTTTGGGTATATATCCAGAATTGAAATTGCTGGATCATCAACACTTATTTTTTGGCTTTTTGATGATAACCATTCAGACAGGTGTGGGACAATATCTCATGGTTTTGATATTTATTTCCCTAATGATTAGAGTTGTTGAGCATCTTTTCACGTGCCTGTTGGTCATCTGTACTTCTTCAGAAAAATGTCTTTTCAGGTCCTAGGCCTATTATTAAATTTTTTTTTTTTTTTTGAGTTTATGAGTTCTTCAGGTATTTTGGGTATTAACCCTTTACTGGATATATCATTTGGAAATATCTTCAATTAAGAAGTGTTTTTTTTTAATTTTTTAATAGTCCCATCTGCTTATTTTTGGTTTTGTTTCCCTTGCTGGAGGAGACAAATCCAAAGAAATATTGCTAAGATAGATTTCAAAGAGCACACCACCTATGTTTTCTTCTAGTAGTTTTGTGGTTTCAGGTCTTAAATTTAAGTCTTTAATCCATTTAGAGTCTATTTTTATATATCATGTGAGAAAGTGGTCCAGTTTCATTATTTTTCATGTACCTGTCTAGTTTTCCCAGCACCATTTATTGAAGAGGTGATCTTTCCCCCACTGGATATTCTTGTCTCCTTTGTTGTAGATTAATTTACCATAAGTGCATGGGTTTATTTCTGGGGATTCTCTATTCTGTTCCATTGATCTACTGATCTAACAATACCATTGACCTAACAGTACCATACTGTTTTCATTACTGTAGCTTTGTAGTAAAGTTTGAAATCCATGAGCATGATACTTCCAGCTTTGTTCTTCTTTCTCAAGATTTCTTTTGCTATTAGTGGTCTTTTGTGGTTCCATACAAATTTTAGGATTATTTGTTCCAGTTCTGTGAAAAATGCTATTTGTATTTTAATAAGATTAAATTAAATCTGTAGATTGCCTTGGGTAGAATATTTAACAATATTAATTCTTCTAATCCATGAGCATGGTATATCTTTCCATTTGTTTGTAAGTTTTCAATTTCTTTTATCAATGTCTTTTAGTTTTCAGAGTACAGGTTTTCACCTCCTTGGTTGTACTTATTTCTAGGCATTTTATTCTTTTTGATTGAATTGTACAGAGGATTGTTTTCTTAATTTTTCTTCCAACAGTTATTATTAGTGTGTAGAAATGCAACAAATTTCTGTAAATTAATTTGGGATCCTACATCTTTACTGAATTAATTTATTAGTTCTAATAGTTTATTTTTTTTTCTGGTGGAGTCTTCAGGATTTTCTATGTATAAGATTATGTCATCTGAAAAGAATAACAGTTTTATGTCTTCCTTTCTAATTTGGGTTTCTTTTACTTATTTTTCTTGTCAAATTGCTGTGGCTAGGACTTCCAATACTATGTTGAATAAAAGTGGTGAGAGTGGGCATCCTGGTCTTGTATCTGATGTTAGAGGAAATGCTTTCACCTTTTTCCCATTGACTATGATGTTGGCTGTGGGTTTGCCATATATAGCTTTTGTTATGTTGA